>NC_142362.1:4880833-5214166 GCF_059441175.1 Urocampus carinirostris
CAAAGCCAGGTGCCTCGAACAAAGACACTGTACGTGTATGTATTTCTCTTTCTCTCTTTCTCTCTCTCTCTCTCTCTCTCTCTCTCTTTTCCACCCCTTTTTTCCCACTCTGTCTGTGTCTCTTTCACTCTCCGTGTCTCTCTTTTTCTCTTCCTTTGTTACTCTTTGTCTCTTTCTCTCTCTTTTAACCTCTTTTGCTCTAACTTCCCTTTTTCCTTTTCTCTCTTTTCTCTTTCTCTCTTCATACCCTTCGCGCTTTCTTTTCTCTTTTCTCTCCTTCTGTCTTTCTATTTCTCTTTGGATTTCTTTCTTCCTCTCCTTTTCTTTTCCCCCTCTCTCACGACTTTTTATCTTTTGTTTCTCTCGCTCTCTCCCTCTCTCTCTTTTTCTTTCTTTGTCCCGCCTTCTCTCCTTTTCCCTCCCTCTTTCTCTTATTTCTTTATCTCTCTTTTTCTTTCTCTTTAATCTACTAGTTCGGCCCCCGACAGAATGTTCGTTCTATTGTGTGGCCCCCGAGTTAAAATGAGTTTGACACCCCTGCCCTAAAGGAGTCACCGTATACGTCCAAACAAAAGCACTGCTTTTCATTTTCCCTCCAAAATACCATGTGACTTAATACTCTGTCATACTGGTGACTGAAACTCCCAATATGGCACACCATGGCAAGGAACTCACTGGGGACAATAAAGAATTAAATTGTGGCACTAGATAAACCTGCCCAAAGCTACAAGATGGTTGTCAATAATCTGAAGTTGAGCTGTAGTACAGTTGCCAAGATCCTCCAGTGTTTAAAAAAATCACGATGTACTCACAAAAGGGCTCGTGTTGGATGTCCAAAGAAGCTGAGTGAACGTGCAAACTACTTACGAAAGAAATAGTTTCGGAACGATCTTTCGTGAGTTGAATTTGTTCGTAAGTCGCTTCAGTGCTATATTTTGTATGTTCAAGGTTTATAGAAGTATGTTTAAGGCTTGTATAAGTAACATGTATCGTTTTGTACTAAAAAAAAAAAAAAACATTTCCTAAAATAATAAACTCTATAAAGAGAAATAAAGTTGAGTTTAACTTACTTTTGGAAGATGAGCTTCAAGACTTGGGCAACTTCCTCCTCCGTGGTAGAAAGTGGCCAAAAAAAAGCGATCTAACCGTTTTCTCAACCGCATCAAGCTTTCTTATTCCACTTTCCTTTCAAAAGAAACGGCTCGCCTCTTCTTTACACTTTATGAAACACTTTACACCAATCATATTGAATGGATGCGCGAGATATTAAACAATAAAAATGTCAAAGTTGTTAGCACGCTGGAGATACAGTATAGAATGTTTACACAAGAACTAGCAAGAAGAAGCCGTATTTCTTCTTTGTGTCACGGTTGCCATGGTGCCCAATTGGCCCCGCCCGTGTGGTGCCAGCTGCGGCTCCTTGACGGATTGGCTTCCCTTCTATTTAACCTCAGTTCTCTCACTCACCCTTTGTCAGTCTGTCAACGAACCTCTCCCCCGCAAGATGGGGGTTTTGACCTGTGTTTCCTGTCCAGTATCATTCCCGTCTATTTTTGTCCTGTTTATTATTGATCTTAAGTTTCGTTCCCGTCTAGTTTGTCCTGTTTATCTTCGATATTCTGTTTTGATATCAATCCTGTCCGTCCCCTCCCGTCCGGTATCGACCCCATCTGTCCGATTTCTGTTCGGGCAATTGTTATCGATCTCGTCGGCCTCTGACTTCCTGTCATTCCACGCCAGACTGCTGCCTAACATGCATGACTCCCCATTTCCCGGGGAATAAAAGGCTTGTGTGAGAAACGTCACGCGTTTGGGTTCTCATCCGGTTCCGGTTCATGACACTTCGGGGTGGATGCTGCTTGACCTCTCACAGCGCCACCAAACGCCGGTAGTGGCGGAAAGAAGCACTACAGTACTGTCCTGTATTTAAAAAAAGGTGCAAACAATACATAATCTAACTTACAGCAGTGTCCGAATAATTTTTAACATCCTGAAAAAAATATTTGTATCTAACGTTTTTCGTAAGTTGAATGGTCGTAAGTAGGAGAGCGTCTGTATAAGAAAGATAGGTGCAGGAACGCTTTCAGGCTGAAGCGGGGGTCAGCCTGGAAGTACTCAGACCAAACACTTCAGGAACTTTCACTTTAGAGTGTACTCACTTTTGTTACAAAGGGGTTTAGTTATTGACTGTTATATTTTCAGATTGAGGGTGAAAATAACATACTGTTTCTGCATCATTAAAATAGTTTCAAAAACTAGAAAAATCCTTCTATTTGTTGTCTGTTTGGCCTTCTGGTACACTCCTTTTTTTGTTTTTCTTCCATTGACGCAGGCCCGGACAAGTTAATTTGGAACAGAACACAGGGATTCTCTCATGAAACAAACAAAGAGTTCCAGGAACACGGCTGCTTTCAGAAGGAAAAAATGTCGGGCCATTCGAAACATGATGACGATCCCTTTTTTTCTTAAAGGCCCAGTGTGTGTGTGATATGCTTCAGGGGTTTGTACGAGTGCTTGAAATCCTTGAAAATGCTTGGATTTTAATATTAAGTCTTCTAATTTCTGGGAGAAGTGTTTGAAAATGCTTGAAATTGGGGCGTTGTCATGTGAAGCATTACTGCCCCCTACTGGTTGCACCCAAGAGGACAGCTCTATTTAAAAATACAGCCATTTATTACATATATTATGTCCTTTATTTTATTTCTTTCTTTCTCTTACTTTTTTCTTTATTTCTTATATTCATTCTTTCGTTCTTTCGATCTTTCGTTTTTTCGTTCTTTTGTTCTTTCGTTTTTTTCGTTCTTTTGTTCTTCCGTTCTTTCTGTCTTTCTGTCTTTCATTCTTCAGTTCTCTCTGTCTTTCTGTCTTTCTGCCTTTCGTTTTTCCGTTCTCTCTGTCTTTCTGTCTTTTTTTCTTTCTTTGTTTCTTTCTTTGTTTCTTACTTTCTTTCTTTCTTTCTATCCTTCTTTCTGTCTTTCTTTATGTCTTTCTTTCTGTCTTTCGTTCTTCCGTTCTTTCTGTCTTTCTGTCTTTCATTCTCCAGTTCTTTCTGTCTTCCTGCCTCACATTTTTCTGTTCTTTCTGTCTGTCTGTCTTTCTGTCTTTCTTTCCTTCTTTCTTTCTGACAGTCTTTCTTTCTTTCTTTCTTTCTCATTTCTCTCTTACTTTCTCACTTCTCTTACATTCTCTGTCTCTCTCTCTCTCTCTCTCTCTCTCTCTCACTCTCTCTTTTCTCTCACTTTCTCTGTTCTCTCTCTTTCTCTCACTTTCTCTAGTTGTCCTTCTTTTTTGATTCTTTCTTATTTTATTTCTGTTTCCCCCCTTTTCTCTTCCTCTCCCTTGTTCCCTTTCTGTCTTTAATCCACTAGTCCAGCCCCTGAGCGATTTTTCCCCACCATGTGGCATGTGGCCCCCGAACTAAAGTAACTTTGACACCCCTGCTCTAAAATCCACTTTCTTTTCAGATGATGTCGAAACCCGGGGAGGCGAACTCGGCCGTCAGCCCGTCAATATCGGTATCGACATCGGTATCGCACCAGAGTCATCCTGAGGAGACGGAGGAGGAACTGAAGGAGCATCAGGCTCTCTCCTCCTCCGCGTCCTCGTCGCCCCCGGCAACCGTCAAGCAGGAGCCCCTCGACCCTCACGAGCAGGAAGTCCTCTTCCGACAGGTGACATCATCCACTTGAGACCTTATTAAAGGGACAGTGTGTATTTTTTAGCGCAGGGGGCACCCACCTTTTTCAAGCGTCGAGCTTGTTTTTGTTACACTTTGAATTTCTAAAATAGAAACTTATCTAGATGGTTTGCAAAATAGCTAATTAGCTAACTTCCGAGTTAGCTGGAAAGCTAAACAGGTAAAAAACTAAAAGGGAGCTAGGTAGCTAGCTAAAAGAGTGAAAAGCCATCTAAACAGCCAAATAGAAAGCTCATAACAAAGCTAGATAGAGGCCAGAATTTAGCTTTTTAACTAGCATAAAAGGTCAAATGTTAGCTAGGTAGCATGCACACAATGCAAAAAGCTAGGTAGTTAGCTTACTAAATAGTTAAAGAGGTAGGTTAATAGTTAGAAAGGTAAACAGTTACAAAACTAAGAGGCAGCTAAGAGTAAAAATCCAGATAGAAAGCTAATAATAAAGGTAGATAGAGGCCAGAATTTAGCTTTCTAACTAGCATAAAAGGTCAAATGTTAGCTAGATAGCATGCACACAATGCAAACAGCTTGGTAGTTAGCTTACTAAATAGTCAAAAAGGTAGGTTAATAGTTAAAAAGGTAAACAGTTACAAAACTAAGAGGCAGCTAAGAGTAAAAAGCCAGATAGAAAGCTAATATCAAAGCTAGATAGAA
Source organism: Urocampus carinirostris (assembly GCF_059441175.1). Taxonomy (NCBI): domain Eukaryota; kingdom Metazoa; phylum Chordata; class Actinopteri; order Syngnathiformes; family Syngnathidae; genus Urocampus; species Urocampus carinirostris. Next base: position 4,885,182 of record NC_142362.1, read on the forward strand.
GCCAGAATTTAGCTTTATAACGAGCGAAATAAGCTAAAATGTTAGCTAGATAGCATGCACACAATGCAAAATGCTAAGTAAATAGCTTACTAAATAGTTAAAAAGGTAGGTTAATAGTTAAAAAGGTAAACAGTTACAAAACTAAAAGGCAGCTAAGAGTAAAAAGCCAAATAGAAAGCTCATAACAAAGCTAGATAGAGGCCAGAATTTAGCTTTTTAACTAGCATAAAAGGTCAAATGTTAGCTAGGTAGCATGCACACAATGCAAAATGCTAAGTAAATAGCTTACTAAATAGTTAAAAAGGTAGGTTAATAGTTAAAAAGGTAAACAGTTTCCTAACTAAAAGGCAGCTAAGAGTAAAAAGCCAGATAGAAAGCTAATAACAAAGGTAGATAAAGGCCAGAATTTAGCTTTCTAACTAGCATAAAAGGTCAAATGTTAGCTAGATAGCATGCACACAATGCAAACAGCTTGGTAGTTAGCTTACTAAATAGTCAAAAAGGTAGGTTAATAGTTAAAAAGGTAAACAGTTACAAAACTAAGAGGCAGCTAAGAGTAAAAATCCAGATAGAAAGCTAATAACAAAGCTAGATAGAAGCCAGAATTTAGCTTTATAACGAGCGAAATAAGCTAAAATGTTAGCTAGATAGCATGCACACAATGCAAAAAGCTAAGTAAATAGCTTACTAAATAGTTAAAAAGGTAGGTTAATAGTTAAAAGGTAAACAGTTGCAAAACTAAAAGGCAGCTAAGAGTAAAAAGCCAGATAGAAAGCTAATAACAAAGGTAGATAAAGGCCAGAATTTAGCTTTCTAACTAGCATAAAAGGTCAAATGTTAGCTAGATAGCATGCACACAATGCAAACAGCTTGGTAGTTAGCTTACTAAATAGTCAAAAAGGTAGGTTAATAGTTAAAAAGGTAAACAGTTACAAAACTAAGAGGCAGCTAAGAGTAAAAAGCCAGATAGAAAGCTAATATCAAAGCTAGATAGAAGCCAGAATTTAGCTTTATAACGAGCGAAATAAGCTAAAATGTTAGCTAGATAGCATGCACACAATGCAAAATGCTAAGTAAATAGCTTACTAAATAGTTAAAAAGGTAGGTTAATAGTTAAAAAGGTAAACAGTTACAAAACTAAAAGGCAGCTAAGAGTAAAAAGCCAAATAGAAAGCTCATAACAAAGCTAGATAGAGGCCAGAATTTAGCTTTTTAACTAGCATAAAAGGTCAAATGTTAGCTAGGTAGCATGCACACAATGCAAAATGCTAAGTAAATAGCTTACTAAATAGTTAAAAAGGTAGGTTAATAGTTAAAAAGGTAAACAGTTTCCTAACTAAAAGGCAGCTAAGAGTAAAAAGCCAGATAGAAAGCTAATAACAAAGGTAGATAAAGGCCAGAATTTAGCTTTCTAACTAGCATAAAAGGTCAAATGTTAGCTAGATAGCATGCACACAATGCAAACAGCTTGGTAGTTAGCTTACTAAATAGTCAAAAAGGTAGGTTAATAGTTAAAAAGGTAAACAGTTACAAAACTAAGAGGCAGCTAAGAGTAAAAATCCAGATAGAAAGCTAATAACAAAGCTAGATAGAAGCCAGAATTTAGCTTTATAACGAGCGAAATAAGCTAAAATGTTAGCTAGATAGCATGCACACAATGCAAAAAGCTAAGTAAATAGCTTACTAAATAGTTAAAAAGGTAGGTTAATAGTTAAAAGGTAAACAGTTGCAAAACTAAAAGGCAGCTAAGAGTAAAAAGCCAGATAGAAAGCTAATAACAAAGGTAGATAAAGGCCAGAATTTAGCTTTCTAACTAGCATAAAAGGTCAAATGTTAGCTAGATAGCATGCACACAATGCAAACAGCTTGGTAGTTAGCTTACTAAATAGTCAAAAAGGTAGGTTAATAGTTAAAAAGGTAAACAGTTACAAAACTAAGAGGCAGCTAAGAGTAAAAAGCCAGATAGAAAGCTAATATCAAAGCTAGATAGAAGCCAGAATTTAGCTTTATAACGAGCGAAATAAGCTAAAATGTTAGCTAGATAGCATGCACACAATGCAAAATGCTAAGTAAATAGCTTACTAAATAGTTAAAAAGGTAGGTTAATAGTTAAAAAGGTAAACAGTTACAAAACTAAAAGGCAGCTAAGAGTAAAAAGCCAAATAGAAAGCTCATAACAAAGCTAGATAGAGGCCAGAATTTAGCTTTTTAACTAGCATAAAAGGTCAAATGTTAGCTAGGTAGCATGCACACAATGCAAAATGCTAAGTAAATAGCTTACTAAATAGTTAAAAAGGTAGGTTAATAGTTAAAAAGGTAAACAGTTTCCTAACTAAAAGGCAGCTAAGAGTAAAAAGCCAGATAGAAAGCTAATAACAAAGGTAGATAAAGGCCAGAATTTAGCTTTCTAACTAGCATAAAAGGTCAAATGTTAGCTAGATAGCATGCACACAATGCAAACAGCTTGGTAGTTAGCTTACTAAATAGTCAAAAAGGTAGGTTAATAGTTAAAAAGGTAAACAGTTACAAAACTAAGAGGCAGCTAAGAGTAAAAATCCAGATAGAAAGCTAATAACAAAGCTAGATAGAAGCCAGAATTTAGCTTTATAACGAGCGAAATAAGCTAAAATGTTAGCTAGATAGCATGCACACAATGCAAAAAGCTAAGTAAATAGCTTACTAAATAGTTAAAAAGGTAGGTTAATAGTTAAAAGGTAAACAGTTGCAAAACTAAAAGGCAGCTAAGAGTAAAAAGCCAGATAGAAAGCTAATAACAAAGGTAGATAAAGGCCAGAATTTAGCTTTCTAACTAGCATAAAAGGTCAAATGTTAGCTAGATAGCATGCACACAATGCAAACAGCTTGGTAGTTAGCTTACTAAATAGTCAAAAAGGTAGGTTAATAGTTAAAAAGGTAAACAGTTACAAAACTAAGGGGCAGCTAAGAGTAAAAAGCCAGATAGAAAGCTAATATCAAAGCTAGATAGAAGCCACAATTTAGCTTTATAACGAGCGAAATAAGCTAAAATGTTATCTAGATAGCATGCACACAATGCAAACAGCTTGGTAGTTAGCTTACTAAATAGTCAAAAAGGTAGGTTAATAGTTAAAAAGGTAAACAGTTACAAAACTAAGAGGCAGCTAAGAGTAAAAATCCAGATAGAAAGCTAATAACAAAGCTAGATAGAAGCCAGAATTTAGCTTTATAACGAGCGAAATAAGCTAAAATGTTAGCTAGATAGCATGCACACAATGCAAAAAGCTAAGTAAATAGCTTACTAAATAGTTAAAAAGGTAGGTTAATAGTTAAAAGGTAAACAGTTGCAAAACTAAAAGGCAGCTAAGAGTAAAAAGCCAGATAGAAAGCTAATAACAAAGGTAGATAAAGGCCAGAATTTAGCTTTCTAACTAGCATAAAAGGTCAAATGTTAGCTAGATAGCATGCACACAATGCAAACAGCTTGGTAGTTAGCTTACTAAATAGTCAAAAAGGTAGGTTAATAGTTAAAAAGGTAAACAGTTACAAAACTAAGAGGCAGCTAAGAGTAAAAAGCCAGATAGAAAGCTAATATCAAAGCTAGATAGAAGCCAGAATTTAGCTTTATAACGAGCGAAATAAGCTAAAATGTTAGCTAGATAGCATGCACACAATGCAAAATGCTAAGTAAATAGCTTACTAAATAGTTAAAAAGGTAGGTTAATAGTTAAAAAGGTAAACAGTTACAAAACTAAAAGGCAGCTAAGAGTAAAAAGCCAAATAGAAAGCTCATAACAAAGCTAGATAGAGGCCAGAATTTAGCTTTTTAACTAGCATAAAAGGTCAAATGTTAGCTAGGTAGCATGCACACAATGCAAAATGCTAAGTAAATAGCTTACTAAATAGTTAAAAAGGTAGGTTAATAGTTAAAAAGGTAAACAGTTTCCTAACTAAAAGGCAGCTAAGAGTAAAAAGCCAGATAGAAAGCTAATAACAAAGGTAGATAAAGGCCAGAATTTAGCTTTCTAACTAGCATAAAAGGTCAAATGTTAGCTAGATAGCATGCACACAATGCAAACAGCTTGGTAGTTAGCTTACTAAATAGTCAAAAAGGTAGGTTAATAGTTAAAAAGGTAAACAGTTACAAAACTAAGAGGCAGCTAAGAGTAAAAATCCAGATAGAAAGCTAATAACAAAGCTAGATAGAAGCCAGAATTTAGCTTTATAACGAGCGAAATAAGCTAAAATGTTAGCTAGATAGCATGCACACAATGCAAAAAGCTAAGTAAATAGCTTACTAAATAGTTAAAAAGGTAGGTTAATAGTTAAAAGGTAAACAGTTGCAAAACTAAAAGGCAGCTAAGAGTAAAAAGCCAGATAGAAAGCTAATAACAAAGGTAGATAAAGGCCAGAATTTAGCTTTCTAACTAGCATAAAAGGTCAAATGTTAGCTAGATAGCATGCACACAATGCAAACAGCTTGGTAGTTAGCTTACTAAATAGTCAAAAAGGTAGGTTAATAGTTAAAAAGGTAAACAGTTACAAAACTAAGGGGCAGCTAAGAGTAAAAAGCCAGATAGAAAGCTAATATCAAAGCTAGATAGAAGCCACAATTTAGCTTTATAACGAGCGAAATAAGCTAAAATGTTATCTAGATAGCATGCACACAATGCAAACAGCTTGGTAGTTAGCTTACTAAATAGTCAAAAAGGTAGGTTAATAGTTAAAAAGGTAAACAGTTACAAAACTAAGGGGCAGCTAAGAGTAAAAAGCCAGATAGAAAGCTAATATCAAAGCTAGATAGAAGCCACAATTTAGCTTTATAACGAGCGAAATAAGCTAAAATGTTATCTAGATAGCATGCACACAATGCAAAATGCTAGGTAGATAGCTTTCTAAATAGTTAAAAATGTAGCTTGATAGTTAAAAGGGTAAACGGTTACAAAACTAAAAGGCAGCTAAGAGTAAAAAGCCAGATAGAAAGCTAATATCAAAGCTAGATAGAAGCCAGAATTTAGCTTTCTAACTAGCATAAAAGGTCAAATGTTAGCTAGATAGCATGCACACAATGCAAAAAGCTTGGTAGTTAGCTTACTAAATAGTTAAAAAGGTAGGTTAATAGTTAAAAAGGTAAACAGATACAAAACTAAAAGGGAGCTTAATAGCTAGCCAAAAGAGTGTCTTTCACAGCTGAGATGTGTGATTAAGGCATCTTTTACTTTTTTTACATACAGTTTCCTTCTCTAGCCACTTAGGTCAGCCACTTGGCTGGTAGCTATGGCTGACCACTAGCTATTATTGTTGTTGTTAGCTGCTCCTGCCTCGTCCCTCACCGTCACTCTCGTCCACAGCTGAGATGTGTAATTAAGGCACATTTTACTTTTTTATACACAGTTTTCTTCTCTAGCCACTTATGTCAGCCACTTGGCTGGTAGCTATGGCTGACCACTAGCTATTATTGTTGTTGTTAGCTGCTCCTTCTTCGTCCTTCAGTGTCACTTGTCTTTCACAGCTGAGATGTGTGATTAGGGCATATTTTACTTTTTTATACACAGTTTCCTTCTCTAGCCACTCATGTTTGCCGTTTGGCTGCAGGCTATAGCTAACCGCTAGCCGCTATTGTTATTGTTAGCAACGCCGCTCTGTCCTTTAGTGTCACTCTCGCCTTCCACAACTGACTTATGCAGTTCAGGCATCTTTGACTTCTTTTTAACACTGTTTCCTTCTCTAGCCACTTATGTCAGCCACTTGACTGGTAGCTATGGCTGACCAGTAGCTGTTATTGTTGTTGTTAGCTGCTCCTGCTTCGTCCTTCGCCGTCACTCTCATGCAAGCAAGCCGTGTTTCAGGCATATGCCGCGCTTGGCTTTTTCTTCCACTGTTTCCTTCTCTGGCCACTTATGTCAGCCACTTGACTGGTAGCTATGGCTGACCAGTCGCTATTATTGTTGTTGTTAGCTGCTCCTGCTTCGTCCTTCGCCGTCACTCTCATGCAAGCAATCCGTGTTGCAGGCATATGGCGCTTGCCGTTTTTTCCACTTTTTCCTTCTCTAGCCACTTATGTCAGCCACTTGACAGGTAGCTATGGCTGACCAGTAGCTATTCTTGTTGTTGTTAGCTGCTCCTGCTTCGTCCTTCGCCGTCACTCTCGTGCAAGCAAGCCGTGTTGCAGGCATATGCCGCGCTTGCCTTTTTCTTCCACTGTTTCCTCCTCTAGCCACTGTTACAATGCCACAAAATAAAACTTTACCCCATCGGTAGAAAACGTCATGTATATTTGATCTTAATTTAAGTAACTGCATCATGTTTTTTCTAGTAAAATAAGAATGTTTATATTTTGATTAAGCTGGTTTTACTAGTTTATAGAATTAATATAACATATATATTCATAATGAACGTGTTCTCTCAACTCATTCTTATGAAAGTTCGAATTTGTGGTTAGAGTCTCCCTCTAGTGGCGGAAGGGAGGAATCACAGTCTCACTTATCCTGTTCGTGTGCAATTCATCGTTTAAAGCAGAGGTGTCCAACTCATTTGAACTCGGGGGCCACACGATAGAACAAACATTCTGTCGGGGGCCATTCTAGTAGATTAAAGAGAAAGCAAAAGAAAGAGAAAGAAAGAAAGAGAAATAGGGAGGGAAAAGGAGAGAGGGCGGGACAAAGAAAGCAAAAGAGAGAGAGGGAGGGAGCGTGAGAAACAAAAGATAAAAAGTTGTTAGAGGGGGAAAAGAAAGGGAGAGGAAGAAAGAAATCCAAAGAGAAATAGAAAGACAGAAGGAGAGAAAAGAGAAAAGAAAGCGCGAAGGGTAGGAAGAGAGAAAGAGTAAAGAGAGAAAAGGAAAAAAGGAAGTTAGAGCAAAAGAGGTTAAAAGACACAGAGAGAGAAAGAGACAACAAAGGAAGAGAAAAAGAGAGACACAGAGAGACAGAGCGGGAGAAAAGGGGTGGAAAAAAAAGAGAGAGGAGAGAGAGAGAGAAATAAATACAAGTACAGTGTCTTTGTTCGAGGCACCTGGCTTTGGCAACATCAAGTGGACATATTTCAACCTGCAGCTTGTTTTTCTCTTGCGCTTCTCTGAGTGTTGTGTCGGGGGTCGGATTCAATCCCTTAGCGGGCCTGATCTGGCCTACGGGCCGCCTGTTTGACACCTGTGGTTTCAAGTAAGCATCCTGATATTGTGGGCTCCCTCTAGTGGTAGATAATGGATATTTCTACTTGTATAGTGAGAATAAAGGCCTTTCATTCATTCATTCATTCATAAATCACGTTTTCATTCGCTTTGTTTTTGTGAATTTGAAGCAGCAAGCGCTTGTGTTGGAGCAGCAACGCATTCAGCAACTGAGGAGCTACCGGGCGTCCATGGAGGCAGCCGGGTTGGTGGTCCACCCGGGGGCCCACCGGCCCCTCTCAAGGGCCCGATCGTCCCCGGCGTCCTCCTCCTTCCCCATGATGGCGCCGGAGCCCGTCCTCAAGCCGCGCTTCACCACAGGTTGTTTTTTTTTTATATTCTGATTATTTTATTTTCTATTTGAAATTGATTGGTTTTCATTTTTAAATTTTATTTTATTTATTAATTAAAAAATATATTTATACTATGTTGATTTTATTAAGTTCTATTTTATTTTTTATTTTAAATTGCTTTCAATTTTTCATGGTATTTTAATATATTTTATTTCCTTTTATTTTTCATCTTTTACTATTTTAATTCGTTTTATTAATAAACATATATTCTTTATATAGGTTGTTTTTCATTTTTCTATTTTAAATTGTTTTGAATTTTGAATTTCATGTAATTCTGTTTTATGGTATTTTAATGTATTTTATTCCCTTTTATCTTTTTATCTTATACTATTTTAATTCGATTTATTCATTTAAAATATATACATATATATTCCATGTTAATTTATTCAGTTTGATTTTATTTTGTAATTTAAATTGATTAATTTTGATTTTAAATTTCATGCAATTTTATTTACTATTTTTTTTTCTTTTTATGAATTAAAAAAAAAAATTCTATGATGGTTTATTCAGTTTTATTGATATTTTTTCAAATTGTTTTAAATTTTGAATTTCATGCAATTCTATTTTATGGTATTTTAATGTATTTTATTTACTTTTATTTTTTATCTTATACTACTCTAATTCAATTTATTAATTTTAAGAAATTATATACGTATATATATATATATATATATATATATATATATATATATATATATATACTCTATGTTCATTTATTCAGTTTTATTGATATTTTTTCAAATTGTTTTAAATTTTGAATTTCATGCAATTCTATTTTATGGTATTTTAATGTATTTTATTTACTTTTATTTTTTATCTTTTACTACTCTAATTCAATTTATTAATTTTAAGAAATTATATACATATATATATATATATAGATATATATATATATCTATATATATATATATATATATATATATATATATATATATATATATATATTCTATGTTCATTTATTCAGTTTCATTTTTTATTTTAAATTTGTTAGTTTTAATTTTAAATTTCATGCAATTTTATTTCATGGTATTTTAATTCATTTTATTTCCTTTCATTTTTTATCTTTTTCATATTTTCTTTCGTTTTATTAATTTAAAAAAATATATTCTACGATGATTTATTCGGGTTTGATTTTTATTTTTCTATTTTTAATTTATTGTTTTTATTTTTTAAATTTCATGCAATTCTATTTTATGGTATTTTAATCTATTTTTTTTCCTTTTATTTTTATCTTATACTATTTTAATTCAGTTTAATAATTAAATATATATATATATATATATATATATATTATGTTAATTTCTTTTAGTTTGATTTTATTTTTTGATTTGAATTCATTAGTTTTAATTTGGAATTTCAAGCAATTTTATTTTATGGTATTTTAATTTATTTTATTTCCTTTCATTTTTTATCTTTTACTATCTTAATTTGTTTTATTAATTTGAAAAAATATTCTAGGATTGGTTGATTTTATTTTAATTCGATTTTGAATTCATTAGTTTTAATTTTGAATTTCTACTATGTATGAAAAAAACTATGTATGTATGATTAATGATTAATCTAAAAAATATAAAATAAAATGTTAATACTATTTTAATTCAATTTATTAATTTAAAAGTATTTATATTGTATGTTGATTTATTTAATTTCCTTTTTTATTTTTTTGTAATTTGATTCAATTGTATTGAATACTATTTTATTTTATTTTATTTTATTCTATTTAAAATGATTCTATTTTCAATTTATTTCATTTAATGCTATTTTATTTTTAAATTATTATAATTTATTTTACTATACTCCAATTTTTAGCTTTTTATTCAATTTGAATTTTTTTTACTATTACTATTTTAATGTATTTTACTTAAATGTATTGATTTATTTTTTTAAATCAATATTGATTTGATTTTCATTTTTATAATACTATTTTAATATAAATGGATTTATTTCATTTGTTGAATTTCGTTCATTGTTAACTTTAGGCGTTTTAAATGTATGTGTATAGATATATTTACAGTATTTATATTAAAATAAATATTTCCTCGTTTTATGTAGGATTTTTCTTTCTATCAAGAGTTTTTTAACCTTGATTTCCTCATAAACCAAAATATGGATATGGAGTATCTCTTTATTTGCTGTTTTTGTGTGCTCAGGCCTGGTGTACGATTCGCTGATGCAGAAGCACCAATGCATGTGCGGAAATACCAACAACCACCCGGAACACGCGGGACGCATCCAGAGCATCTGGTCCAGACTCCAGGAAACCGGACTCAGGGGACACTGCGAGGTGAGCGCCATTCGGGTTTACGACGGTAGAGGGCGCCCTACGTCAGCTAAAACGTGGTGGCTGCGGATATGTTCTGAAAAGAGTTGACTGGTGCTGGCTCGCTCAGTGTGATTTGCTAGTTAAGTTAGTGGTTGAATGAGTCTACACCCAGAGAAGTACAAGAGAAACATCAGCCGCAGTTTGAATTATGTCCACTTGGTGATGACGAAGCCTTGCACCACTCGCAAAGCAACTGGAGCTCTATTACTTTATTTTTCTCTCTCACTTTTTCACTCTCTCTTTCTCACTCTCTCTCTCTCCTTCACTCTCTCCCTTATTCTCTCCTCTCCTTCCGTCTTGCTCTAATCCTCTGTCTCTCCCTTTCTCTTTCTTTTTTCTTACTTTTATTTTTTCTCTCTCTTCTTTTTTTTCTTTCTCACCCTCTCTCTCCCACTCCTTATTTCTCCCTCTCTCTTTCTCTCTCTCTCTCCTCCTCTCCCTCCCACTCTCTCCTCTCTTTCCGTCTTGCTCTACTCCTCTATCTCTCCCTTTCTCTTTTTTTTCTTACTTTTATTTTTTCTCTCTCTTCTTTTTTTCTTTCTCACCCTCGCTCTCCCACTCCTTATTTCTCCCTCTCTCTTTCTCTCTCTCTCTCTCTCTCTCTCTCTCTCTCTCTCTCTTCCTCTCCCTCCCACTCTCTCCTCTCTTTCCGTCTTGCTCTACTCCTCTGTCTCTCCCTTTCTCTTTCTTTTTTCTTACTTTTATTTTTTCTCCCTCTTCTTTTTTTTCTTTCTCACCCTCGCTCTCCCACCCCTTCTTTCTCCCTCTCTCTTTCTCTCTCTCTCTCTCTCTCTCTTCCTCTCCCTCCCACTCTCTCCTCTCTTTCTGTCTTGCTCTACTCCTCTGTCTCTCCCTTTCTCTTTCTTTTTCTTTCTTTTATTATTTCTCTTTCTCCTTTTTTTTCTTTCTCACCCTCACTCTCCCGCTCCCTCTTTCTCTCTCTCTGTCTCTGTCTCTGTCTCTGTCTCTCTCTTTCTCTCTCTCCCACTCTCTCCTCTCTTTCCGTCTTACTCTACTCCTCTGTCACTCCCTTTCTCTTTCCTTTTTCTTTCTTTTATTATTTCTCTCTCTCCTTTTTTTTTCTTTCTCACCCTCGCTTTCCCACTCCTTCTTTCGCTCTCTCTCTCTCCCTCTCTCCCTCTCTCTCTTTCTCTCCCCCACTCTCCCCTCTCTTTCCATCTTGCTCTACTCCTCTCTCTCCTTTCTCTTCCTTTTTTCTTTCTTTTATTATTTCTCTCTCTCCTTTTTTTTTCTTTCTCACCCTCGCTCTCCCACTCCTTTCTCTCTCTCTCTCTCTCTCTCTCTCTCTCTCTCTCTCTCTCTCTTTCTCTCTCTCTCTCCCTCTATCTCACTCGCTCCTCTCTGTCTTGCTCTACTTCTCTGTCTCCCCCTTTCTCTTTCTTTTTTCTTTCTTTAATTATTTCTCTCTTCTTTTTTTCCTTAATCACCCTCGCTCTCTCACTCCTTCTCTCTCTCTCTCACTCTCTTCTTTCTTTTTGTCTTGCTCTACTTCTCCGTCTCTTCCTTTCTCTTTCTTTCTTCTCTCTTTTATTATTTCTCGCTCCCTTTTTCCTCTCTCATCCCATCTCTTTTCTCTCTCTCCCTATCTCTGTGACTCTCCTTCTCTCTTTCTTTTTTCTCTCTCTTCCACCATCACTCTCGTTTTCTCTTTTTTTAATCTCTTTCTCACTCTCTCTTCCTCTCCTTCTCTTATTTTTTGGCTTACCTTCTCTCTTTCTATCGTTTTTTCTTTTTCTTTTTCACTTTTTCTCTCTCTCTTTCTCGCTCTTCTCCTTTACTACTTTTTTCCCTCTCTCTCATCCAAATATCTTAGGTGTTCAAATACTTATTTGCAGCGATAATCAATCATTTTGAATTCCAGATTTTTCTTTTTAGTTTATCTCTCTCACAGTGGATTTGCACCTATGACCACTGTAATAGCAAACAAAGGCTACTGTAGCAAATATTAACATTCATTTTCTCAGGTGTTCAAATACTTATTTGCAGCTGTATCACACAAATCAATTGTTAAAAAATCATGCATTGTGATTTCCGGATTTTTCTTTTTAGTTTATCTCTCTCACAGTGGACCTGCACCTATGACCATGGATCTTGATCTGTTTTTGTGTTTTTAGTGCATCCGCGGAAGGAAAGCAACGCTGGAGGAGCTCCAGACGGTCCACTCGGAAGCTCACGTTCTGCTCTACGGAACAAACCCGCTCCGGCAAAAACTGGACTGTAAGCCATATTCATTATAATTCATTATAATTATTTAATTTTGAAAAATTCTCAAATTAATCAGAGTGCTATTTACGCCTGATAAGCCTAATTTATTAATAACTCGAAAAATAAGAAATATGCCAAAAATATGATAAATTAAGGAAAAAACACCTATGTATGTAGGATTAGTAATTAAAGTTGTATAATTATTAAAATGATAAGCGAAATAAAAGATAGAAAATTAAGAAATAACCATATGAATGAAGAAGTCTGAATATAAAAGGAAAATCCGGCCTATTTTAAAAATAAATACTCATTTTAGATATGATATATAAAAAATATAAAATAAAAATTACTTGGAAAAACATATGCAATACATTTTGAAAAAATGATATTAAAAAAAAGGAAAAATAAATCTAAAAAAAGCCCAGGTGAAATGAAAATACTGGATTTAATGATTGAAAATATTAAACTTGTCAGGACCAGAACGGAAACGGGACCAAATTGCGTTAAGTTTGGTGTCAAGGACGGAAAAACAGGTCGATAGCCGGGACAGGAGAGCAAAAACGTGGTCGGGGTCAGAAACGAGTCGTAAGCCGGGACAGGGAGAGCAGACGTGGTCGGGATCAAAAACACCTTGTAAGTCGGGACAGGGAGAGCAGACGTGGTCGTGATCAAAACGGGTCGTAGCCGGAGACAGACGTGAGCAAAAACGGGACAGATGGGAGTCAGGGTCAAAAAAGGCTTGCCTAGTGTACACTGAGGTTCGCAGACGGACTGACAACAGGGCACTGACAACAGGAGACTGACAGGACTGGGTTCGAATACTCACAGGGAGCCAATCAGATCCCGGGGCAGTTGGCGCCAAATGAGCGGGCACAGCTGAGTCACATCAGTAATCATGACAAAACTAAAATAAATACCGTATTTTCCGCACTATAAGGCGCACCGGGTTATAGGGCGCACCCCGAAAAAATAGTTTTTGGTCCTATTTTTGACATACATAAGACGCACCGGATTATAAGGCGCTACAATGGGAACGTGGACAAAACAGTCAGATGATTCAGTCCAACTTATTACCCCCTTAACATTCCCAAAGCTTGCAAAGAAGCAAATACATGTCTCAGACATATACTGAAACAGTGTCCGTACGATGTCACTCAAATACATCGTTCCATCATTCGGAAGGTTAAAGTCTTGGGATTTAAGAAATGCCAACCATTCCTTAGTTTCTATTTTCTTTTTCGCTCGCAACTTTACTGTATATATGACAATAAACACTTGGAATTGAGTTTAATTTAAAAATAGACACTCCATTCCATCCATTATCTGCACCGCTGATCACAGAAACATCAAGTTCAGTCTGAAACAAGATACAGGGAAAATATATAGCCAGAGTAGCTGACTGAAGTCTTTGTGTTCAATAATAATGTGCAACCATGGTCCTCTTATATCCGTGAGTTTAGTAAATCCAGGAGAATAAAATATTTACAAATACAGAAAAGTAAAAAATGCTTTCTGTATGCCGTCAACCCAACGTGCTATTCACATTCATCTTTTTCGGCCAATTGCAGGCTTTGTTTTACCGTTTTAGCCAATGCCAGCCTGTAAATGATAAAAAGGATCCGCCCCTTGACCTCCGAATAACTTTAACCAATAGTGATCGATTCAAATGATGATTGACACATTGGTTAGCCAATGAAACGCCGGTAAATAAATCCCAGCATACACCGCGTACTACTTGCCGTTTGGGGAAAAATCTAGTCGGCGGCTGCAAGTTAGTTGCAAGACTTTGCGACACACCATTGATCCATATATAAGGCGCACTGTATTATAAGGCGCATGGTCAGCTTTTGAAAAAAAAAAGTTTTTAGGCGCGCCTTATAGTGCGGAAAATACGGTACTCAGAAAAACAATAAAATGTTAACGTTTCTAACAAATGGTAAAATAAGTAATAACAGCCTATATAAAATCAAATACTCATTTTGTTCGTAAGTATGATAAGATGAAAAATCAAGTGACTTAAGATACTTAAAAACGTGTTTTTTTTCAATTTCTTAGATTTTATTTTTACGTTTTATCATCCAATTTGACTTTTCTTTACCATTGTGAAATCAAAATATAATACGTTGTCATGATTACCGATGTGATTCACCTGTGCCCGCTCCTTTGGTGCCCGCTGCCTCGGACTCTGATTGGCTCTCTGTCCCTATTTAAACCCAATCCTATCCGTCCCCTTTTGTCAGTCCGTCTGCGAACCTCACTTTACACTCGGCAAGTCTTTTTTCAACCCTGACTCCAACCTGTTTTTGCTCCTGTCTGTCCCCCAGCTTCGACCCGTTTTTGATCCTGATCACGTCTACTCTCCCGTCCCAGCTTTCGACCTTTTTTGTCCTTGACCACGTCTACTCTCCTTTCCTGACTCACATCTCGGTTCCGACCCCGACCGCGTTTTTGCTCTCCTGTCCCGGCTACTGACCCGTTTTTCCGTTCCCAAAACCGCCATCGCTCGCCACGGAAGTCCCCCATCCGCATTCAGAGCGACCTGCTTCCCGCGCCCAGCGATCACCGGATCGTGGGGGCAACAATTTATTTTCTTCCAATAAAACTGAGAGAAACGTAACGCAAGTGGGTCCTGTCTCCGTTCTGGTCTTGACATACGTAATATAATGATATGGCGAATATAATAAAATGTTGCTCATTATAAGTTCGTTTAATTATCATTTCAGCCTGAATCGGTTTGAGAATGCAGCCATTTTAATTCATTTTGTTTGCTTTCAGGTTCCGCCAGTCCCATGTTTGTGAGGTTACCATGCGGCGGCATCGGGGTAAGTCCATAGAAAATGAATCAGGATAATTAGTAGCACAACTTGGTTGTGTCTCCTCCCTACCTCCTAGTAAAATGCGCGAGGTGCTGGAAAGCTCGGCCATAATCAGTCAACACAGCTTGCCAGAAAGATTCTAAGCATTTATGTTCTTAATTAGACTAGATTTTTATTTTCTAAAGAAAACTTGGTCGTGTCGCCTCTTTACCTTTTCATCGCGTGCGTGAAGCACTGGACAGCTCGGTCATAATTAGTAAACACAATTTGCTAGAGAGATTCTAATCATTTATGTTCCTTGTTGGAATACATTTGGATTTACATGCTACATGCTAACATAACTTGGTCTTGTCTTCTCTTTACCTCTATATAATGTGGGCAAGACACCCCAACAGCTCGACGGCAATCAGTGGACCTGACTTGTTAGGGAGAAGCTAAGCATTTATGTTTTTTGGTTAGAATATATTTGGATTTCTATAGAAGTAGTGGCACAATTGGTTGTGTCTCCTCTCTGACTCTTTATAATGTGTGTGAGGTGCTGGACAGCTCGGCCATAATTAGTGGACACAATTTAATGGATTTTTTTAATCATTTATGTTTCGTGTTGGAATACATCTGGATTTACATGCTACATGCGAGCATAACTTGGTCTTGTCTCCTCTTTACCTCTTTATAATGTGGATAAGACAATCCAAGAGCTTGACCGCTATCAGTGGACCTGACTTGTTAGGGAAAAACTAAGCATTTATGTTTTTGGTTAGGCTACATTTGGATTTTTTATAGAAGTAGTAGCACAACTTGGTTGTGTCTCCTCCCTACCTCTTAGTAAAATGCGCGAGGTGCTGGAAAGCTCGGCCATAATCATTTAACACAGCTTGCCAGAAAGATTCTAAGCAATTAAGTTCTTAATTAGACTAGATTTTGATTTTCTAAAGAAGTAAAAAAACTTGGTCGTGTCGCCTCTTTACCTTTTCATCGCGTGCGTGAAGCACTGGACAGCTCGGTCATAATTAGTAAACACAATTTGCTAGAGAGATTCTAATCATTTATGTTCCTTGTTGGAATACATTTGGATTTACATGCTACATGCTAACACTTGGTCTTGTCTCCTCTTTACCTCTCTATAATGTGGGTAAGACACCCCAAGAGCTTGACCGGCAATCAGTGGACCCGACTTGTTAGGGAGAAGCTAAGCATTTATGTTTTTTGGTTAGAATATATTTGGATTTCTATAGAAGTAGTGGCACAACTTGGTTGTGTCTCCTCTTTGACTCTTTATAGTGTGTGTGAGGTGCTGGACAGCTCGGCCATAATTAGTGGACACAATTTAATGGAGATATTCTAATCATTTATGTTTCTTGTTGGAATACATCTGGATTTACATGCTATATGCGAGCATAACTTGGTCTTGTCTCCTCTTTACCTCTCTATAATGTGGGTAAGACACCCCAAGAGCTTGACCGCTATCAGTGGACCTGACTTGTTAGGGGAAAAACTAAGCATTTATGTTTTTGGTTAGACTATATTTGGATTTTTTATAGAAGTAGTAGCACAACTTGGTTGTGTCTCCTCTCTGACTATAATGTGCGTGAGGCGCTGGAGAGCTCGGCAATAATGAGTCGATATGGCTTGTTGGAAAGATTTGAGGCATTGACATTCCCCATTAGTTTGTTTTCAGATTTTCTATAGAAGTAGTAACACAACTTGGTCGTGCCTCCTCTTTACCTCTTCATAATGTGTGTGAAGCATGGGATAACTCATGACTTGTTAAAAATCTCATCTCATCTCATCAGCCGTACCGCTTATCCTCATTAGGGTCGCGGGGCTTGTTAAAAATATTTTATGCATTTATGTTCCTCAGTATAATATATTTTAATTTTCTACAGAAATAGTATATATTAGGGTATATTTTGATTTCCCTTTTAGACTCCTTGTGATTAACGCCTATAAACATGACTTGACTTGAGGTTTTTGAGTTTTTGCCTTGCCTTCATGTAGGTTTTAGATCAGGGGATGGTGTAACAATAGTCCGTAAGGCCCTTTAAGTCTTCCTTTAATTAAGGGCTACACAAATAAACAAGACTTGACTTGACTTATGACTTATATTTCATGTTGATATCTGTGTACTGTGTGTGTTCATTTCCTTCATGCTTAGATTTTTGAGTTTTTCCTTGCCCTCATGTCGGTTTTAGATCAGGGGATGGTGTCATAGTAGTCTGTGGTCTTTGAGACTCCTTGTGATTAAGGGCGTCACAATTAAATATGACTTGACTTATGACTTATATGTCATGGGGGATGACCTCATGTGCGTCCCCTTCTCAAGTTTTCTTCATTTTCCTCATGTTGAGGTTTTTGAGTTTTCCTTGCCCTCATGTAGGTTTTAGATCAGGGGATGGTGTCGTAGTAGTCTGCGGTCTTTGAGACTCCTTGTGATTAAGGGCGTCACAAATAAACATGACTTGACTTGACTTGTTATTGTTTGTTTACTGCGTGTTCATTTTCTTCATGCTTAGGTTTTTCCTTGCCCTCATGTAGGTTTTGGATCAGGGGATGTTATGATGGCAATCTGTAGTCTGTAAGGCCCTTTGAGACTTCTTTTATTTAAGGGTTATACAAATAAACTTACTATATTCTTCATCAATTATCCATTATCTATTATCAGTTAAATCATAATACGCTACAAAGCCAAGAAGCCGAGACACTTGCTCCCAGCCAAGAGGCTGAGTCAAAGTCCCGGCCACATGGCCAAGCAGCGGTCAGTGCGGATCCACCGTTCCTGCGTGGAGTGGGCAGAGCAAGCTCTTATTCCTTCATTGAAGCACACAGCCCAACAACAACAGCGGTGAAATGAACGGAAAATGATACCGGTACTTAAGATATGATGCAGACCTTGCAAGGTAAAGTGTGAGCAGTAGCTCTGTTTCCTTCTTTATCGGACTGCTCGATTGCGTTTAGCTTGTAAGCTGCGTCATGTGCCTTTCTTTTTGCATCGCTAATTTAATTTGTGCACAAGCTAAGAAGTTGCAGTCTTCCTCGGCGCATATATTCCTCCGGTCTAAATCTTACCTTTTGTGCCCGAGCGCCGCTAGCGGCTGTTAGAAAAATGACATACATTGTCCGCATCACTGAATAAGCCGCAGGGTTGAACGTTTGGGAAAAAAGTAGCGGCTTATAGTCCGGAATTTACGGTAATAAAGTCAAACTTGAGATGAAATGTGACAGAAGAGAGTATACTTACGTCGCGTCGCCGAGTTCCTCCATGATAAACTGAGCGCCACATAAGAAGGGGGTGAGGTGGGAGGAGTTAAAGAAGGAGGGGGGGTGAGCAAAGCGGTAACTCACCATGACTAAGCATTGTGTCAGGGCCTCCCCCTCCCCTTCACAATAAGAGTGTCCACACCGTGTCCTCAGTTGACATAAGCTCGCGCTTGCTCACGTTATTGAGAAGGTAAGGTATATTTTTTAGACCCGCGAAGCGCAAAAGTGGAACCGCGAAATAGCGGGGTTCCACTGTATAACAAAAAGGTGAGTTAATGTATTTGCCATCCGTAAAGGATGAAAGAATCCCCCCACCTGTTTTGCAAAACTGGGAAAAACTACACTGGGAATTCAAGTGAGTCGGGGGAACGCTGCCACGTTTCCAGCTGACCTCCGGGCAAGAAGTAATGTTTCTGCCTGTTTCAGTTAAGAAAAAAGAGAAGGGAAAAAAAAAAACTCTACAGCTCTATGATGGAATGATGTTTCTCCTCAGGCTGACAGGCTAATTTCAACCCCTGCAAAGGAGCGTTTCTTTTCTGTTTTGTATGCATGCGTATGACAGGAAGACAACAATTTTCCATTATACCGACTGGAAAAAGGAAGGTCGTGTCTTTTCCGGAAGGCGGGGGCAAAACAGGAACGATCCCGAAAAGCTTTTGTCATAAAAAGTGTAAAAAAAAACGCTAGGTAAAAGCTTCTTTCCACTTGGCAAGTCCCCACTTTGCACTGTCTGCCCACACAGGTCGGAGCGAAAGTGAATTCACCCATCTACCGCTTTTTTCCATGGTTTCCTCCTCTAGCCATTCACGTTAGCCACTGATCCGCAGGATATGGCTCGCCACTGGCCACTGTTGTTGTTAGCTTCTCCTACTGTCACTTCCCAAAGTTGGTCTTGCAAGCGAATGTCGCCAGCTTCCGGGATTCAGGCGTCTTTTTTCCCCATGGTTTCCTTCTCTAGCCACTCATGTTAGGCACTTGATAATATACCATGGCCCACCTTTGACATATTTTGTTATTGTTAGTTTCTCCTGGTTTGTCCTTTACTCACCTTCCACAGCTACTCATAAAAGCGAATGTCGCCAGGTTCCGGGATTCAGGCGTCTTTGACATTTTTTCCCCATGGTTTCCTTTTCTAGCCACTCATGTTAGGCACTTGGTAATATACCATGGCTCACCTCTGACATATTTTGTTATTGTTAGTTTCTCCTGCTTTGTCCCTCACTCACTTTCCACATCTACTCATAAAAGCGAATGTCGCCAAGTTCCGGGATTCAGGCGTCTTTGACATTTTTTCCCCATGGTTTCCTTCTCTAGCCACTCATGTTAGGCACTTGGTAATATACCATGGCTCACCTCTGACATATTTTGTTATTGTTAGTTTCTCCTGCTTTGTCCCTCACTCACTTTCCACAGCTACTCATAAAAGCGAATGTCGCCAAGTTCCGGGATTCAGGCGTCTTTGACATTTTTTCCCCATGGTTTCCTTCTCTAGCCACTCATGTTAGGCACTTGGTAATATACCATGGCTCACCTCTGACATATTTTGTTATTGTTAGTTTCTCCTGCTTTGTCCCTCACTCACTTTCCACAGCTACTCATAAAAGCGAATGTCGCCAAGTTCCGGGATTCAGGCGTATTTGACCTTTTTTCCCCATGGTTTCCTTCTCTAGCCACTCTTGTTAGCCACTTGGTTGCAGGCAACCTGCTGTTGTTGTTATTAGCTGCTCCTTATTTGTCATTTGCCTTTCACTGTACTGAATTCTGGGATTCAGGTATCTTTAACTGTTTCCTTCTTTATTCACTCATGCTAGTTGATTGGCTGCAGGTTATGATATGGCACTGGCTGCTATTGTTTTTTTTTTTGTCAGCTGCCGCTTTGTCCTTCAAGGGCACGCGCCCTCTTCAGCCATACGTTGATGAGTCCCTTGATTCAGGCATATTCTACTTTTTTCCTCTCTGTTTCCTTCTCTAGCCACTCATGTTAGGCACTTGGTAATATACCATGGCTCACCTCTGACATATTTTGTTATTGTTAGTTTCTCCTGGTTTGTCCCTCACTCGCCTTCAATGTTCCCTGTAATTTTCCAGGGGTCTGAGCGTTCACACAAAGTCGGTGAGCAATGCTTGAATCAACAGTGAGCAACCATAATCCCAAGTGTGGCAAGATAATTAATTATCAAACATGTCCAAAACCTGACATTTTGCTGAGTTTCCGGCAATGCAAAATGATTTTTCTCTTTTGAATGAATTGACTCATGTACTATTGCAAAGGTTGTACGGCCTACAAACGTTGTTTGTTCTTACGATTCTTTCACAAGATATCCATTTCTTTTTATTTCCTGATATATTTTGTCGCATAATATTCACATTTTTGGGGGCTTATTGAGTCGGTTGTAAGATACAGAACTGTACCTAATCACATTTTTTAGTGGAAGTACATTGTTGGCAACAAGATTCACTTGATATCATTGGAAATTATTTGAATGCGACACAAACTTTTTCTTCTTTTTTCCGTGTTTTTCTCTACTTTTTTTTAAATTCCTTTTAAAAAAATCTCATTGTGTTTATTTTTTCCCGAGCTGTTACTTAATTTTCTTTTTGTTCTCTATTTACTTTTTTCCTACATTTCTTTCTTTTCTTTTTTTCTTGCTTTTTTCAAAAAAAAAATTCTTTTTTTTCTATTCCTTTTGTTTCTTTTTTTCTCAGCTTTTCACTACGTTTTCATTATTATATTATATATTATAGTTTTTTCTTTTTTGTTGTATTCCCCCCTTCCTTTAAGTCATTTTGTGCATAATTTTACATAATATTTGGTCGTGTTGGGATTAAAGAAGCAAAAAAAACCTGAAGAGCCGTTTAGGACCCGAAAGAGCCGGTTCCTTTTAGTGAGCTGAGCCGATGAAGCCGGTTCCCGACAAACTCTACTAACTTTACTCAACTTCGTTCTACTTCCACTCGACTTCAAAATACCGCTTTAGGACACAACGTCAGGGGAACCCGTGTATTTTGACCTTCATGCACTGTAACTTTGACTTAATTTGCTTCTTAATTAGCAATTTCCAGCCCTGATTTTTGTGCGCTGGCTAGATTTTCTTATGCGCTAAGAATGTGCGCAGCTTAGAGGGAACACTGCTCACCTTCCACAGCTACTCATAAAAGCGAACGTCGCCAAGTCCTTGATTCAGGGTAAAAGCCTCTTTCCACTTGGCAATAAACCAAAACCCTTTATTCCACGACCATCCATAACAACACACAAGCCACATATGTGCACACACGTGCTACAAACATCTGCTCGCGATTACAAACACAGCGGAAAGGCGCGCAAGCCTTTTTCGTTGCCTGCGGTGCTCCCGACCCCGTCTATACGCGTATGTTCGCAATTGTGTCGGAATTACTATCCGGGATGCACGATAACCGTTTTTTCCCCCTACCGATACCGATAAAAACCTGCCTCTGGAGCATTTTTCATCCCAAAATCGAAAATGTCCCAAAAAGAATTCCTGCCGCCAGCCTTATAATGAGCGAATAAAGATAAAATGCTAGCTAGATAGCATGCAGAAATATGTAAAAAAAGATCATTTGATAGCTTGGTATCAAAAGAAAGTTAAATGGTTAAAAAACTAAAGGGGGGCTACAGTAGATAGCTAGCTAAAAAAGCCAACTAGTCAGATAGAAAACTAAAAAAACCTAGATATCTAGAAAGGAGGCCAACATTTTGCAAGCAAAAAAGATAAAGTGATAGCTCGATAGCATGCAAAAAAATGTAAAAAATATACTTTGATAGCCAACATTTTGCTTGATAACAAGCAAAAAAGATAAAATTATAGCTCGATAGCATGCAAAAAATATACTTTGATAGCTTGCTAAAAAGCCAAAAATTAGGAAGATGGCTAGCTACAAAGCTAGAAAGGTAAACAGGTAAAAACCTAAAGGGGAGCTAGATAGCTAGCTAAAAAAGCCAACTAGTCAGATAGAAAACTAAAAAAAACTAGATAGCTAGAAAGGGGGCCAACATTTTACTTGATACCAAGCAAAAAAGATCAAATGATAGCTCGATAGCATGCAAAAAAATGTAAAAAATATACTTTGATAGCTTGCTAAAAAGCCAAAAAGTTAGGAAGATAGCTAGCTACAAAGCTAGAAAGGTAAACAGGTAAAAACCTAAAGGGGAGCTAGATAGCTAGCTAAAAAAAGCCCACTAGTCAGATAGAAAACTAAAAAACCTAGATAGTTAGAAAGGATGCCAAAATCTGGCCTGATAATAAGCAAAATGTTAGCTTGATAGCATGCAAAAAACGTAAAAAGATAATTTGATAGCTTTCTAGATAGCTAAAAAGTTCGAAAGATAGCTAGCTAGTCAGCTAGAAATTAGCTGGACGAGTAAAAAGCCATCTAAATGGTTGAATAGAAAGTGAAAAACAAAGCTAGATATCTGGCTAAAAAGGAGGCCAACATTTTGCTTGATAACAAGCAAAAAAGATCAAATGATAGCTCGATAGTATGCAAAAAAATGTAAAAAATATTTTGATAGCTTGCTAAAAAGCTAAAAAGTTAGGACGATAGTTAGCTAGAAAGCTAGAAACAGGTAAAAAACTAAAGGGGAGCTACAGTAGATAGCTAGCTAAAAAAGCCAACTAAGTAGTCAGATAGAGAACTAACAAAGCTACATAGCTAGAAAGGAGAAAACTGACAATAAGCAAAATGTAAGCCCGATAGTATGCAAAAAATGTAAAGAGATAATTAGATAGTTTGCTAAATAGCTAAAAAGTTAGAAGCTAGAAAGCTATAATGTTAAACGGGTAAAAAATTTCAAGCTCTGTTCTTCTGTCTTGGCCACCTGTATCCTGATTCTGTTTCCTGTATCCATCCCCGATCCAAGCTCCGTTCTCCTGTTCTGGTTACCTGTATCCTGATTCTGTTTCCTGTATCGATCCCCGACCCCTGGCTTCCTGCTCTTCCTGGCTGCCTGACTTGTTCCGATCTCCGACCACGCTCCGTCTCCCGTCCCGGCTGCCCAACTGGTTCTGATCTCCAACCACGCTCCGTCTCCCGTCCCGGCTGCCCGACTTGTTCCAATCTCCGACCACGCTTTGTTCGTGAGGGCTTCCCGCACCAGATTGCTGTCTGTTTTACCTCTCGCCCTGACTTCCTCGATCCCCTAATAAAGCATTGTGTGAAGCGTTACGCGTTTGGGTCCCCTGCTCCTACGGGTCCTGACAGCCATACAGTCTTCCTCCTGACATATTCACACATCCAAACAAATAGGCCAGTCTTCCCGACTTTGGTCCACACGATCTGTACCAAAATATTGTAAATGGAGTATCCCCATACACAGGTGCTGATCTAAAAGCTTACAAAAGTCTGGAGGCTTACCAGTTCTTTTCGGTGGGGTAATGTAATAGAATAGTAAAGAACAGGGCATTTGCACCATGTATAGAAATCACATTTGAGCATGTTGTTTATATTTACTTTGTCGAAATGACGTCTTATCTTTTGAACGATCCTTTCTTGTTTTATTAGTTCAGTCCATTTGCGGCATAATAGGCTTTATCGTAGAGCACGTAACAGTTTTCGATATATGTGATATTTGGAAGATTACGGTTTTGAATCGCTGGCTAATTGCAATTAAAGCGGCTCATTTACGTAAGGTAAGACACTGATGTTAGCTAGTTAGCATTAGCTAGTTAGCACTAGCTAACTTATTGAGTGTTTCTGCATAGAAATGGAAACAGATATTGATATCACCAGGGTTGGGTAGGGTTACTTTAACTTGATTACTTTAACTTGATTACTTTCAATTACCTTTGGATTACTCCAATACCAAATATGCTAATAAAAGACAAAAGTAACTAAATAGGAATAAAATGACTAAATTTTTGGGGAGTAACGGAATACATGGAACGGCAAAAATGATGTTGGCAAGCTGTTTTGATTTATTTTCATTTTGTTTCTGTCGCATTTTATGTTCGTTTTGCCGGAGATCAAAGAGATCAAAGCCACGAGAGAAAGCTTACCACGTGTTGTGAGTCATCATTTGATTCATATTTAGTTTCTTTTGTCTTTTATTATCATATTTGGTATTGGAGTAATTCAAAAGTCATTGAAAGTAATCCAGTTAAAGTAACCCTACCCAACCCTGAATATCACCTAACAGAATCATATAAACTCTGAAAAGGAGGGGACCAAGTACTGAGCCCTGCGGAACGCCACAGTTAACACTAAGGCGCTCAGAGGTAATATCATCATCTCTGACGTAACTCGTACCGAGTTAGTGTAAAATTGCTCAAACGTACCTCATAAAATCCTAGAAAAATTTGAGGGCTGCGAGTCCCTCTGTCCATCGAAGTCCAAATCGGGCTTAGAACCTTGCCACATTGCACCGCCCAACACAGAGTATTAAATCACCCTTGTAAAAAGATCACGTAAGATCTTTTTTTATTTGTATTTTTGTTTTTTGCAGGTCGACAGCGACACCGTTTGGAACGAACTCCATTCATCCAGCGCCGCTCGGTTGGCTGTCGGCTCAGTGCTGGAGCTCGTCTTCAAGGTGGCGGCGGGAGAACTGAAGGTCGGTTCTGATACCCAATCGTTTTATTTCCCTTCTTGAAACGACCTATTTCTATTTCCATTCCGATCTACAACGACCTCCGGTGTTGAATTATTACACACTGTCGCTTTAAGATTTTTCGCTCGCTATTTGCTCATGTTGAGCATGATTTTTCTTATTTTTTTCAAGAGAAATCAGGCTTAACTGCCAAACCGGGGGTCTGGATTTATTTTTAGACCCCTACGAGAAGAGGAAGCACGTGTCTCTGTGTGGTTTATTATGAAAACGCGGGGTTAAAGTTGTCTTTTATTGACTCGCCCTGGACTTAACCCGACTCTAAACACAAATTCCACCTGCGCTGCCGAGCGTCCAGGCCACGGGGGCCATAAATTGTGGGGGATGTACGGCTATTTTTGCGCTACTTGTAAAAATAAAGTCAGCTGGACAGAAAACATCATTAGCGCATCTTGCTTCGGTTAAGATCACCTCGGACATTTTGCTCATGTGTCATGAACCGGAACTGGATCAGGACCCAAACGCGTGACGTTTCTCACACGAGCCTTTTATTTTACCGGGAATGGGCACGTGAGGCAGCAGTATGACGTGAAATGATAGGAAGCCAGAGGCCGACGGGATCGATTCCAATAGCCTGAGTAGATATCGGACAGATGGGGTCGATACCGGACAGGACAGACAGGATTGATATCAAAACAGGATATCGAAATTCAACAGGACAAACTAGACGGGAACTAAACTGGAAACCGATATTAAACAACGGGACGGACAGGGTTGATATCAAAACAAGATATCAAAATTAAACAGGACAAACTAGACGGAAAAATTGGAAACCGATATTAGACAACGGGACAGACGGGGTTTGGAATCAAAACAGGATATCGATATTAAACATGACAAACTAGACGGGAACGAAACTGGAAACCGATATTAAACAACGGGACAGACAGGATTGATATCAAAACAGGATATCGAAATTAAACAGGACAAACTAGACGGAAAAATTGGAAACCGATATTAAACAACCGGACAGACGGGATTGGAATCAAAACAAGACATCGAAATTAAACAGGTCAAACTAGACGGGAACAAAACTGGAAACCGATATTAAACAATGGGACAGACAGAATTGACATCAAAACTGGATATCAGAAGTAAACAGGACAAACTAGACGGGAACGAAACTGGAAACCGATATTGAACAACGGGACAGAGAGGATTGATTGCAAAACAAGATATCGAAATTAAACTGGACAAACTAGATGGGAACGAAACTGGAAACCGATATTGAACAACGGGACCGACAGGGGTGATATCAAAACTCGATATCAGAAGTGAACAGGACAAACTAGACGGGAACGAAACAGGAGACCGATATCAAACAACGGGACAGACAGGATTGATATCAAAACAGGATATTGAAATTAAACAGGACAAACTAGACGGGAACGAAACTGGAAACCGATATTAAACAGGACAAAATAAACAGGAACAATACCGGACAGGAAATACCAACAGGAACAGGACCAAGTCGAAAGCCACGTCTTACGGGTGCAGAGGTTCGTTGACGGACTGACAAAGGGAGAGTGAGAGCACTGAGCTTAAATAGAAGGGAAGCCAATCCGTCAACGAGCCGCCGCTGGCAGCACATGGGCGGGACCAATTGGGCACCATGGCAACCTTGACATTATGTCGTTGTTTTGTGCTTTGTTTTCATTAATTTGATTTTTACATGACTCATTTTCATATTATATTTATTATTTATTTATTAATTTTACGATTGATTTATACGTAGGTGTTTATTTATTTTATTAACAGCATTTTTTATAATTTTTTTTGCATTATCAATTTCATTTTATAACATTTTATTTTTCTCTTCTTCCTTAAATTTTTAAATTATATTACATTTATTAATTTCTATAGATAATTATTTATTTGCACCTTTGTCTATATTTATCTATTTTCATTTTATTTTGGACATTTACGGTATTTTAGTGTTTCTTTATTCACGTTTTCAATTTAACTTTGTATTTATTTCGAATTCATTCATCCGTTTATATTTATGTTTTTTAATTTTTGTAAATCCATTTTTACAGAACTGCATTTACTATTACATTTCTTTTATTTTTTTCAACTAATGTTTGGTATTTTTTATAAAATATAGTTTATTAATTACTTTTGATTTATTTCCACTGTTCTGTATTTATTTACAATTTTTTTTTATGAATTTCAATTAATAAATCAATGACTTGATGCCTATTTATTCATCCATTTATCACAGTTTATATGTTTGTTTTGTAATCGTTTATTAGTTTTAATCTCAATTTTTAGTTTTTACTCTTAATTTTTCAATCCCCTAATAATAATAATCAAATCATTTTGATTTAGTGGTGGCATTTTTTGATAAAACAGCTTAAATGACCTTGTTTTGATTGTTTTTTTCGCCGCCAGAACGGTTTTGCGGTCGTGCGACCTCCCGGACACCACGCAGAGGAGAGCACGCCGATGTAAGTTGATATTACTGAAAATTATATCATATTAATGAATATGAAAATTATGTTGTTGTTGTTGTTTTTTTTTTTAACAAATTATTATTAAGGCTTTGACGCAACTCATCAGTAGGTATCAAGCCTCTGGGAATGATTTCAGTATGAAAAATCATCTCTGTATGGGAGAAGTGGCTTTGATCAGTTATTTGTCCACACATTGAGGCGCCCCCCTCTTCTTTGCGTTGCTTCCTGTATCCAGCATATGAAAGTGTGCAGGGGGCCCATATGGCCAGTAGGTGCAGTGGAGCACTGTGGCGAGAATAATAGAGAGATAAGTGCCGACAATTTACTCTTCAAAGCTTTTTTATTTATAAAAATAAGTCCCTTTGTCATCGTCCTGGCAGAGAGGGATGACATTTCGTGCATATCCGCAGAAATACAATCGCCATGGTGACTGAAATCATGTGATTGCGTTACCGGAAACATCAGACGCTGAAAAGTTCTTGCATCGTTCATGCATAAGTTCAATATTCTTGCTATAAAACGTTATTTTGCCACAGAGTGCCTTTGTGTTTATGAAAAGCATTGTTTAGATCAGGGGTTAGGATAGCGGTGAGCTACTTTTTGTTACTAGTTAGCGCAAAGGGTACCCAGTTTGCTATGCATTTTTTTAAATAGCAACTTAGCTACATGGATTGCTAAATAGCTAAAAAAGTAGCTTGATAGTTAGCTAGAAAGGTGAACAGGTTCAAATCTAAAAGGGAGCTAGCTAGCTAGCTAAAAGAGTAAAAAGCCATCTCAATGGCCAGATAGAAAGCTAGAAACAAAGCTAGGTAGTTAGCTAAAAGGGAGGCCAACGTTTTGCTTCATAACAAGCAAAATAGATAAAATGATAGCTCGATAGCATGCAAAAAATGTAAAAAGCTAGTGAGATAGCTTGCTAAATAGCTAAAAAGTTAGGAAGATAGCTAGCTAGTTAGCTGGAAAGGTAAACAGGTTCGAATCTAAAGGGGAGCTAGCTAGCTAAAAGAGTAAAATGCCATCTCAATGGCCAGATAAAAAGCTAAAAACAAAGCTAGGTAGTTAGCTAAAAATGTGGGCCAACATTTTGATTGATAACAAGCAAAAAATATAGAATGATAGCTCGATAGCATGCAAAAAATTGTAAAAAGCTAGAGAGATAGCTTGCTAAATAGCTAAAAAGTTTGGAAAATAGCTGGCTACAAAGCTAAAAAGTAGCCAATTAGCTAGCTAGTTAGCTAGAAAGGTAAACAGGTAAAATACTAAAAGGGAGCTAGCTAGCTAGATAAAAAACGTAAAAAGCCATCTCAATGACCAGATAGAAAGCTAAAAACAAAGCTAGGGATCGATACAGGATGCCGGATACAAGATAACGGAGCTTGGATCAGGGATCGATACAGGATACAGGACGGGTCGGGAACAGAACGGGAGTCAAAAATGCTCGCCTTGCAAGTGCGGAGGTTCGTTGACGGACTGACCAGGAGCGAATGAGAGCGTTGAGTTTAAATAAGAGGGGAAGCAATCAGGAAATGTGAAGGGTTTTCTCACCCTGTGACTTCGGGTAATTCCCTGTAGACCAATCGTAAACTGATTTTTGACGCGTCTCCCCGTCTGTGGCACTTTAGGGGTTTCTGTTACTTCAACTCGGTGGCCATCGCCGCCAAGCTCTTGCAGCAGAGGCTCAACGTCAGCAAGATCCTCATCGTGGATTGGGTGAGAAAAGATACACAAAGCGGGTTGAGTGAAGACCCCGAGTTTGTTAAGCCTGAGTTTGTTAAGCCTGAGTTGGTTAAGCCTGAGTTGTCAGTTCTATAAATCAGGTAACCAACAGCAGGTTTAACTTGATGAAACTAGAGTTTTTCTCGGTCCCTGCCCCTGTTTGGCCTGTCATAATTATTTTTTTTAATGGTTTGTTGGTTTTCATTTACTCTTTCTCTTTCTTTTTTAGAATGTTTCTCTAGTTTTTTTGCATGTCATTTATCTTTTTATTCATTCATCTTTGTTTCTTTCTTTCCTTCCTCCATCCGTCCGTCCCTCTTTCTTTTTTTCTTTCTTTTTTTCTTTCTTTCTTTCTTTCTTTCTTTCACTTTTTCTTTCACTCTTTCTTTCTTTCTCTCGCTTTCCTTCCTTCTTTCCTTTTTTCTTTCCTTCCTTCTTTCCTTCCTTCCTTCTTTAATTCTTTTGAGACTTCCTTCCTTTTGATTCTTTCTTTTGACCTTTTTTGTAAACCTTCACTTTCAACTCGTCTTTCTTTTATGATATTTAATGTATGTTTTGTTCCTTCCTTCCTTCCTACATCCTATTATTGCCTTCTTTCTTCCTACTTTCCAACCTTCCAACCTTCCTTCTTTCTTTCCTTCCTTCCTTCCTTCCTCCTTCCTTCTGTCCTCCCTTCCTTCCGTCCTCCCTCCCTTACAAATGTTTTCGCTTTAAGTTTTTAGCATTTCCTTCTAGAACATATCTTTTATCTTTTTTGTTTAACTATGTTTCCTTCCTTTCCTTCCTTCCTTCCTTCCTTCCTTCCTTCCTTCCTTTCTTCCCTCTTTAATTATTTTGAGACTTCCTCCCTTTTGATTCTTTCTTTTGACCTTTTTTGTAAACCTTCACTTTCAACTCGTCTTTCTTTTATAATATTTAACGTATGTTTTTTTCTTCCTTCCTTCCTACATCCTATTATTCCCTTCTTTTTTTTCTTCATTCCTACCTGCCAACCTTCCTACCTTCCTTCCTTCCTTCCTTCCGTCCTCCCTTCCTTACAAATGTTTTCGCTTTAAGTTTTTAGCATTTCCTTCTATGACATATCTTTTATCTTTTTTGTTTAACTATGTTTCTTTCCTTCCTTCCTTACTTCCTTCTTTCATTCTTTTGAGACTTCCTTCCTTTTGATTCTTTCTTTTGACCTTCTTTTGTAAACCTTCACTTTCAACTCGTCTTTCTTTTATAATATTTAACGTATGTTTTTTTCTTCCTTCCTTCCTACATCCTATTATGCCCTTCTTTTTTTCTTCCTTCCTACCTTCCAACCTTTCTCCTTCCTTCCTTCCTTCCTTCCTTCCTTCCTTCCTTCCTTCCTTCCTTCCTTCCTTCCTTCCTTCCTTCCTTCCTTCCTTCCTTCTTTCATTCTTTTGAGACTTCCTTCCTTTACCAGCTCAGTAGCCTAGATGGTAGTGTGGCCGCTTTGAGACTGGGAGGTCGCTGGTTCGCGCCTAGGCCGAGTCATACCTAATTGGTAAAATGGCGGCGCCCTCTGTTGGCTGCGGCTGCATCGGCTCGCTACAACGGGTCAGGTGTATCGACATTTCGTTCTGTGTACATTGTTACAAAGAATGACAATACAAAGGAAATTATTATTATTATTATTATTTTTGATTCTTTCTTTTGACCTTCTTTTGTAAACCTTCACTTTCAACTCGTCTTTCTTTTATAATATTTAACATATGTTTTTTTCTTCCTTCCTTCCTACATCCTATTATTCCCTTCTTTTTTTCTTCCTTCCTACCTTCCAACCTTCCTTCCTTCCTTCCTTCCGTCCTCCCTTCCTTACATATGTTTTTGCTTTAAGTTTTTAGCATTTCCTTCTATGACATATCTTTTATTTTTTTTGTTTAACTATGTTTCCTTCCTTCCTTCCTTCCTACATCACATCATTCCCCCCTTCTTTTCTTTCTTTCTATCTTCCAACTTCCCTATCTTCATTCATTTCCTCCCTTCCTTATTTCCTTCCATCCCTCACTCTATACTTTGTATTGTTTCTTTCTTCTTTTATCTATCATTTGTGTATTTCTTTATCAGTTTATCTTTTTTCTCTCCTTTGATTTTGTCCTTCCATCTTTCCTTCTCCAACCACTTTTCTTTACTTTTTCTTGCCTCTTTTTAATACTTTTTTTCTTTATGTATCATTCATTAATACTAGCTTCTATATTTTGTCATTATCCGTTTATCTTTGTTTTCTTCCTTCCTGACTTACTCATTCCGTCTTTTTGCATTCCTTACTTCCTTCCCTCTCCTCGCTGGCCTTACTTTTTAATTTTCTTTTAATCTTCTCTTTTTTCTCTTTTGCATTCCTTTAAAATCTCTTTATCTTTATTTCCTCCTTTCCTCTGTCTCCTTACCTTTCTCCTTTCCTTCCTTCATTTCCTTCCTAACCCCTTCAGCTTCTCTGTTGCCGTAGTGACTCTTTAAATCGCGCATCGATTCCTTCTTTTTTGTTTAGAGTCAGATGAAACTAAGCTGACTTGATTGTAACCAACTCGATTTTTCAGGTCCCGAAACGAAAAAATTCATGTCGTTTAACTCAGGGTGACTTAACCCAGAAGTCAGGGTTCGATCCGGGAGATTTGTTCAGGTCAAGTTAAGTCATTTTTATTTGTCTAGCCCTTAATCACAAAGAGTCTCAAAGGGCTGCACAGGTTATTGCACAGACTATTTTTTCAGATTATTATGACACCATCCCCTGATCTGAAACCAACATGAGGGCAAGGAAAAACTCCAAAACCTCAACATGAGGACAGTCAAGTCATGTTTATTTGTTTGGCCCTTAGTTACAAAGAGTCTCAAAGGGCTGCACAGACCACAGATTATTGCAAACTACAGACTATTATGACACCGTCCCCTGATCCAAAACCGACATGGGGGCAAGGGAAAACTCCAAAACCTCAACATGAGGACAGTCAAGTCATGTTTATTTGTTTGGCCCTTAGTTACAAAGAGTCTCAAAGGGCTGCACAGACCACAGATTATTGCAAACTACAGACTATTATGACACCGTCCCCTGATCCAAAACCGACATGGGGGCAAGGGAAAACTCCAAAACCTCAACATGAGGACAGTCAAGTCATGTTTATTTGTTTGGCCCTTAGTTACAAAGAGTCTCAAAGGGCTGCACAGACCACAGATCATTGCAAACTACAGACTATTATGACACCATCCCCTGATCTAAAACCGACATGGGGGCAAGCAAAAACTCAAAACCTCAGGCATGTCAAGTCAAGTCATGTTTATTTGTGACACCCTTAATCACAAGGATTCTCAAAGGGCTGCACAGACCACAGATTATTGCAAACTACAGACTATCATGACACCATCCCCTGATCTAAAACCGACATGAGGGCAAGGGAAAACTCAAAAACAAAACATGAGGAATATGAAGAAACCTTGAGAAGGGACCGCACATGTGGCAATCCCCTGTTCAACCTCCTTCATGAAATGAGCCTTCATTGCCACAATCTCGGTAATACTTTTACGGGTCTCGGAACGGATTAGCGCATTTACATTGAAAATGCGTCTCAACTTACAAAGTTTTCAGGTGACGAAGCCAATCCCGGAACGAAGTAGAGGTACGTCTCCAATAACAAATGGAGAAAATTCTAAAATGGCGTGACAAGGCTACAGTACAGCTGTAGGTGCTTTTTGTTGTTTTTCGGTGCGGTATTTTTGCGCGGTGTCGCCACGCGCACGCCCAAAACCTTTTGAAGGTCTTTTTCATTTCCTCCGTCGGTCCGTATTCTCGTGCCACTCTTCCACCGCGACATTTTCGGAACCGGAGCGCATTAAAAACAATCTCGTGTGACGGACGCTAAAGCCTTTTGATAGAAAGCATTTTGCTGGCCAGCCATCAACCCTCACCCCTCCCTTGGTGCTTATTTTTTTCATCTTTGTTTATTATTATTATTTTTATTCTGACTAAAACGACTACAGTGGATAGATAGATCGATTGATCGACATAGATATAGAGTGGATAGATAGATAGATCAATCAATATAGATATACACTGGATATATGGATATACAGAGGATAGATCGATCGATATAGATATACAGTGGATATATAGATATACAGTGGATAGATAGATGGATGGATCAATATAGATATACAGTGGATAGATAGATAGATCAATCAATATAGATATACAGTGGATATATAGATGGATTGGATCGATATAGATATACAGTGGATAGATAGATCAATCAATATAGATATACAGTGGATAGATAGATAGATGGATCGATATAGATATACAGTGGATGTATACTGTAGATATGCAGTGGATAGATAGATGGATCGATATAGATTTACCGTGTATAGATAGATGGATTGATCGATATAGATATACAGCGGATAGAGAGATCGATCGATATAGATAGATCGATCGATATAGATATACAGTGGATATATAGATATACTGTGGATAGATAGATGGATGGATCAATATAGATATACAGTGGATAGATAGATAGATCAATCAATATAGATATACAGTGGATATATAGATGGATGGATCGTTATAGATATACAGTGGATAGATAGATCAATCAATATAGATATACAGTGGATAGATAAATAGATGGATCGATATAGATATACAGTGGATGTATACTGTAGATATGCAGTGGA
Organism: Urocampus carinirostris; assembly: GCF_059441175.1. NCBI lineage: Eukaryota > Metazoa > Chordata > Actinopteri > Syngnathiformes > Syngnathidae > Urocampus > Urocampus carinirostris. The sequence continues at coordinate 4,918,770 of NC_142362.1, forward strand.
TAGATAGATGGATCGATATAGATTTACCGTGTATAGATAGATGGATTGATCGATATAGATATACAGTGGTTATATAGATATGCAGTGGATAGATAGATGGGTCAAAATAGATTTACTGTGTATAGATAGATGGATCGATCTATTTATATCGATCGATCGATATAGATATACAGTGGATATACAGTAGAGATATACAGTGGATAGATTGATGGATGGATCGATATAGATATACAGTGGATAGATAGATGGATCGATATAGATTTACAGTGTATAGATAGATGGATTGATCGATATAGATATACAGTTGATGGCTAGATCGATCGATATAGATATATAGTGGATATATAGATATACAGTGAATAGATAGATGGATGGATCGATATAGATATACAGTGGATAGATCGATATAAAATGTAATAAAACTGATCATTTCTGTTAAAGAAAATAGAATGGTTACTTTGAAAACTTCATATTTTGCATTTTCATCGATTATGGAAAAAAGTCAAATATCATTTGAAGAAACGCCGGAAAATATTCGAGGGTCCCCTCATGACACCCCAGACCGCAGTTTGGAGTCCCCGCCTTCAACGAACGGTTGTTTTTGTTTGATTCCACGGCAGGACGTTCACCATGGCAACGGGACCCAGCAGGCCTTTTACTCGGACCCCGACGTCCTTTATATGTCTTTGCATCGCTATGACGACGGCAACTTCTTCCCTGGCAGTGGGGCGCCCGATGAGGTTTCACCTTTTTCAGGATTCACCTCAAAAATCAGATGAGATAAATATATATATATATTTTTAATTATCTTTTTAAGGTGGGCAGCGGTCCCGGAACCGGCTTCAATGTAAATATGGCCTTCACTGGGGGGCTGGAACCCCCCATGGGGGATGCCGAGTACTTGGCCGCATTCAGGTAAGCCTTCTGGACAAATAACCATTCAATTCAATTCTATCTATCTATCTATCTATCTATCTATCTATCTATCTATCTAGCTAGCTATCTATCTATCTATCTATCTAGCTATCTATCTAGCTAGCTAGCTAGCTAGCTAGCTAGCTAGCCAGCTATCTATCTATCTATCTGACTCAAATCTGACTACCTATCTATCTCTATCTAGACATCTATCTAGCTCTCTAGCTCTCTATCTCTCTAGCTAGCTCTCTTTCTATCCAGCTAACTAGCTCTCTAGCTCTCTATCTCGCTAGCTCTCTAGCTCTCTATCTCGCTAGCTAGCTCTCTAGCTAGCTCTCTTTCTATCTATCTTGCTAGCAAGCTAGCTCTCTTTCTTTCTATCTAGCGAGCTTTCTCTCTTCTCTCTCTCTTTCCCTTTCTCTCTTTCTCTTTCTCTTTCTCTTTACTTCTCTTTCTCTCTCTCTCTTTCTCTCTCTGTTCCTTTTTCTTTCTCTTTCTCTTTCTTTTTCTTTTTATTTCTCTCTTTCTTTTTCTTCCTCTTTCTCTTTTTCTTTTTCATACTCTCTCTCTCTCTCTCTTTCTCTCTTTTTATTTATCTTTCTCTCTTTCTCTTTTTATTCCTATTTCTATTTTTATGTTATTTCTCTCTTTCTTTCTCTCTCTCTCTTTCTTTATAACTCTCTCTCTCTTTTTTTCTCTCTCTTTCTCTTTCTCTCCTTCTCTCCCTCTCTTTCTTTTTATTTCTATTTCTATTTTTATTTTATTTTTCTCTTTATTTCTCTCTCTCTCTTTCTTTATATATCTCTCTCTTTCTTTCTTTCTCTCTCTTTCTCTTTCTCTCCTTCTCTCCCTCTCTTTCTCTCCCTCTCTTTATTTCCTTCTCTCTCTCTCTCTCTCTCTCCTTCTCTCTCTTTCTCTCTCTCTCTCTCTTTCTTTCTCTCTGTCTCTCTCTCTCTCTTTCTCTCTCTCTCTCTTTCTTTCTTTCTTTCTTTCTCTCTTTCTAGCTAGCTCTTTCTCTACTAAATGTTATATAATGAACCCCAAAATTATAATGAAATAAGATTAAAGTGAATAATAATGAACAACAAAATAGATTAATAAATTGTCTAAATAAGGCAAAATGAAATCAATGGAAAAGACAATAAAATAATCAAAAAAGAAGAGGTTAATGACACGAATAAACCAAAAAAGACAAGAAAAACAAAACTAAAAAAACACAAAATAAGACAAACAAGAATAAAACAATAATAAAATAAATACAAATAACAATGATGGTTAAAAATAAGATAATGAATAAGGGTAAGTTGAGAAAAACAGTATAAAATAATTAAGTATTATTCAAATTACATTGAAAAATAAACCTTAATAAAATACTTAAAATAAGAATTCAAAAAAACAATAGTCTGGGAAAAGAAAAGTTAAAATAATATGAAAAAGAGATAGAAAATGAACAAAAATAAACAAAAAACAAAACTAAAGAAATCCAACAAAATAAAATACATTAAACAATAACAAATTAAAATAAAAGTTTGAAAAAAAAGATAATAAACAAAAATAATAAAATGAGTGTAAAGACTAATCAAGCCAAAAGAAAATTATTATTTTTTTGAAGTGACAACAATTAAAAAATAATATAGTGTTAATAAATTCAAATAAAATCTGGAAATAATTAAAAACATGACACAAATAAACAAAACAAAAAATAAAAATGAGAAAAAAACAAGGAAAAACACACAAAAAATACATTAGAACAATTATAATTTAAAATATCATGAAGTTAAAATAAAATAATTCAAGTTTAAACAAATCAAAATAATAATATGAGTTTGTATATTAATAAAGAATAAAAAACTTTCGGTTGGACACCTTTTCTTCCTCTTTATTTTGAAGTTAGAGCTGAAAGAGAAAAAAAGAATTATCGCCTATAATGAAAACCAGAAGCGCTTACTCTCCCCTCCCCCTCTTCACTCTCGCTTTCGCTTGCTGAGTGAGAAGAAAATTCAAGTTAATTCAAAGCAGATCTGCTCCACCTTTGAAGTGTTTAAGAGCGTGTGAGAGTTTTTTTTTTTCTTCCACGTTCTTTCTCTCGCTTTTTTTTGGGAGGGTCTGTTTTTTTTTTTATGAACGAAGAAGAAAAGCCCTCTGAGGTTTTTCTTGGCAGGTTTCAGTCCACTTTAGACTCATCGTTTAACACAGATTCGGTTTCTCTCTCTTTCTCTCCCTCACTTTTTTCCTCTCTCTTTCTCTTTCTCTTTCTCTCTCTCTCTTTCTCTCCATCTCTTTTTTTCTTCTCTCTTGCTCTCTTCCTCTTTCTTTCTTTCTCTTTCTGTCTATCTTTCTTTCATTCCCATTCTCTCTCTCTGTTTATTTCTTTCTCTTTCTCTCTCTCTTTCTTTTTTTCTCTCTCTCTCTTTCGTTCTTCTCTCTCTCTCTCTCTTTCTCTTTCTCTCACTCTCTCTTATTTTCTTCCTCTCTCTTTCTTTCTCTTTCTGTCTCTCTCGCTTTCTTTCTTTCTTTCTCTCTCTTTCTCTCCCTCTCTTTTTTCTCTCTGTTTCTCTCTTTCTCTTTCTTTCTTTCTTTCTTTCTTTCTTTCTTTCTGTCTTTCTTTCTCTTTCTTTCTTTCTCTCTCTCTCTGACACTCTCTCTCTCTTTCTTTCTCTCTCTCTCTCTCTCTCTCTCTCTTTCTTTCTTTGTCTCTTTCTCGCTAACTCTCTCTCTACTAAATGTTATAGAATAAGCCCTAAAATGATAATGAAATAAGATTAAAGGTTTTTCTTGGCAGGTTTCAGTCCACTTTATAGTCATCGTTTAATGCAGATTCGGTTTCTCTCTCTTTCTCTCCCTCACTTTTTTCCTCTCTCTTTCTCTTTCTCTTTCTCTCTCTCTCTTTCTCTCCGTCTCTTTTTTTCCTCTCCCTTGCTCTCTTCCTCTTTCTTTCTTTCTCTTTCTGTCTATCTTTCTTTCGTTCCCATTCTCTCTCTCTGTTTATTTCTTTCTCTTTCTCTCTCTCTTTTTTTCTCTCTCTCTCTTTTGTTCTTCTCTCTCTCTCTCTCTCTCTCTCTTTCTCTTTCTCTCGCTCTCTCTTATTTTCTTTCTCTCTCTTTCTCTTTCTGTCTCTCTCGCTTTCTTTCTTTCTTTCTCTCTCTTTCTCTCCCCCTCTTTTTTCTCTCTGTTTCTCTCTTTCTCTTTCTTTCTTTCTTTCTTTCTTTCTTTCTTTCTTTCTTTCTTTCTTTCTGTCTTTCTTTCTCTTTCTTTCTTTCTCTCTCTCTCTGACACTCTCTCTCTCTTTCTCTCTCTCTCTCTCTCTCTCTCTCTCTCTTTCTTTCTTTGTCTCTTTCTCGCTAACTCTCTCTCTACTAAATGTTATAGAATAAGCCCCAAAATGATAATGAAATAAGATTAAAGGTTTTTCTTGGCAGGTTTCAGTCCACTTTATAGTCATCGTTTAACGCAGATTCGGTTTCTCTCTCTTTCTCTCCCTCACTTTTTTTCCTCTCTCTTTCTCTTTCTCTTTCTCTCTCTCTCTTTCTCTCTGTCTCTTTTTTTCCTCTCTCTTGCTCTCTTCCTCTTTCTTTCTTTCTCTTTCTGTCTATCTTTCTTTCGTTCCCATTCTCTCTCTCTCTGTTTATTTCTTTCTCTTTCTCTCTCTCTTTCTTTTTTTTCTCTCTCTCTCTTTCATTCTTCTCTCTCTCTCTCTCTCTTTCTCTTTCTCTCGCTCTCTCTTATTTTCTTTCTCTCTCTTTCTTTCTCTTTCTGTCTCTCTCGCTTTCTCTCTTTCTTTCTCTCTCTTTCTCTCCCTCTCTTTTTTCTCTCTGTTTCTCTTTCTTTCTTTCTTTCTTTCTTTCTTTCTGTCTTTCTTTCTTTCTTTCTTTCTTTCTGTCTTTCTCTTTCTTTCTTTCTCTCTCTCTCTGACACTCTCTTTCTTTCTTTCTCTCTCTCTCTCTCTCTCTCTCTCTCTCTCTCTCTCTCTCTCTCTCTCTCTCTTTCTTTCTTTGTCTCTTTCTCACTAACTTTCTCTCTACTAATTGTTATAGAATAAGCCCCAAAATGATAATGAAATAAGATTAAAGTTTTTTCTTGGCAGGTTTCAGTCCGCTTTAGACTCATCGTTTAACGCAGATTCGGTTTCTCTCTCTTTCTCTCCCTCACTTTTTTCCTCTCTCTTTCTCTTTCTCTTTCTCTCTCTCTCTTTCTCTCCGTCTCTTTTTTTCCTCTCTCTTGCTCTCTTCCTCTTTCTTTCTTTCTTTCTCTTTCTGTCTATCTTTCTTTCGTTCCCATTCTCTCTCTCTGTTTATTTCTTTCTCTTTCTCTCTCTCTTTCTTTTTTTCTCTCTCTCTCTTTCGTTCTTCTCTCTCTCTCTCTCTCTCTCTCTTTCTCTTTCTCTCGCTCTCTCTTATTTTCTTTCTCTCTCTTTCTCTTTCTGTCTCTCTCGCTTTCTTTCTTTCTTTCTCTCTCTTTCTCTCCCTCTCTTTTTTCTCTCTGTTTCTCTCTTTCTCTTTCTTTCTTTCTTTCTTTCTTTCTTTCTTTCTCTTTCTTTCTTTCTCTCTCTCTCTGACACTCTCTCTCTCTTTCTTTCTCTCTCTCTCTTTCTTTCTTTGTCTCTTTCTCGCTAACTCTCTCTCTACTAAATGTTATAGAATAATCCCCAAAATGATAATGAAATAAGATTAAAGGTTTTTCTTGGCAGGTTTCAGTCCACTTTAGACTCATCGTTTAACACAGATTCGGTTTTTTCTTGTTTTGTAATTTCTTACCTGAGGTTTTTGTCCTCTGTTGACTTTTTTCATGTTGTGTCCAGTTAGAGCATTGGTGGGGGCCGATTTAGATTTGGGGCCACGGGGCCAATCCCGAAGACCTATTTTATGTTTTCATTTCTGAATAAATATACAAGCAGACATCTTCATCCTATACTTCTTTATTTGTGTTTTTGAATCGACTACTTTTCATCAAATTGAAAACACTCACAATACGACAAATTCACATACTAGTACTAGGTTCCTGTTTGAAACACTACATTTCAGTAGTATTACTGTAGTTGTATTCTTTTTCGTATTTTTGTATTCAGATTATTGTCGTATTTCTGGAATAGTTTTGGAGTATTTATCCTTAAGGGGGCAGCACTTCCTGTGGTGTGTCTTGGGCAAGTACAGCCTGGAGGCGACCATTCCTCTCTATATGTTTTTACCCGGTCATGAACCTGGGACCTTTCGGGTGTTAGGCGATGGTGCTAACCACTGCACCACTGTAGTTTTATTTTTATAGTATTGAGTAGTATTTCTGCAGTAGGATTATTGTAGTATTTCTATTGTATATTTCTAGTATATCTGTAGTATTTTTGAAGTATTTCCCTAGCAGTATAGTTCTAACATTTCTGTCATATTATTGAAGTATATTCATTGTAGTATTTCTGTTGTATGTATGCAGTAATTTGTAGCATTTCCACAGCTAGCCGGGACAGAACGGAGCTTGGATTGGGGATTGATACAGGAAACAGGATACGGGTAGCCAGGACAGGAGAACGGAGCTTGGATCGGGGATCGACACATGAAAGAGTTTAGGATCAAAACGGGAGCCAGAGTCAAAAGTGCCTGCCTTGCATGCGCTGAGGTTCGCAGACGGACAGGCCAGGAGTGAACGAGAATGACGTGTTCAAATAGGAGGAATAATTAGGGAACGGGTGGCAGCTGGGGCTGAACGAGTGAGCGCAATTGACAAATCATGTCACGTATCTACTGTCTTTTGCGATAAATTTGCATAGAAGAAATGATACGGCTACGCTATTGTTCGCTCGCTTTTGTTTCGGCCGCTCTATTTGCTCCGCTTGTGATACGTGGATACTCTAACAATGGTGGGCGTGGCTTAGGATTTCCAGGATTTTTAGCATTATTGCAAGGGATCCAAATTTCGGTGCTCTTTATGTAGAGCGACTTTAAAACAGCAGACTTTTTTTTGTGCTGGCAGGACGGTGGTGATGCCGATAGCGAAAGAATTTTCGCCGGATTTGGTCCTGGTCTCGTCTGGATTCGACCCGGTGGACGGACACGCTCCGCCTTTGGGTGGTTACACGCTGACGGGAAAATGTGAGTGCTGAATGAAAGAGAAAAATTGTGAAAAGACGAAATCGGAACACGGGCAGCACGGGGGCGCAGTGGTTAGCGCATGTTCATGTCTTGGGAACCTCCTGCCTGGGTTCAAATCCAGCTCCAGACTTCCTGTGTGTAGTTTGTATGTTCTCCCCGTGCTTGCGTGGGTTTCCTCCGGGCACTCCGGTTTCCTCCCACATTCCAAAAACATGCATTTCAGGTGGATTAGCCGGTCCAAATTGTCCCTAGGTGTGAATGAGTGAGTTGTCTGTCCCCGTGTGCCCTGCGATTGGCTGGCAACCAGTTCAGGGTGTCCCCTGCCCACTGCCCGATGATTGCTGGGATGGGCTCCGGCACCCCCGCGACCCTACTGAGGATAAGCGGTGCAGCTGATGAGATGAGAAATCGGAACACAATAACATTAAACCAAAGAATAATAAAGAAGAAGAAGACAAAAAAAACAGAATTAAACGAGAAAAAACTAAAATAGTTTAAAAAAAAGACAAAATATAATGAATTTTATGCAAGTTTGAAAATTAAGAGGAAAGCGTCCATTGTTAAAAATAATTTAAGTGTCTCTTTTCTAATTTTAAGATATTTGAATTAGATATATTTTTACTCATTTTCCTTTTAGTTTTATTTGAGAATATTTCTTAAAATGAGCAAAAGGTTCTCTATTTGTTGCCTTTTTCTCGTATTTTTTTCAAGAAACGCGAGAAATTAAAATAGTTTTGAGGTTAAACAGTAAAAGTATTTTTTGTGGTGCAAAATAAAATAAACACGTTTTAATGTTGCACCTTAAAATTATTTTCTAACCCTTGACATAATTGTATCATTTTATTTTTATTTTATTTTTTTATAAACATTTTTAAGTTTAATCAGTGAGCTGTCAATCTTGATTAAATCCGTGTTTACATTCGAGCCAATTATAGCCGAGCTCTCCAGTGCCTCACGCATATTATTAGGAGGTAGACAGGAGAAATGACCAACTTGTGTTCTAAAGTCAATATAAAATCAAAATTCTATTAAGAACGAAAAGCCTTAGAGTCCTGCTAAGAAATAGTGTTGACTGATTACAAAAGAGCTCTTTAGTGTCTCATTACAAAGAAATCGAGAGGTGACACGACCAATTTGTGCTACTACTGCTATAGAAAATCCAAATACATTCCAATGTGGACCATAAATGCTTAGAATCTTTCTAACGAGTCGTGTTGACTGATTAGGGACAAACTCTGCAGTGCCTCATGCACAATATAAAGAGGTTAGTAGGAGACACGACCAAGTTGTACTACTACTTTTATTGAAATTCAAAATATATTCTATCAAGAGCATAAATGCTTGGAATCTTTCTAACAAGTTGTGTGGACTGATTAGGGACAAACTCTGCAGTGCCTCATGCACAATATAAAGAGGTTAGGAGGAGACATGACCAAGTTGTACTACTACTTTTATTGAAATTCAAAATATATTCTATCAAGAGCATAAATGCTTGGAATCTTTCTAACAAGTCGTGTGGACTGATTAGGGACAAACTCTGCAGTGCCTCATGCACAATATAAAGAGGTTAGGAGGAGACATGACCAAGTTGTACTACTACTTTTATTGAAATTCAAAATATATTCTATCAAGAGCATAAATGCTTAGAATCTTTCTAACAAGTCGTGTGGACTGATTAGGTCCAAATTCTGCAGTGCCTCATGCACAATATAAAGAGGTTAGAAGGAGACACGACCAAGTTGTACTACTACTTTTATTGAAAATCAAAATATATTCTATCAAGAGCATAAATGCTTGGATTCTTTCTAACAAGTAGTGTCGACTGATTATGACTAAGCTCTCCAGTGCCTCATGAACATTGCAAAGAGGTCGAGAGCAGAGACTTGAACAAGTTGGGCTAATTCTGCTATAGGAAGTCAAAAATCCATTCCAATGTGGAACATAAATGCTAAGAATCCTTCTAAGAAATAGTGTTGACTAATTGCGATTGAGCTCTCTAGTGCCTCATGCACATAACGCTGAAATCGAGAGGAGACACAACCAAGTTGTGCTACTACTGCTATAGAAAATTCTAACACATTCCAATGTGGACCATAAATGCTTAGAATCTTTCTAACAAGTTGCGTTGACTAATTAGGGCCAAGTTCTCCAGTGCCTCGTGCACAATATAAAGAGGCTAGGAGGAGACACAACCAAGTCGTACTACTACTTCTTTTGAAAATCAAAATATATTTTATCAAGAGCATAAATGTTTAGAATCTTTCTAACAAGTGTTGACTTATTATGACTGAGCTCTCCAGTGCCTCATGCACATTACTCCGAAATCGAGAGGAGACACAACCAAGTTGTGTTACTACTGCTATAGAAAATTCGAACACATTCCAATGTAGAGCATAAATGCTTAGAATATTCCTAACTAGTTGTGTGGATATATTAGAGCCAAACTCTCCAGTGCCTCATGCACAATATAAAGAAGTTAGGAGGAGACACGACCATGTTGTGTTTCTACTTCTATTGGAAATCAAAATATATTCTAATTAATTACATAGATGTTTAGAATCTTTTTAAGTAATGGCATCGACTGATTATGGCTGAGCTCTCCAGGGAGTCATTCACAGAGAGGTATAGAGGAGACACAACCAAATTGTTCAAGTACTTTTAAATAAAAAATTCCAATCTAATGTGGAATATAAATGATAAGAATCTTTCAACTAATCTTTTGACTAATTATGTCTGAGCTCTCTTGTGTCTCGTGTGAAGAGGTAGAGAGGAGACACGACTAAGTCGTACTTACACTTAAATTGAAAATCAAAATATATTCTAATTAAGTACATAGATTCTTAGAGTCTTTTTAAGTAATAGATTGGACTAATTATTGCTGAGCTCTCCAGGACGTAATTCACAGAGAGGTATTGAGGAGACACAACCAAATTGTTCAAGTACTTCTATATAAAAAATTCCAATCTAATGTGGAATATAAATGATAAGAATCTTTCGACTAATCTTTTGACTAATTATGTCTGAGCTCTCTTGTGTCTCGTGTGAAGAGGTAGAGAGGAGACACGACTAAGTTGTACTAACACTTCTATTGAAAATCAAAATATATTCTATTTAAGTACATAGATTCCTAGAGTCTTTTTAAGTAATAGATTGGACTAATTATGGCTGAGCTTTCCAGGACGTCATTCACAGAGAGGTATTGAGGAGACACAACCAAATTGTTCAAGTACTTCTATATAAAAAATTCCAATCTAATGTGGAATATAAATGATAAGAATCTTTCGACTAATCTTTTGACTAATTATGGCTGAGCTCTCTGGTGCCTTGTGTGAAGAGGTAGAGAGGAGAGACGACCAAGTCGTACTACTACTTCTATTGAAAATCAAAATATAGTCTAATTAAGTACATAGATTCCTAGAGTCTTTTTAAGTAATACCGTGGATTGGACTAATTATGGCTGAGCTCTCCAGGACGTCATTCACAGAGAGGTATTAAGGAGACACAACCAAATTGTTCAAGTACTTCTATATAAAAAAAAATCGAATTATGTTCTAAAGTGAAATATAAATGATTCGAATATTTTGAAAAGGTCTCGTTGATTAATTATGGCTGAGCTCTCTGGTGCCTTGTGTGAAGAGGTAGAGAGGAGACACGACCAAATTGTGCTACCACTAATACAGTAAATATTGTAATTTTTAACTTTATTACCCCTTTCTTGTTTCTTGTCCCTTAAAAGATGCCCAAACCCCTTTATTCTGTTCTTCTCTTTTAATTAGGTTTTTTTTTTGTTACCTTCTTCTCTCCGTTTAACTTCTTTTCGGTTTAGGTTTTGGCTACCTGACGCGTCAGCTGATGTCCCTGGCAGGCGGTCGTGTGGTTTTGGCCCTGGAGGGGGGACACGACCTCACCGCCATTTGCGACGCCTCCGAGGCTTGCGTCTCCGCTCTGCTCGGGAATAGGGTAAGACCGGAGATGATCCAGTACTACAGAAATGTTCTTGTTAAATGATTTTGTGCGATCCAGTTGAAAGTATGTACAGTGCTGTTCAGAATAATAGCCAGGGTTGGGTAGGGTTACTTTAACTGGATTACTTTCAATTACTTTTGGATGACTCCAATACCAAATATGCTCATAAAAGACAAAATAAACTAAATAGGAATAAAATGATGACTCACAACACGTGGTAAGCTTTCTCTCCTGGCTTTGATCTCTTTGATCTCCGGCAAAATCAGGGCTGGGTAGGGTTACTTTAACTGGATTACTTTCAATGACTTTTGGATGACTCCAATACCAAATATGCTCATAAAAGACAAAAGAAAGTAAATATGAATAAAATGATGACTCATAACACGTGGTAAGCTTTCTCTCCTGGCTTTGATCTCTTTGATCTCCGGCAAAATCAGGGCTGGGTAGGGTTACTTTAACTGGATTACTTTCAATTACTTTTGGATGACTCCAATACCAAATATGCTAATAAAAGACAAAAGAAAGTAAATAGGAATAAAATGATGACTCACAACTCGTGGTAAGCTTTCTCTCCTGGCTTTGATCTCTTTGATCTCCGGCAAAACGAACATAAAATGCGACGGAAACAAAATGAAAATAAATCCAAACAGCTTTTTGCTGTTCCATGTATTCCGTTACTCCCCAAGCCTGCACAAAATTGAGTCATTTTTTTCATATTTAGTTTATTTTGTCTTTTATGAGCATATTTGGTATTGGAGTAATCCAAAAGTCATTGAAAGTAATCCAGTTAAAGTAACCCTACCCAACCCTGATAATAGCATTGTGACGAGCCAGAAGATTTCAGGTTATAGCACACGTGTCAAACAGGCGGCCCGCGGGCCAAATCAGGCCCGCTAAGGGATTGAATCCGGCCTGCGAGACAACACTCAGAGAAGTGCAAGAGAAAAACAAGCTGCAGGATGTCAACTTGATATTGCCAAAGCCGGGTGCCTCTCACAAAGACACTGTGCCTGTATTTCTCTCTCTCTCTCTCTCTCTCTCTCTCTCTCTCTCTCTCTCTCTCTGTGTCTTTTAACCTCTTTGCTCTAACTTCTTTTTTTCCTTTTCTCTCTTTTCTTTTTTCCTACTTTTTGCGCTTTCTTTTCTCTTTTCTCTCCTTCTGTCTTTCTATTTCTTTTTGCATTTCTTTCTTCCTCTCCCTTTCTTTTCCCCCTCTCTCACGACTTTTTATCCTTTGTTTCTCACACCCTCTCTCGTTTTTCTTTCTTTGCCCTCTCTCCTTTTCCCTCCCTCTTTCTCTTATTTCTTTTTCTCTTTTTCTTTCTCTTTAATCTACTAGTCCGGCCCCGACAGAATGTTTGTTCTATCGTGTGGCCCCCGAGTTCAAATGAGTTGGACACCCCTGCTTTAGAGCGTGCCTTTAATGGATGCTGGTTCTTGTTTGTTGTCTAAGAATCTACTGCACCAACTGGTAACGTGTCTAGCACGTAACCATAAAAAATATACTAAAAACCAGGGTTATTCTCCTTAGTCACATTACACTGCTAATACTTTGAACAGCACTGTATAAGGATCCGCCCGCAAGATGTGGAAGACCAGGTGGTAAGTTTAAAGTTAGTAGACACTCGAAATAAGGAGAGAAGCCATCAATGGATTTTGAACGTGCATAAAGAACAGGAGAGGAACCTTCAGATAAGAAAGTCCAAACTGTTCTAAAACCCATCTTTTTATTACATCTCATAGTTTACAAAAGCAGATCCGCCCTCAAGGGTGTGAAAATCACAGAACAGTAACATGATTGGCAAACAGTCAGCAAGCGCTCAATAATAAACTAAAATAAACCAACCCTGGTATTATAAGCGATTTTGTTTACAAGTGTTTATGGGTCGCAATAAACGACCCCTGGCGATATATAAGCAATTTTCCAAGAGTATAATAGTCAAAATGAACCAAACATGTAATTATAATTGCTTCTCTTTGCAGGCATTCTATAGTCAATATAAACCAACCCTGGTGTTACAAATAATCTTCTTTGCAAGTGTTCAATGGTTAAAATAAACCGACCCAATCTAAGCAATCTTTTTGGAAAATGTTCAATAGTCAAAACAAACCAACCCTGAAAAACGAGCATTCATGTTTGCAAGCATTCAAAAGTCAAAATAAACCAACCCTGGCGTTACAAATAATCTTCTTTGCAAGTGTTCAATGGTTAAAATAAATTGACCCTTGCAATCTGAGTAATCTTTTTTGAAAATGTTCAAAAGTCAATACAAACCAACCCTGAAAAACGAGCATTCGTGTTTGCAAACATTCAAAAGTCAAAGTAAACCAACCCTGGCGTTGCAAATAATGTTCTTTGCAAGTGTTCAATGGTTAAAATAAACCGACCCAATCTAAGTAATCTTTTTTGAAAATGTTCAACAGTCAATACAAACCAACCCTGAAAAACGAGCATTCGTGTTTGCAAGCATTCAAAAGTCAAAATAAACCAACCCTGGTGTTGCAAAGCATCTTCTTTGCAAGTGTTCAATGGTTAAAATAAACCGACCCAATCTAAGTAATCTTTTTTGAAAATGTTCAACAGTCAATACAAACCAACCCTGAAAAACGAGCATTCATGTTCGCAAACATTTAAAAGTCAAAATAAACCAACCCTGGCGTTACAAATAATGTTCTTTGCAAGTGTTCAACGGTTAAAATAAATTGACCCTTGCAATCTGAGTAATCTTTTTTGAAAATGTTCAACAGTCAATACAAACCAACCCTGAAAAACGAGCATTCGTGTTTGCAAGCATTCAAAAGTCAAAATAAACCAACCCTGGTGTTGCAAAGCATCTTCTTTGCAAGTGTTCAATGGTTAAAATAAACCGACCCAATCTAAGTAATCTTTTTTGAAAATGTTCAACAGTCAATACAAACCAACCCTGAAAAACGAGCATTCATGTTCGCAAACATTTAAAAGTCAAAATAAACCAACCCTGGCGTTACAAATAATGTTCTTTGCAAGTGTTCAACGGTTAAAATAAATTGACCCTTGCAATCTGAGTAATCTTTTTTGAAAATGTTCAACAGTCAATACAAACCAACCCTGAAAAACAAGCATTCATGTTTGCAAGCATTCAAAAGTCAAAATAAACCAACCCTGGCGTTATAAATCATCTTTTTTGCAAGTGTTCAATGGTTAAAATAAACTGACCCAATCTAAGTAATCTTTTTTGAAAATGTTCAACAGTCAATACAAACTAACCCGGAAAAACGAGCATTCGCGTTTGCAAACATTCAAAAGTCAAAATAAACCAACCCTGGCGTTACAAATAATGTTCTTTGCAAGTGTTCAACGGTTAAAATAAATTGACCCTTGCAATCTGAGTAATCTTTTTTGAAAATGTTCAATAGTCAATACAAACCAACCCTGAAAAACGAGCATTCATGTTTGCAAGCATTCAAAAGTCAAAATAAACCAACCCTGGCATTATAAATCATCTTCTTTGCAAGTGTTCAATGGTTAAAATAAACCGACCCAATCTAAGTAATCTTTTTGGAAAATGTTCAATAGTCAATACAAACCAACCCTGAAAAACGAGCATTCGTGTTTGCAAGCATTCAAAAGTCAAAATAAACCAACCCTGGCGTTATAAATCATCTTCTTTGCAAGTGTTCAATGGTTAAAATAAACCGACCCAATCTAAGTAATCTTTTTTGAAAATGTTCAACAGTCAATACAAACTAACCCTGAAAAACGAGCATTCGTGTTTGCAAGCATTCAAAAGTCAAAATAAACCAACCCTGGCGTTACAAATAATGTTCTTTGCAAGTGTTCAACGGTTAAAATAAATTGACCCTTGCAATCTGAGTAATCTTTTTTGAAAATGTTCAACAGTCAATACAAACCAACCCTGAAAAACGAGCGTTCGTGTTTGCAAGCATTCAAAAGTCAAAATAAACCAACCCTGGTATTACAAATAATCTTCTTTGCAAGTGTTCAACGGTTAAAATAAACCGACCCAATCTAAGTAATCTTTTTTGAAAATGTTCAATAGTAAATACAAACCGACCCTGAAAAACAAGCATTCATGTTTGCAAGCATTCAAAAGTCAAAATAAACCAACCCTGGCGTTATAAATCATCTTCTTTGCAAGTGTTCAATGGTTAAAATAAATTGACCCTTGCAATCTGAGTAATCTTTTTTGAAAATGTTCAAAAGTCAATACAAACCAACCCTGAAAAACGAGCATTCGTGTTTGCAAACATTCAAAAGTCAAAGTAAACCAACCCTGGCGTTGCAAATAATGTTCTTTGCAAGTGTTCAATGGTTAAAATAAACCGACCCAATCTAAGTAATCTTTTTTGAAAATGTTCAACAGTCAATACAAACCAACCCTGAAAAACGAGCATTCGTGTTTGCAAGCATTCAAAAGTCAAAATAAACCAACCCTGGTGTTGCAAAGCATCTTCTTTGCAAGTGTTCAATGGTTAAAATAAACCGACCCAATCTAAGTAATCTTTTTTGAAAATGTTCAACAGTCAATACAAACCAACCCTGAAAAACGAGCATTCATGTTCGCAAACATTTAAAAGTCAAAATAAACCAACCCTGGCGTTACAAATAATGTTCTTTGCAAGTGTTCAACGGTTAAAATAAATTGACCCTTGCAATCTGAGTAATCTTTTTTGAAAATGTTCAACAGTCAATACAAACCAACCCTGAAAAACGAGCATTCGTGTTTGCAAGCATTCAAAAGTCAAAATAAACCAACCCTGGTGTTGCAAAGCATCTTCTTTGCAAGTGTTCAATGGTTAAAATAAACCGACCCAATCTAAGTAATCTTTTTTGAAAATGTTCAACAGTCAATACAAACCAACCCTGAAAAACGAGCATTCATGTTCGCAAACATTTAAAAGTCAAAATAAACCAACCCTGGCGTTACAAATAATGTTCTTTGCAAGTGTTCAACGGTTAAAATAAATTGACCCTTGCAATCTGAGTAATCTTTTTTGAAAATGTTCAACAGTCAATACAAACCAACCCTGAAAAACAAGCATTCATGTTTGCAAGCATTCAAAAGTCAAAATAAACCAACCCTGGCGTTATAAATCATCTTCTTTGCAAGTGTTCAATGGTTAAAATAAACTGACCCAATCTAAGTAATCTTTTTTGAAAATGTTCAACAGTCAATACAAACTAACCCGGAAAAACGAGCATTCGCGTTTGCAAACATTCAAAAGTCAAAATAAACCAACCCTGGCGTTACAAATAATGTTCTTTGCAAGTGTTCAACGGTTAAAATAAATTGACCCTTGCAATCTGAGTAATCTTTTTTGAAAATGTTCAATAGTCAATACAAACCAACCCTGAAAAACGAGCATTCATGTTTGCAAGCATTCAAAAGTCAAAATAAACCAACCCTGGCATTATAAATCATCTTCTTTGCAAGTGTTCAATGGTTAAAATAAACCGACCCAATCTAAGTAATCTTTTTGGAAAATGTTCAATAGTCAATACAAACCAACCCTGAAAAACGAGCATTCGTGTTTGCAAGCATTCAAAAGTCAAAATAAACCAACCCTGGCGTTATAAATCATCTTCTTTGCAAGTGTTCAATGGTTAAAATAAACCGACCCAATCCAAGTAATCTTTTTTGAAAATGTTCAACAGTCAATACAAACCAACCCTGAAAAACGAGCATTATACGCCATCTTCTTTGCAGGCATCAAATCATCAAAATAAACCAACCCTGGCCTTATAAGAAATCTTCTTTGCCATATATTCTGGATTTGAAAACATACCTGTTACAAATGGAACACCACCAACAGATTGACCACTGGATGGTGCTCTTACTACACAAACAAACAACTTTTACTTTGTTAACGCCACGTATGATTAGGGTTGGTTAATAAAACCTTCAACTCTTGTAAAATCAAACAATGCTAACGATAGCACGTACCCAGATCCCCGAATAAATAAATACAGATCCAGTCTCGTATGATCGCTCACTTGTTAGCTAATATGCTAATTGCTAACATCTGTTCACCTGTCCCCGATCGGGACCCGAAAAAGAAAAAAACCTGGTCTGGTTTGCCGGCACAGGCCATTAACTCGCTCAGTTAGCATGACATAATCAGAAGCGTTTAGCTAGCGGCTACACATGGCGACCGCCACAACAGTAAACAATGGCCGCCTTGTGCGACTTTTAGCGCTGAACAAGTGGAATTCCACGCACTGTTTTTCTTTGCCCCCCTCCCCCCCGCAGAATGTTTATACCGCGCAAGCTAGCACCTTAGTCAGGACATCAGTCACCGTCTTTTTGGTTGTTCTACCAGTTAGCGAATGGGGGATCCTGCCAGGTGGCGGCCCCAAAGGACCCCGACATGATTCATTAAAGTTTATAAGCACGGGGCCAGGCTGACTCCTCCAAGATCTGGCCCCCCAAAAAGACCCTAGAGAACCCTTGACCTCGCTTTAACAGCCAAGTTGGACCAGCTTAGAGAATCCTATTACGGCTTAGCTCTCCAGTGCCTCACTTATATTATTGCGAGGTAGAGAGGAGACACGGTCAAATTGTGCTAGTACCTCAATGGAAAAATGAAATATATTCTAATGAGGAACAAATGCTTGGAATATTTCTGAAAAGTTTTGTCTCTCCGGTGCCTCGTGCACAATATAAAGCGGTTGAGAGATGACACGACCAGGTTGTGCTACTACTTCTATTGAAGATCAAAATATATTCTAATGAGGAGAATTAATTCTTAGAATCTTTCTAAGGAGTTGTGTTGACTCATTATGGTTGAGTTCTCCAGTGCCTGATACACATTATAGAGAGGTCAAGAGGAGACATGACCAAGTGGGGCTACTGCTGCTATAGAAAATCCAAATACATTCTAATGAGGAACATACATTCTTTAAACTTTCTAACAAGTCATGGCTACTGATTACGACCAAGCTCTCCAGTGCCTCATGCACGTTAAAAAGAGGTTTAGAGGAGACACGACCAAGTTGTGTTATTACTTTTAGTGAAAATGTATAATAAAGTAGTACGTAAATGCTTAGAATCTTTCTAACAACTCTTGTTGACTGATTAGGGCCAAGCTCTCCAGTGCCTCATGCACATTAAAAATAGGTTAAGAGGAGACACGGCCAAGTTTTTTTACTACTTTTAGTGAAAATGTATTATAAAGCACTACATAAATTCTTCAAATGTTTTTAACAAGTCATGTCTACTGATTACGACCAAGCTCTCCAGTGCCTTATGCACAATAAAAAGAGGTTTAGAGGAGACACGACCAAGTTGTCTTACCACTTTTAGTAAAAATGTATTATAAAGTAGTACATAAATTCTTAGAATATTTCTAACAAGTCATGTCTACTGATTACAACCAAGCTCTCCAGTGCCTCATGCACAATAAAAAGAGGTTTCGAGGAGACACGACCAATTTGTGTTACTGCTTTTAGTGAAAATGTATTATAAAGTAGTACATAAATTCTTCAAATCTTTCTAACAAGTCATGTCTACTGATTACGACCAAGCTCTCTAGTGCCTCATGCACAATAAAAAGAGGTTTCGAGGAGACACGACCAAGTTGTGTTACTACTTTTAGTGAAGATGTATTATAAAGTTATACATAAATGTTTAGAATCATTCTACCGAGTAGCATCGACTGATTATGTCTGAGCTCTCCAGTGCCTCACTCTCATTACAGAGAGGTATAGAGGGGAATCGACCAAGTTATGCTACTACTGCTATAGGAAATCCAAATACATTCTGATGAGGAACATACATGCTTAGAATTTTTCTAACACATTTCGTCCACTAATTAGGGCTCACCTCTCCGGTGCCTCGTGCAAAATATAAAGAGGTTGAGAGATGACACAACCAAGTTGTGCTACTATTTTAAAATATTTTCCAATGAGGAACATACATGCTTCTAAGAAGTTGTGTTGACTGATTGTGGCTGAGCTCTCTAGTGCCTCACTCAAGATTATGGAGGGAGAGAGGAAACACAACCAAATTGAGCTAGTAGAAAAACACTACAGGACAGTGCCAGTCTGGTTCAAAAATTTGGAGTATTATTTTTAAGTATTTCAAAAATAATAGGTTGTAATTCTATTCTTTTGATCGTTTTTGTGAGTTTTTTTGTTGTTGATACTTAATTCAAATCAAATCTTTCGATCGCTAATAGCAGCTAACGTTAGCTTCATCCCTTTAGCATCTTTTTCTTGTTTTTAAATTCAAATTTCTTGATTTTTTTAATGATCAATTTTGTGAGTGTCTGTCGTTTCTGCTTTGAATTCTAAGGTGGCACGTCAATTATACTCAACTCACGTCAAATCTTGAAATCGCTAATAGCCGCTAATGCTAGCTTTATTTTTTAGCGCCTTTTTCTTGTGTTTGAATTCAAATTTCTTGAATTTTTAATGATCAATTTTGTGAGTTTCTGTTGTTTCTGCTTTGAATTTGAAACATCAATTATCCTCAACTCACGTCAACCCTTGCAATCTCTAATAGCCGCTAATGCTAGCTTCATCCCTTTAGCGTCTTTTTCTTTTGTTTGAATTCAAATTTCTTGAATTTTTAATGATCGATTTTGTGAGTTTCTTGTCGTTTCTGCTTTGAATTCTAAGATGGCACTTCATTTATACTCAAATCACGTCAAATCTTTTAATCGCTAATAGCAGCTAACGTTAGCTTCATCCCTTTAGCATCTTTTTCTTGTTTTTAAATTCAAATTTCTTGATTTTTTTAATGATCAATTTTGTGAGTGTCTGTCGTTTCTGCTTTGAATTCTTAGATGGCACTTCAATTATACTCAAACCACGTCAAATCTTTCAATCGCTAATAGCCGCTAATGCTAGCTTCATTTTTTAGCGCCTTTTTCTTGTGTTTGAATTCAAATTTCTTGAATTTTTAATGATCAATTTTGTGAGTTTCTGTTGTTTCTGCTTTGAATTTGAAACATCAATTATCCTCAACTCACGTCAACCCTTGCAATCTCTAATAGCCGCTAATGCTAGCTTCATCCCTTTAGTGTCTTTTTCTTTTGTTTGAATTCAAATTTCTTGAATTTTTAATGATCGATTTTGTGAGTTTCTTGTCGTTTCTGCTTTGAATTCTAAGATGGCACTTCATTTATACTCAAATCACGTCAAATCTTTCAATCGCTAATAGCAGCTAACGTTAGCTTCATCCCTTTAGCATCTTTTTCTTGTTTTTAAATTCAAATTTCTTGATTTTTTTAATGATCAATTTTGTGAGTGTCTGTCGTTTCTGCTTTGAATTCTTAGATGGCACTTCAATTATACTCAAACCACGTCAAATCTTTCAATCGCTAATAGCCGCTAATGCTAGCTTCATTTTTTAGCGCCTTTTTCTTGTGTTTGAATTCAAATTTCTTGATTTTTTAATGATCAATTTTGTGAGTTTCTTGTCGTTTCTGCTTTGAATTCTAAGATGGCACTTCATTTATACTCAAATCACGTCAAATCTTTCAATCGCTAATAGCAGCTAACGTTAGCTTCATCCCTTTAGCATCTTTTTCTTGTTTTTAAATTCAAATTTCTTGATTTTTTTAATGATCAATTTTGTGAGTGTCTGTTGTTTCTGCTTTGAATTCTAAGGTGGCACGTCAATTATACTCAACTCACGTCAAATCTTTCAATCGCTAATAGCAGCTAACGTTAGCTTCATCCCTTTAGCATTTTTTTCTTGTTTTTAAATTCAAATTTCTTGATTTTTTTAATGATCAATTTTGTGAGTGTCTGTCGTTTCTGCTTTGAATTCTTAGATGGCACTTCAATTATACTCAAATCACGTCAAATCTTTCAATCGCTAATAGCAGCTAACGTTAGCTTCATCCCTTTAGCATCTTTTTCTGTGTTTTTATTTCAGTTGGATCCGATCCCAGACGAGGTTTTGCACCAGCGACCCAACGACAACGCCGTTCGCTCCATGGAGAAAGTTCTGGAAGCTCACGGTCGGTGTGGAAAATCAACCGTTAGCATTAGCATTAGCATTTTGGCCTGATTTTTCTTGTTTTTTTTCCCGGGCAGGTCAATACTGGCGCTCGTTGCAACGCTCCGCCTCTACACTGGCGTACTCTCTGAGCGAAGCCCGAAAACGAGACGCCGAGGAGGCGGAGACGGTTTCGGCCATGGCTTCGTTATCCGTCGCTAACGAACATTTTGGGAACGGGTATGTTAGCGCTAGCTAGCTTGCGGGGAAAAAAAAAAAAGAAATGTTTTGGTTCCATTTATTTTCTCTCACTGAATTGTTGAAGTTCGGGTTAATCATCATTTTTTTCTATTTATTTTGATTTAAATGCTATTATTTTTAATATTTTCAATATATTTTAAGTCTTATTATAACAATTATTTATATTTTTTTAATGTAGAAATATGCCCATTTTTTTTTTGTATATTCCTTTTTAAAATGACAATTTTATTTTTTTATTTCCTTTATAATTTTTGTTGTTTTTGTTTAGTACTAATGGGAGTATTAATGATTATTAATCGTTTTAATTTTCCAGTAAAATATTCATAATTTTCTAAGTATTATTTTCTTAATTATTTACTTTAAAAACATAATTAAAAATATTATATTTTGTATCTGTAATTTTGCTAAATTTTTGTTTAGTATTTACAATATTCCATATATTTTTTTTACTAGAAAATATGATCAATTTTTACAATATTGTATTTCATGTTTTTCAAAATAATTTTTAATATTCCCACTATATTTCTCTAGTATTTTGTTCATCTTGTTTAGTATTAAGAATGATTATTAATCGTTTTAATTTTTTTAATGAAAATATTTATCTTTTTCTAAGTAATATTTTTGAGAAGCTCTAAGAATTATTTTTTAATTATATACTTAGCATATTTAAAAATATTAATTGTATTTTTTATCTGTAATTTTGCTCAATTTATATTTAGTATTAACAATTATTCATACATATTTTTTACTAGAAAATATCCTCCATTTTTAAAAAATATTTTAATTCATGTTTTTCAAAATAATTTGTAATATTCCTGATATTTTTCTCTATATTTTTTTTGTTTTCTTTAGTATTAATAATGATTATTAATCGTTTTAATTTTCCTAGAAAATATTTATCATTTTCTAGGTATTATTTTTGAGAAGCTCTTTTTAAATATTACTTTCTTAATTATTTACTTTATTTTGAAACATTTACTATATTTTTTATCTGTAATTTTGCTAAATTTATGTTTAGTATTAACAATTGTTCATAAATATTTTTTTAACTAGAAAATATGCTCCATTTTTTTTATATTTTCATTCGTGTTTTTCAAAATAATTTGTAATATTCCTGATATTTTTCTCTATAATTTTGTTTTTTTATTTTCCTAGAAAATATTCATCATTTTCTAAGTATTATTTTTGAGAAGCTCTTTTTAAGTATTACTTTCTTAATTATTTACTTTATTTTGAAATATTTATTATGTTCTATCTGTTATTTTGCTCAATTTATGATTAGTATTAATAATTATTCATATATATTATAAACTAGAAAATGTGCTCCATTTTTAAAAATATTTTTATTCATGTTTTTCAAAATAATTTGTAATATTCCTGATATTTTTCACAATAATTTTTTTTTTTTTTGGTTTAGTATTAAGAAGGATTAATAATCGTTTTAATTTTACTAGAAAATATTCATCATTTTCTAAGTATTATTTTTCAGAAGCTCTAAATATTATTTTTTAATTATTTACTTTATTTTGAAATATTTATTCGATTTTTTTTATCTGTAATTATGCTAAATTTATGTTTAGTATTAACAATTATTCATATATATTTTTAACTCGAAAATATGTTCAATTTTTTAGTATTTCAATTCAAGTTTTTCAAAATAATTTGTAATATTCCTGATATTTTTCTCTATATTTTTTTGGTTTTCTTTAGTATTAATAATGATTATTAATCGTTTTAATTTTCCTAGAAAATATTTATCATTTTCTAGGTATTATTTTTGAGAAGCTCTTTTTAAGTATTACTTTCTTGATTATTTACTTTATTTTGAAATATTGATTCTATTTTCTATCTGTAATTTTGCTCAATTTATGTTTAGTATCAATAATTATACATATATATTTTTTACTCGAAAATATTCTCCATTTTTTAAATATTTTAATTCATGTTTTTTAGAATTTGATCCAGTTTTTTCAAAATATTTTTTTCTCTATCATTTTGTTTGTTTTATTTAATATTAAGAACGATTATTAATCATTTTAATTTTCCTATAAAATATTCAATATTCAGTATTATTTTTGAGAAGCTCTAAATATTATTTTTTTAGATTATTTACTTTATTTTGAAATATTTATTATATTTTATCTGTAATTTGGTAAATTTATGTTTAGTATTAACAATTGTTCATATATAAATTTTAACTCGAAAATATGCTCCATTTTTTTATATTTTAATTCATGTTTTTCAAAATAATAATTATTCCTGATATTTTTCTCTATAATTTTGTTTTCCTATAAAATATTCATCATTTTCTAAGTATTATTTTTGAGAAGCTCTTTTTAAGTATTATTTTCTTGATTATTTACTTTATTTTGAAATATTTATTATATTTTATATTTTTATCTGTTTTTGCTAAATTTATGTTTAGTATTAACAATTGTTCATATATATTTTTTTAACTAGAAAATATGCTCCAATTTTTTTTATATTTTCATCGGTGTTTTTCAAAATAATTTGTAATATTCCCGATATTTTTCTCTAGTATTAAGAATTATTTTTAATCGTTTTATTAATCCAAGAAAATATTAATCATTAATCAAGTATTGTAATATATTATTTCCTATATCATTGGAAAAACAAAAACAAAACCATGTGACTTTGGAAGCTGATTCTTGCTTTTATTTTGAAGGGTTGAAGAGGAAGCCATGGAAGAGGAAGCTCCCATGTGAAGTAGCTTTCCTCACCCAGTACTGAGGATTTCCCCCAATTCCGTTACCATGGAGACACGTAAACACTCAAAGGGACAGTGTGTGTTACTTAGCGCCTCCTAGAGGTGAAAAAACAACGATATTTATTTTATAAACAAGCAAAATTACATAAATTCTATTTTTTTGAATGAATTTGCATTGACATGACATAACATGAAATAATTGTCAGCCATCTTGTTTCTACGGGTCCCCAAAAAGCCCAAAACTTTGAGTTGAAAAAAATGTAAAAGTAAAATACTGCAAATTGGTCACTTTGAGTCTCCGTAGTTTGTAATATTCTTTGTGCTTTTTAGCTCTCGTTTTGGGCGACATCTAGTGGTGAAATAATACACACTACCTTTAAAGCTACCTTGGTGTGTAAAACAATTGTGCAGCCTTTAGTGCCAGTAGACGTCCGACCGTTCGGTCGTAAATATTTTTGTAATCTATTACTTTTGTCATTCTGCACTTGGCTTTCAACATCCATGTTCTTTTTTTTTAAAAAACTTTATTTTGATGTCAGAAATAAAAACCTAAAAGTGCACATCTGTGCCTTTTCTTGTGTTATTTACGTTATATACCCTAGAACAACAATAGCATTGTCATGAGACCGTAAGTTATAATTATAATTAGCTCTAACTGTACAAAACATGAAAGGGGGACACCACAGGCTTTGTTGCAAAACGAACTAGCTCTACCTGAACAAAACATGAAAGTAAGGATGCGGGGAGCATAGACGGTAACAATGACATATTGTTTCAACATCAACCATCTCTGACAGAACAAAACATGAAAAGCAAAACGGGTAGACAACACAAGATACGTTCCAAAATATTTATTCCAAGTTTCCTATCATTTATGAGCACAACTTTTACGACGAGACCATAAAATTGTAATTCTTAAACGAAAAATAGCTCTAATTTAACAAAACATGAAAGTGAGACAAGGTATAAAAAGATCCTAAACGAAAGTGTCATGTGACGCACTAACTACCTTTAACTGGACTAAAACATGAAAGCACAGGGATCTGTTAAGACAGGAACTATCTCTAACTGAACAACACATGAAAGTAAGGCAACACCTGACATTATACACTGCTCCCCCCAAAATATTTTACAAGTTTGGCCTCATTTTTGGAACGAGATCATGAAATATATTGCTGGAAACCAAACTCATTCTAACTGAACAAAAAATGAAAAAAAAATGACGACTGGCCTTACACGACTGGCCTAATACACAAAATTAATTTCCAAATATCTAATCTTATTTTTCATGTCATTTGTGAGCAAATATTCTATGACGAGACTATAAAGTATAATGCTGGAACACAAACTAGCTCTAGCTGAACAAAACATGAAATTGAGACGTGTAAAAAGATCCTAAATGTGGAAAGAACAACGAAAGTGTCATGATACGCACTAACTAGCTCTACCTGGACTAAAACATGAAAAAACGACAATAAAGTGATATGTCAAGACATGAACTAGCTCTAACTGAACAACACATGAAAGTAAGACAACATCTGATATGATACACTGCTCCCCCAAAAATAGTTATCAAGTTTTGCCTCATTTTTGGTCAAAACATCTATGATAAGCCCATGGGATACTGTAACCCATACTACCTCTAACTGAACAAAAAATGAAAATAAAATGACAGCGGGCTTAATACATCGGTCCGTCAAAAAGATTTTCCAAATTTCTAATCAGTTTTTTTTTTTTGGCAAAACGTCTACAATGAGACCATTAAAGATAATACTGGAACACAAACTACCTGTACCAGAACAACACATGAAAGTAAGACAACGTCTGACATACCCTGCTCAATTTTTTTTCCAAGTTTTACGTCATTTTTTAGCAAACCCTCTCTGGTGAGAACACAAAATTTAATGCTGGGACTCAAACTACTTGTAACTAAACAAAACATGAAGATAAGACAAGGCCTGACATACCCTGTTCAAAAATTAATTTTCCAAGTTTCACATCATTTTTTAGCAAAACCTCTATGGCGAGACCATAAAATGTAATGCCGAGACTCAAACAACATGTAACTGAACAAAACATGAAAGAGGACACCGATTGACATACCCTGCTAAAAAATTAATTTTCAAAGTTTCACATCATTTTTGAGCGCATCTTTTACGACAAGGCTATAAGGTATAATGCTGAAACACAAACTAGCTCTAACTGAACAAAACATGAAAGTAAGACACTACTTGATATACCCCGCTCAAAAATCAATTTCAATTTTCAAAGTTTCACATCATTTGCATCTTCTACAAAGAGACTGTAAGGTATAACGCTAGCACACAGACTAGTTCTAACTGAACAAAAAATGAAAGGTGGACACCGCTTGGCACACCCCGCTGAAAAATCAATTTTCAAAATTTCACATAATTTGTTAGCGCATCTTCTACGATGAGACTACAAGGTATAATGCAGGAACACAAACTAGTTCTAACCGAACAAAACAGGAAAGTACAACGACACAAGACATTAAACACTCCTCCAAAAACCTTTTTGATTCAGAGTTTCTCGTCATTAATTATCGCATCTTCTACAATGAGACTATGAGGCATAATGCCGGAACACAAACTAGCTCTAACTAAACAAAACATGAAAGTAAGACACCACTTGACATACCCTGCTAAAAACAATTTTCAGTGTTTTATGATGAGACTAAAAGGTATAATGCTGGAACACAAACTAGCTCTAACTGAACAAAACATGAATGTACAACAACACAGGACATTAAACTCTGCTCCAAAAACCTTTTTGATTCAGAGTTTCTCATCATTTGTTAGCGCATCTCCTACGAGACTACAAGGTATAATGCTGGAACACAAACTAGCTCTAACCGAACAAAACATGAAAGTACACAGGACATTAAACACTGCTCCAAAAACCTTTTTGATTCAGAGTTTCTCGTCATTTGTTAGCGCATCTCCTACGAGACTACAAGGTATAATGCTGGAACACAAACTAGCTCTAACTGGACAAAACATGAAAGTACAACGACACAAGGGCATTAAACACTCCTCCAAAAACCTTTTTGATTCAGAATTTCGCGTCATTTGTTAGCCTATCTTCTACAACGAGACTATAAGGTATAATGCTGGAACACAAACTAGCTCTCACTGAACAAAACATGAAAGTACAACGACACAAGACATTAAACACTCCTCCAAACACCTTTTTGATTCAGAATTTCTCGTCATTTTTTAGCGCATCTTCTACAATGAGACTATGAGGCATAATGCTGGTACACAAACTAGCTCTAACTGAACAAAACATGAAAGTACACAGGACATTAAACACTGCTCCAAAAACCTTTTTGATTCAGAGTTTCTCATCATTTGTTAGCCTATCTTCTACAACAAGAGTATAAGGTATAATGCTGGAAAATAAACTAGCTCCAACTGAACAAAACATGAAAATAAGACACCACTTGACATACGATACGACATCTCCTATGAGAATATAAGGTATAATGCTGGAACACGAACTAGCTCTAACTGAACAAAACATGAAAGTACATTGACACAGAACATTAAACACTGCTCCAAAAACCTTTTGGATTCAGAGTTTCTTGTCATTTGTTAGCGCATCTTCTACGATGAGACTATAAAGTGTAATCCTGGAACACAATCTAGCTCTAACTGAACAAAACATGAAAGTACAATGACACAGGACATTAAACACTCCTCCAAAAACATTTTTGATTCCAGGTTTCTTATCATTTGTGATTAAAACATCTCCAAATGAATAAAAAAACATGAATATCAACCTATTCTCTCCGATTTAAAAGCTGAATTTCCGTTCCTGTGCATTTACCTGAGGTCAACGGTCGCTGTTCTATGGCCACCCACGGGGAAAGGTGAAAGTCGGAAGCTTTTGTGTAAATAAACAGACGGGAACCCCAGTCGGTGGCAGAACCGGGGCGTAAATCAACCGGCATTCCGGTCGCTCCCATTCAAGAAGTGTCAATATTTGTTGACCGCACACGCCATATTTGCTTTCTTTTATGGCTAGAGAAGGAAAAAAACAAAATGGCCTCCTCTCACATCCTATTTACCCGAGATTTCCTAAATTCTTATCAGAATAAAGTTTTGGGGGGGATTTCATGTCATAATCCAGGAGGGGCAGTGTGAAGCCACACAGCATCCAGTAGCCTATTATTTTGCATTTTTTTTAAAGTGGCAGTGTGTGAGGAATGTAGCCGAAGCGCAGGGTTGGGTATTATTACTTTAACTCGATTACTTTCAATGACTTTTGGATTACGCCAATACCAAATATGCTAATAAAAGACAAAAGAAACTAAATATGAATAAAATGATGACTCACAACACGTGGTAAGCTTTCTCTCCTGGCTTTGATCTCTTTGATCTCCGGCAAAACCAGGGTTGGGTAGGGTTACTTTAACTGGATTACTTACAATGACTTTTGGATGACTCCAATACCAAATATGCTAATAAAAGACAAAAGAAACTAAATATGAATACAATGATGACTCACAACACGTGGTAGGCTTTCTCTCCTGGCTTTGATCTCTTTGATCTCCGGCAAAACCAGGGTTGGGTAGGGTTACTTTAACTGGATTACTTACAATGACTTTTGGATGACTCCAATACCAAATATGCTAATAAAAGACAAAATAAAATAAATTTGAATCAAATGATGACTCACAACACGTGGTAAACTTTCTCTCCTGGCTTTGATCTCTTTGATCTGCGGCAAAACCAGGGTTGGGTAGGGTTACTTTAACTTGATTACTTTTGGATTACTCCAATACCAAATATGCTAATAAAAGACAAAAGAAACTAAATATGTATAAAATGATGACTCCACAACACGTGGTAAGCTTTCTCTCCTGGCTTTGATCTTTTTGATCTGCGGCAAAACCCGGGTTGGTTAGGGTTACTTTAACTGGATTACTTTCAATGACTTTTGGATGACTCCAATACCAAATATGCTCATAAAAGACAAAATAAACTACATATGAATCAAATGATGACTCCCAACACGTGGTAAGCTTTCTCTCCTGGCTTTGATCTCTTTGATCTCCGGCAAAACGAACACAAAATGCGACAGAAACAAAATGAAAATCAATCCAAACAGCTTGCCAACATCATTTTTGCCGTTCCATGTGTTCCGTTACTCCCCGAGCCTGCTCAAAATGTAGTCAAATTTAGTCTAATAAAACTCGTGCAAACGTTCTGCGAGTGGGTCCTGCTTCCGTTCTGGTCTTGACATTTATGGCCATTTAATGAAGTGAATTTTCCTTTTGGAATTGAAATATGACACTCTTAGGCTTCCGTAATGATTTAATCTCACCGGAGCATCCACAGACTCTGCCGCTATGCCGCAAGTGACACGAATAGAGCGAGCAAAGGTGGGGGCGGGGCTAGGAATGAAATGGACTGAACCATTTCAAAGCAGTGGCGCATTCCCGACACCTCGTTTACATTATGTTTCGTTTTATTTTTTCAAATATATTTTAGCTAGCATTTTTCTTCCTATTTAATCATATCCTGTCCTTTATTAAGAAATAGAGAGTATAAAAATTTTAGGATTTTTGGGGTGCTTAAATTAAATTTGGGGGTGCAAAAACGGGTTATCAAGGGGGGCGGGGCACAATTGACCCCAGGCACGTTTATTTTTTAACCGTTCTCAAATAAATTGCAACTGCACCTCCACTACAATAGGAGGCATTGGAACTCTCATCTAGGGGGGAGGTTTTCCTCTTCCTAGGGGGCGCAGGAGAAAAAATATTTAAAAAGTACTAGTTTAATAGGTTTTCTTGGTTGTTGGGTTAGGGTAAAGGGAGTGGATTTTGTTATCGTATTGTAAACTTCACGAATAAAGTTTTATTGAATTGTTTTCATTGCTGCAAAACCTGCTGCCAGAAGTGAATAGAGGCCATCTTTGTTGTTTTTCTTCTTCTTCTGTTTGACACTCGAAGATTTCCCTGGGGCTTTTTAGGCAGCAGGGGTTAACCCCAGTCATAAGGTCGCACTATTTCAGGGGCCAAACGGCAAACTTTTGTTTGGACTTTCACTCGCTAACCGTGCCGGACCACCCTCGGTAACATCGGGGGTGTGTAGCAGTCGGCAAAACACCACAACCCCTTCAAAATAATAGTCAACGTCGAGAACAATACACTGGAAATGGATGTACATAATACTGTTCCCTTGACCATTTCCTGTGGTGTGTCTTCAGCAAGTACACCCAGGCAGCTCCCATTCCTCTCCAGGCTGCCGGACCACCCCTCTGTAACATCGGGGGTGTGTAGCAGTCGGCAAAAAACCACAAGCCCTTCAAATTAATAGTCAACGTCAAGAACAATACACTGGGAATGAATGTACATAATACTGTTCCCTTGACTGTTTCCTGTGGTGTGTCTTGGGAAAGTACAGCCAGGCGGCGCCCATTACTCTCCAGGCTGCCGGACCACCCTCTGTAACATTGGGGGGGTGTAGAAGTCGGGAAAACAGCACAACCCCTTCAAAATAATAGTCAACGTCGAGAACAATACACTGGGATTGAATGTACACAATACTGTTCCCTTGACTGTTTCCTGTGGTGTGTCTTGGGAAAGTACAGCCAGGCGGCGCCCATTACTCTCCAGGCTGCCGGACCACCCTCGGTAACATTGGGGGGGTGTAGAAGTCGGGAAAACAGCACAACCCCTTCAAAATAAAAGTCAATGTCGAGAGCATTACACTGGGAATGAATGTACATAATACTGTTCCCTTGACTGTTTCCTGTGGTGTGTCTTGGGAAAGTACAGCCAGGCGGCGCCCATTACTCTCCAGGCTGCCGGACCACCCCTCTGTAACATTGGGGGTGTGTAGCAGTCGGCAAAACACCACAACCCCTTCAAAATAATAGTCAACGTCGAGAACAATACACTGGGATTGAATGTACACAATACTGTTCCCTTGACCGTTTCCTGTGGTGTGTCTTGGGCAAGTACACTCAGGCGGCTCCTATCCCTCTCCAGGCTGCTGGACCACCCTTGGTAACATCGGGGTGTGTAGCAGTCGGCAAAACACCACAACCCCTTCAAAATAATAGTCAACGTCGAGAACAATACACTGGGATTGAATGTACATAATACTGTTCCCTTGACCGTTTCCTGTGGTGTGTCTTGGGCAAGTACACCCAGGCGGCGCCCATTACTCTCCAGGCTGCCGGACCACCATCGGTAACATCGGGGGGGTGTAGAAGTCGGCAAAACAGCACAACCCCTTCAAAATAATAGTCAATGTCAAGAACAATACACTGGGATTGAATGTACATAATACTGTTCTCTTGACCGTTTCCTGTGGTGTGTCTTGGGCAAGTACACCTAGGCGGCGCCCATTACTCTCCAGGCTGCCGGACCACCCGCGGTAACATCGGGGTGTGTAGCAGTCGGCAAAACACCACAAGCCCTTCAAAATAATAGTCAACGTCGAGAGCAATACACTGGGAATGGATGTACATAATACTGTTCCCTTGACCATTTCCTGTGGTGTGTCTTTGGCAAGTACAGCCAGGTGGCGCCCATCCCTCTCCAGGCTGATTTTTGGGGTAGGGTTTTTTCTCCCCGACATGAAACAGATGGTACTGGTTTTCATGGTTATCAGAAGCAGGAGAAGCCTGCTGATCTGACTCAGCACATTCATCATCTGGTCACTGTTGTTTTTTGGTGTAAAGAGCCATCCTCCTCTTCAGGTATACCAGATCCTAAATCAATGGGGAAGAAAGGTTTTATTCGGAATTTTGAGTATGCCTTTTTTGTTACAATGCATTTGCAAAGGTTTAAGATCATCAAACGTATTTTAATATCACACATAAACAACCTAAGGCAGTTTCAAAGTATTTATTATTTGAATAAAATGTCCATAAGATGCTTAAGTAAATATATGCTCATTTAGACTTAAAAATGGTAAACTAATGCCGTTACATATACAAATAAACTTGGCTTGAAATTTTACTCTGTTTTTTTAAAATAAAAAAAGAGATTGGACCGGAAATGATTCCTAACTTTTGGCAAAATTATTTTGAAAGACCCATCCCGGAAGTAACTATGTAAGTCTATTTAAAGACGTCTTGTACACGTTTTTTTCTTTTGACACCGTGACTGATCAACCTGCGGTTTATTTTTTTCCTTTCCACGACTTTTTTTCCCTTTTTTTTGTGGCCGATCCAAAAAGCGATTATCACTACCGAGATCTGTAATCGAGTTTCTCATTTAGAAGCTGTGATTCAAATATAGCGCGCGCATGTGCGCGCGCGTGCGTGCGGTTATGTAATGATAGAGGCGGCAGGCGAGAGCACGCCGCAAAATGAGGAGGGGCGGGGCTTAACCTTGGCGCTCTTTCTTGTGGCGGCCATTTTTGCGGAAGCAGGAAGCTCCCCTGGCCGGTACGTGAACCAAATTTGGATGTGATAATAATAGGAGATTGCTAAATGATTATTCTGAGCGGTGATTTGGTGGTAAGCGGTCGGAGGAGGGAGTCTTCCTTTTTTAAGGCTGAAACATCAACAGTCATCTATCTATCTATCTATCTATCTATCTATCTATCTATCTATCTATCTATCTATCTATCTAGATCTAAATAAAGATCTATCTATCTATCTATCTATGTCTATATATGTCTATTTATTCCTCTTTCTATCTGTCTATCTATCTATTCCTCTCTATCTGTTGATCTCTTCATCTATTTCTCTCTCTACCTGTCTCTCTATCCATCTATTCCTCTTTCTATCCGTCTATCTATCTATTCCTCTCTCTATCTATCTATCTATCTATCTATCTATCTATCTATCTAGATCTAACTAAAGAGCTATCTAACTAAAGATCTATCTATCTATCTATGTCTATATTTGTCTATATATGTACATTTATTCCTCTTTCTATCTGTCTATCTATCTATTCCTCTCTATCTGTTGATCTATTCATCTATTCCTCTCTCTACCTGTCTGTCTATCTATTCCTCTCTCTACCTGTCTATCTATCCATCTATTCCTCTTTCTATCCATCTATCTATTCCTCTCTCTGTCTATCTAGACATCTATCTATTTATTCATCTATCTATCCATCTATTTATTTATTTATTTGTTTGTTTATTTATATCTATCTATCTATTTATTTATTCATTTATATCTATCTATTTATATCTATCTATTCCTCTCTCTATCTGTCTATCTATATATTCCTCTCTTTATCTGTCTATCTGCCTGTCCGTCTGTCCCTCTCTCTATCTGTCTCTCTCTCTCTCTCCCCATCTCTATCTATCCCTCTCTATCTTTCCATCTATCAATCGATCGATCAATTGATCTATCTATTCCTCTATCTGTCTATCTGCCTGTCTATCTGTCCCTCTCTTTATCTACCTATCTCCTTCTCTCTCTGTCTGTCTCTCTCTCTCTCTCTCTCTCTCTCTCTCTAACCCTCTCCCTCACTATCTATCTATCTATCCATCCCCCTCTATTTCTCTCCCTCTCTATCCATCCCTCTCTATCTATCCCTCTCTTTATCTATCCCTTCCCCTTATATACTATCTCTCTCTATCTCTATCTCTATCTATTCTTTGTTTTAATGCAATTTTTTGTTCAAATTTGTATTCATCCATCATTTAACTCATATTTTTATCCTAATTGATTTTAATCCCCGTTTCTGTCCGTCTGTAAAAAACTCTTAAAATAAGTCAAATAAGTAATGATCATTTTAGAATTGATATATGATTTATATGAGATAATTGATTCATAATTATATCATTTCTTGTTTTACCGACAGATCAATGTAGCTATATTTTTCTCATTTCATTCTATAAAATCTAATTAATTACACAGCAAAATAAGGGTCATTTTTGTCATTTCACATACAATTTTTTTTCCATTTTATGAGAAAAACAAGTTTTTTTTTGCAGTTTGTGTTTAAATGCATTAAAAACACGGACACATAGGACTTTATTGTGGTTTCCCAAATTTATTTTTTTGTGTTTTTTTTCCAATGATTGTCCTCATTACTTTACATTGCTCAAAGATCGGACTTGTTTGGTGGCCATCTTGCTACTACCCAAGCCCAAATGACTATTTTTTAAAGCTAGCTTGTGCTTTTGGAACATAACAGGCACCAACACCATCACCTTGTATGTAATGATGGTCAAATTAAGGCATCTGTTTTCTGTTTTCTCCTCTAGTCACTCATATTAGCCAATTGGCTGCGGGCTACGGGTCGCCGTCAGCCGCAATTGTTATTGTTAGCTGCTTCTGCTTCTTCCGTCAGTGTCTCTCGCCTTCCACAGCTGAATCCCAACATTTAGAAATCTTCTTTTTTTTCTACTGTTTCCTTCTCAAGCCACTCATGTCCGCCACTTGGCTACAATAGATTTCAGCTTTGCAGTTTTTTTGCAGATAATTATGCTAAGTTGGATGTGCTCAGAGCTGCAAGCATGAAAAGACAATACAAATAAAAGAAGTGGAATATATTACACTACTAGAGCCCAAATGACTTTTTTGCAAAGCTAGCTTGTCTCGACTGCGCTTTTGGAACATAACCGGCACCAAGACCAAATGTATGAGTCTTGCATGTGATGGTGGTCAAATTAAGGCATCTTCCACTTTTTACCACTGTTTTCTCCTCTAGTCACTCATATTAGCCAATTAGCTGCAGGCTACGCATCGCCGTCAGCCGCAATTGTTATTGTTAGCTGCCTCTGCTTCTTCCTTCAGTGTCTCTCGCCTTCCACAGCTGAATCCCAAGATTTAGACATCTTCCTCTTTTTTCTACTGTTTCCTTCTCTAGCCACTCCTATTTGCCACTTGGCTACAATGGATTTCAGCTTTGCAGTTTTTTACAGTTAAGTTGGATGCGCTCGGCGCTGCATGCATAAAAAGACAGTCCAAATCAAATAACTGGAATATATTACTTATCCTCTGCATAACACCACTGAGTTTAACTTCTATGTGTGCTCGTATTAATTGAAAAATGCAACTTTTTTGAGTGTTTTATACGAAAAAAGATCTTAAACTACATAATATTTGCCGCCCTTTTCCCCAACCAAGCCAACCCGGATGTTTTTCTTTTGAGGTGCCCGACTTGTAATGCCCCCCGCCCCTGCCCCCTTTTATTTGCCCCGACAGCAATGAAATATTTGTAGCTTTTTTTTAGAGTGATTTGACAGGAAACATCTGGATCTTGGGCCCCAGTGGAGCAGCGTGGCCCCGGGTGCTTATACGAGGGCCCAGAAGAATAATGAGCCGGGTATCAAACGGGCCCCCATGGTGAAGGAGGTGGGGGCGAGCAAGACCACCGACAGTTAAGCGTCTAATACGATCTCACATGTGAGTATTTCAAGGAGAATTTTACACTTTTAAATGAGTTACCAGGTGCTTTTTTTGTACACGCGCCAATTGGCACTTTTGTCACCATGGCAACCAAGTTCCTATTTGTTTAGCAAAGTAGAAAAATCATTTTTTACTCTTGTCTGAGCGACAAAACCTGGAAAAAATGCACAAAATCTGGATAAAATGTAGGAAATTTTCACTCATGGAGGCAGCACTTCATACACTGAAGCACACAATATTCACAATTCTGTGAAAAGTATGCAAGTATTTCACCATGCAGGGTGTATTTTTTTTTTTAGATAATTGTGAAAAACTCGGGCCATATATAGCCTGCAGACCATAGTTTTCTCACCACTGTACTAGGCCCTTATACACACATTTTTTCCTTTCCATAGAGGCAGAAATAGTAGATAGAGGCAAGCCATAGCCTGCAGCCAAGTGGCTAATGGGAGTGGCTGGAGAAGGAAACAGTGGAAAACACTGTAAGACTCCTGAATCAGTTGTGGAAGGCGAGTGTCGTTGAAAGACAAAGCAGGAGCAGTTAACAATAACAAAAGCGTCTGGCAGCCAAGTGGCTTACGTGAGTGGCTAGAAAAGGAAACGGTAAAAAAAAGTGAAAGAAGTGTTAATCACGGTCTCGGCGATGATAACGACGCTAGAACCGGGGAAGTATTTCTACGACTACCTCTGGCTGGCAGATGCATGCTACTTTTCAAAAGCGAGCAATAATTGCTAATGCTAACAGAATATAGTCAAATGCAAGATCCGTGACTTAAAAGTGGCTCCCGAGCTTCACTTAGCACAGTTCCCAAAAATATTGATGTCAATTGAAGTCAAATTTGTGTTGTATGAAAAAAAACCCCCAACAACCTGCATTTACATTTTTACCATAAAAAAAAGTGAATACCAAAGGCGCGTGACACCAAAAGACAGAGCAGGAGCGGCTAACAAGAGAGTGGCTAAAGAAGGAAACAGTGGAAAAAAGTGTAAGATGCCTGGATTTTGGCAACCATCCCATGCACTAAGTGGCTGTTATGTTTCTGAAAGCACCACCGGGACAAGCCAGCTTCACAAAATGGTCATCCGGGCTTCTGTAGTAGTAAGATGGCCGCCAAAGTAGTAAACATCTGGGTAAGTGTGAAGCACATTGTAAAGCGCTTTGGGAGGTCTTCATTGACTTGAAAAGCGCTATGCAAATGCAGACCATTTACCATTTAATGACATTTCTAAAATCATCTAATTATATTTGAAAATGTGTTTTGTTTGGTTTGATTTTGTTCTTAGTTTGCACGGAACAACTCAGTCTTTTTTCCTTCCTAAAAATAAAAAAATTTAAGGTGGTGATAGGGTTCCAAGTTGACATCAATTGACAGAGATTTGTCTGTGGGATTCTTCAAGCTTTGCTTTACAAACCTTTCTCCTGAGCACATGTTGGGTTTAAAGTCTGTATATGGCTGTCTATCCTGTCACCTGACAGGAAGTTGGGAACTTCTGGGGCAAAAGTGTTGTGAATGAAGATGTGGGTGATTTTCCTTGTTCCGTCCATTGAGGTGACAATGTTTATGAGACAGTCCATGTGTTTTTGCTTATTATTTGAATTACTATGTTTTATATCAATAAATGAAGTATTTTTACACCACTAGGGGTCGCTTTAAGAATATTTGTGTGCTCTCAACGACTGCTTTAGAATATTCCACGTGTAATTTGTCTAAAAATCACCTCCACTCTTAATCTTTCTTTTTTTCTTCCTTCCTCAACACAAAATTTGTTCCTTCACAAAACAAAAGCACAACATTACTTTCAAAAATATGTTTTAATAAATAAAATATACACAAAAAAAGTTCTGTGTCCGGGCGCATGCGCAGTCGCCTGTATTGTCCGAACTTTGGCCCATTGGAAGACAGTCTTGCGTGCACGCTTACGCGCAGGGGGACGTCAGCGTGAACGTGCGTGACGTCACGTCAAGTCCAAAGGCTCCTCGTAGGCCCATTTCGGCTTTTTTTTGGAGACAGTCTGTCTGTAAGAGGGAAATACAAAAGTGAGTCTTTGGAATTATTTTTAATATCGTAGCATGTCGTTTTGTGTAGGTAATGGATGTAATGCTATTTGTTTTAAAAAAAAAAAAAAACTTAAAAATTCTTTGAGAGCGACATACGTCGGCAACCATTTATGAAAATCGCGACTCAAACTCTTCTCGCTATCGCGATACTCTGCGCCCCGCCTACGTCATCATGACGCGCCTCACATGTTGCTCCTACAATACAGTATCATTATTTTTAAAGTTTAACAGCTTTTCTAAAATATATATATTTGTTTTTTAAATTTTATTTTCATACGCTAACCAGTCAATTTCATAACACAGAACATATAGTTCTTTTTTTATCGAGCCAAAACAAGTCAGCTAACCTACCGAGCTAGCATAGCCAAAATGGCAGCTCATCTCACTCGGCCCAGTTCAGGTGTGTTTAGGTTTGTTTTTACAAGCATTTGTTTAACAAACTTACTGTATTCTGTTTATGTTTGACAAACATTTTCAAGAAATGCAGCTGTCAAAAGAGAAGAATAACAAATAGCTCAAACAATACTAAAAGGTACATTGTGTAATATTAAACCAGTAGATGGCACTGTATTGTCTAAAATGAAGGAAAACCTACTAGGTGGAAATTCTGCTATGTAAAAAACAAAAACAAATTTCTATTAATATTTTTAAAAATTAACATTGTTATAATAATAATTCATGGAAGTGCTAAATATTACACACTGGCCCTTTAATAAACCTTGTGGTAACTCTAGGTATCTTTAGGTAACTTTAAATATATATTAGTGGCTTTAAAGAAACCAAGTATTAAAGTAACTGTATTCTTAAGTAACTCCTAAGTAACCCGAAATTTGTTACTAGTTACTAGAAGTATCTTTAAGCAACTTCATATCTAAGTGTCTTTGATTAACTATTTTTACGATATGAAGTAACTTAATTTTAATTAACTCTTAGTATATCTAATTAACTATCCTCAAGCACCTCAAAGTATCTTTAAGTATTAGTATTTTTAAGTAACTTTGTCTTTGATTAAGTTTCTCTATGTATATTTTAAGTAATTTGATTTTTAGGTAACTCCAAATATCTCTAAACAAATCCTTTCTTAAGTAACTCGAAGTATCTTTAAGTAATTGCATTTTTAAGAAACTAAGTTTGTTTGAGTAACTTTTTAAGTAACTGAGTATATCTAAGTATCTTGAAGTAACTATTTTAAAGTAACTCAAAGTATATTTAAGCAACTCTACTCTTAAGTAACTTGAAGTATCTTTAAATGTACATTGTGTAATATTTGACCACTAGATGACACTGTGTTGTCTAATGCGAAAGGAAAATGAGCCAAATGAGCACAGCGTTGCAGCAAGATGATAAACATGGCTGCCGATTATTCATATATATGTCTTTTGTTTTCCCTGAATGAAGGTTTTTGTACCACGAGGAAGTAAGTCTCAGTATTTTGAGGTACCTTGATTTCGGTATTTATTTTGTTGTGTATTCTTTCTTGTATTTTCTCGTGTATTCATTTTTTTTTTTGTATTTTGTTGTGGACTTCATCATGTAATTTGTTGTGAATTTTGTCATTTATGTAGTCGTGTATTTTGTTGTGTACTTTATCACGTATTATGTTTTGAATTTTGTAATTTTTTTTGTCGTGTATTTTGTCGTGTATCTGGTCACAAACTGATGTTATTCAAATGAGGGGGCGGGTCAAACTGGCTCAACTTTTTACCTATTGGTTAATTGATGAGTGGGCTGTTCAATTGCAAACGCTGTTCCACACCGATCAACCAATCGGTGAAAAGCTCAGACTTCTGGGCCGCCTCCTCATTTGAATAACTTTATTTAAACAAACAAAATACATGACAATATACACACGACAGGTACTACGGGATTTCTCGATGTGTTTGTGTATCTATACCTCATATACTGTATTTGTGGGTATTTATTTCCACATTTATTTCTACATATGGCAAAAAAACAATAACATGTGCTTGTTTAAAAGCAAAATTTGCAAACTTTTACCAAAAATGGAAATCTAATGCGATCGTTGGAGCAGTTTATTCACTCAAAAAGACTTTAAGTCTAAAATACTGGTTTCGAGTCCAAATTTTTGCCGTCGTTTAAATGTGAAATAGTGGTAGATTTTTTAAAAAGCAGTAGTCTTTATTTAAGGGGTGTAAAGTGGCAGTCTAATGCAGTAGTCTGCAAAGTTTTCTTTAATTTCTGACTACATTTTGGCAGCCTGGTCCAGTAAAAACATACGTTTTGATAACAATCATAGTATTATTGGCAATACTTATGACAATAATATTAATATGCCCAAATCAACTTTGAGGTCGCTAGACCATCAGGGATCTAGAATGACATAAGAAAAGGCAGATTTGATCTCATCATCAGACTATTTTTTTTTTTTGTAAAAAGTTTTGTCTGAATTATTTCCCACAATGCTCCTTCACAATGCTGTATTTTGTGACATTGTTAAAATCAGAATCGGTTTATCATCATTGCGTCGCTACAATGAAATCATGGTAGCCCCAGTCGGCAAACTACACAGTATAGAGAAAAATATGAAATAGAAAAATGTAAAATATTCACCTTTTAACATAAAGTATCCACATCTATTAGAAAAACTACACACAAACGGGATATTGTGTTTTAAACTTTTTAAAAAAGTGTGATGATGAGATAAAATCGAATGCCTTTTCCTTTGTCATCTATAATCTCGGTGGCCTGGTGATTAGGATTTGGCGCTATTACAGCCGTGACCCAGGTTCGATTCCTGTTGTATCCAATGCTGAGCAAAAAAGGTCGGTGATAATTGTGGACCCCATTATTGCTTAATTACAGTGATATACTACTGTAAGGATGAGTGTGTACCCAGAGTTTTGAGTTTTGGGGGGGACTTCATGAATAAATACGGTATAAGGTCAACATAAAGATATTTCTTTTTTACTTTCTTTCTCGTGGCCTAGTACCCACAATCCAGTACTGGTCCCCGGCCCGGTGGTTGACAACCACAGGTCCATCTCATGAAAGGGTAGAGTTATGTTCATGGGGACCAGAGAGGGATCATGTTACACCGGTTTTGAAAGCGCTACATTTGCTCCCTGTGCGTTTCAGAAACGATTCAAAAGTGTTTTTACTAGGTTTTAAATGTCTTCTAGCCCCGGTGTGTAATATTTGAGCACTAGGTGGCACTGTATTGTCAAATGCAAACGAAAACCGGTGCCAAAGAACACAGCGTAACACCAAGTTGCCAGACAAACATAGCGGTGACCTTAGGTAGGGATTACACTGTGTAAAAGAAATACAATGCCCATTTATAAATATGAACATTGGGAATGCTAGTTCATGCATTTATTTCTAGTATTCAAATCGATGCTTTTTTTTTTTTTTACTGAATGAACGTTTTTGTACCACTAGGAGGCACTAAATATCACACACTGTCCCCTTAAGTAACACTATTTTGAAGTAAGTCTTTGTATCTTAAGGTAGTTTGATTTCTGTATTTTTGTTGTTGTGTATTTTGTCACGTATTCTTTGTATATTTTGACGTGTACTTTGTCATGTATTTTGACATGTACTTTGTTGTGTATTTTGTCACGTATTTTGGATATTTTGTCATTTATTTTGTGATGTATTCTGTTGTATATTATGTCATGTATTTTGTTGTACGTCTTGTCGTGTATTTTTGTGTATTTTGTTGTATATTTTATCATGTATTTTTTCTTGTACTTTGTCATGTATTTTGTCATGTATTTTGGATATTTTGTCATTTATTTTGTGATGTATTCTGTTGTAAATTATGTCATTTATTTTGTTGTATATTTTGTCATATATTTTATGTGTATTTTGTTGTATGCTTTGTCATGTATTTTTTGTGTGTTTTTTCTTGTACTTTGTCGTGTATTTTGTCATGTATTTTTTATATTTTGTCATTTATTTTGTCATGTTTTCTGTGTATATTGTGTCATGAATTTTGTTGTACATTTTGTCATGTATTTATTCGTGTATTTTGTTGTGTACTTTGTCGCATTTTTTTCGTGTATTTTGCTGTATATTTTGTCATGTGTTTTCATGTTATTTGTTTCATTTTTGTCATTTATTCTTTCGTGTACTTAATCATGTTTCTTGTGTATTTTCCTGTGTATTTTGTTGTGTACTTAGTTGTGTTTTTTTCGTGTATTTTGTCATGTATTTTTTGGTATATTTTGTCATGTATTTTTTTGTATATTTTGTCATGTATTTTTTATATTTTGTCATTTATTTTGTCATGTATTTTGTTGTATATTATGTCAGGTATTTTGTCGTATTTTTTGTTGTGTATTTTCTTATGTATTTCGTTGTGTACTTTGTCGCGTCCTTTTGCGTATTTTGTCATGTATTTTGCTGTATATTTTGTCATGTATTTTCGTGTGTATTTTTGTTTTGTTTTTGTTATTTATTCTGTCGTGTACTTCATCATGTTTCTTGTTGTGTATTTTCTTGTGTACTTTTTGGGTTTTCTTCGTGTATTTTGCTGTATATTTTGTCATGTATTTTCATGTGTATTTTTTTGTTTTTATTTTGTCGTGTACCTTATAATAAATTTAATTGTGACTTTTGTCATTTATTTTGTCATCTATTTCATCATGTCTCTTGTTGTGAATTTTGTTGTGTATTTTATTGTGTAGATTGTTTTATTTTGTTGCGTACTTTGTCGTGAATTTTGTCATGTATTTTGTTGATTTTTCCAATCAAAATTATGATGGTTAGGGTATTTTTGCCCTGTATTCCAATCCATGTTTTTTTTTTCTACTGATTGAAAGTTTTTTGTACCAGTAAATATTACACACTGTCCCTTTAAGGCCTTAGGCCATTTATCTGTCGGATCTAATTTTACGATATCCGTTCTTTGGCAGCGGTGAGTCAACTGTTTATAGAGTGAGGACCTAAACCGACCAATGGCTAAGCAGCATTCAGCCATTTCGGTCTTCACGTATAGAAAAGTCTGCTTTCAACTGATTATTTTCATTTAATTTGATTCGTTTCGCTTCTAACCTTTTACCGTAACAAAGCGCCATTTTAGGGTATTTCTCTGTAGTTGTTTATTCTATTTTTTTATTTATATCGTATCACGGTTGTAGGGTGTGGCTCCATGGTTGAAAGACCGAGACCATCAAAGTACAGAGTTCATTTTTTTCTTTTCAATTTCTCAGACGAGCTCAAAACACAAGGAATCGAAATTTCGTTGCACACTCTGCCATGCGCAGAAACGGACGATACTCAATAACTGTGAAAGTGACCTTTCGGTTGATATGCTAATAATATGTTACCATTATGGACCATTAGGGATCTAGAATGACGTAAGAAAAGGCAGATTGATTTCATCATCAGTTTTTTTTTTGTTTTTTTTGTAAAAAGTTTTGTCTGAATTCTTTCCCACAATGCTGTATTTCGTGACATTGTTAAAATCACCCATATGGTTGGGGAAAGTGTAGGAGATTGTGTTTTTCTACAGCACTTTTCGGTTCAGTCTTTGAGTTTCAAACAAAGTTTGATGTCAGATCATTCAACACTGTTCAGGAGTGTCACGACCCATTTGTGAACACCACATTACACTTTGTGGCTAGCAGGAACATTATTACTACAGTTTTTACTTATTTATTTCGAAGAGAGTATACGCAAACTTGTGCCTGTACAGACGAAGAAGGATGGACCTTATATGATAATTGTGAGTTCAAATTCCAGTGGAATTATAACATACTTTTACCATAGTAGACTCCGCAAGTGACGCTAGTCGAGCGATAGCGGGGAGAGGGGCGAGAACGGTGCTGGGAATCAAATGGACTGAACCATTTGGTTGATCCCCAGCAATGGTTTTGATGTTCCCGTTTCGGTTTTTATCGAGCGTTTTCCATCATGTTTAAGCCTCAATGTTAAAAGAGAATTCTTTAAATGCTATCCTTTTGGGGGTAGCTTGGGTTGAATTTGGGGTTGCTTGAGCACCCTCCTAAAGAAGCGAAAAAGTGTTTAGCACCAGCGCTACGTACCGTGAGCTCAGCGGGACGCTCGCCGCACCGGATTCAGTGGGAAGCGGACATGGACCAGGCTCCTTCCATCCTCCAGACGGAAAAGGCATAACTGAGCCTCTCGTGGGCCACGTAACTGCAACTGGACATCTTGTTGTCCATCTCGTCGCTCTGCAGAACCTGACACAGAAAATCGATGTACCGAGACGCCAACTTCAGCGTCTGGATCTTGCTCAGCTTGTCCGAAGGCAGCGTGGGGATGATTTTGCGCAGGGAGGCGAAGGCTTCGTTCAGGGATTGCGTGCGCTGACGCTCGCGCACGTTGGCCAGCACGCGCTGGTTCTGGAGATCCTCGTAGGATTGCGGATTGGACCCGCAGTTGGCCATCCCGAGTCGGCCCGGGCTGGGTTTCTTGGTGCGCTTGAGGGGCGCGGGGCTAGCGCCCCCGCCGCTGCCGCAGCTGTCCTCGCCCACGGACTTTTTACTGGGTCTACGCTTGCGGGCGCAGCGCTTGCCGGGTCGGCGTTCGGTGTCCTCCTCGCTGGTGGCCAGGCTGTCCGCCGGGGAGGACGGGGAACCCGAACCCGAGACTTCTTCCATTTCCCGCTTGAAGAAGTGCACGGGGAGCGCGGGGAACGCCAGTTCCACTTTGGAAGCCGTGGTGCCGAACTGAAAAACACCCAACAAGTATCCGAAAGAACGGGGGACGCCGAACCCTCCGCGCGTCTCGGCTCACTCCTTCCGAACCGGACTCTGCATGTCCTCGCGCAGGGAAGTTTTTCCGTTATGTGAAGTCTGATCCCGGGTCGGGATGCTAAATAGTTTGGGGGCTGGCTGGGGGGAGGTTCTCTTTGCAGCTGGAGGGGGGAGCCTGCCACTCTTATGTCACACGCAACTGGAAACCGAATGGGAGTTTCTTTCAATTCCAGTGTCAATGGCATGACAAACAACTAAAAAGAACAAGAGCGCTACTTGGAGCGGCTACAGTTGAAGTGTTTTAGGACCTGCTTTTGTAACCAATGATATTTAATAAAAGAAAGAGTCAGGGAGGGTTTTTAGAACGGGATGGAATTTCTAATCTGAGCTTTGGGCTCTCTTCCCTGTTCTCTGGCTAGTTCCAAATCCATTTATGCATCTTCTCCGTATTTTCGGTGACTACTACACTTTAAACTTATCACATACCATTTTGTTAATGTTTTCTGGTGCTAACAAACCTGATCTTGTTGCACTCCATGAGCACTCAGCCTAAGGTTTTTGAAAACGATTACAGCACAGGTGTCAAACAGGCGGCCCGCGGGCCAGATCAGGCCC
The DNA here is from genome assembly GCF_059441175.1 of Urocampus carinirostris. Classification (NCBI taxonomy): domain Eukaryota; kingdom Metazoa; phylum Chordata; class Actinopteri; order Syngnathiformes; family Syngnathidae; genus Urocampus; species Urocampus carinirostris. The sequence continues at coordinate 4,963,379 of NC_142362.1, forward strand.
GCTAAGGGATTGAATCCGGCCCGCGAGACAACACTCAGAGAAGCGCAAGAGAAAAACAAGCTGCAGGATAAAATAGGTCCACTTGATGTTGCCAAAGCCAGGTGCCTCTCACAAAGACACTGTACTTGTATTTATTTCTCTCTCTCTCTCTCTCTCTCTCACCCCTTTTCTCCCACTCTGTCTCTTTCACTTTGTGTCTCTCTTTTACCTTCCTTTGTTGCTCTTTGTCTCTTTCTCTCTGTGTCTTTTAACCTCTTTTGCTCTAACTTTTTCCTTTTTTCTCTTTTCTTTTTCTCTCTTCATACCCTTTGCGCTTTCTCTTCTCTTTTCTCTCCTGTCTTTCTGTTTTTCTTTTTTCCTCTCCCTTTCTTTTCCCCCTCTCTCACGACTTTTTATCTTTTGTTTCTCACGCTCTCTCCCTCGCTCTCTTTTTCTTTCTTTGTCCCGCCCTCTCTCCTTCTCCCTCCCTCTTTCTCTTATTTATTTATCTCTCTTTTTCTTTCTCTTTAAACTACCTAGTCCGGCCCCCGACAGAATATTTGTTCTATTGTGTGGCCCCCGAGTTAGAATGAGTTTGACACCCCTGGATTACAGTGTTCATTTTACCTCTGCTCAAAGATCTATGGGTCCCCAAAATTTAGTGTTATCGAGGTTGAAATTGTAAATCGGTGACAAATATATTAAAAATCGATATATTCATTCGGGTTTAATCATCAAATTATTAATTCATTTTCTGCATCAAATTATTGTTGGTAATATACGGATTAAATGGATAACCACAAACCTGTGTTTTTTCATTTTTTCCTTTTATACTTCCTTTTTTTCTCAACTTCTTTATACAAAATAATTTGTAATATAATGCATCAAAGCAAGTGAGCCGTTTGAGAGCCGGCTCTCTTGAATGAGTTGAGCCGAAAAAGCCGGTTCTCTAAAAAGAGACGGACTTTTCACCACACAACTCGAGATCGGCGTGCAGACGAAAACTATTAAAATGTCTATTATTATGATCAGGTTGGGCCAGGCTTGTCTATTGCTGCCTTTCAAACACACGTGAATAATATGACTAGAACAGCTTTCTTCCATCTTGGCAACATTGCTAAAATTTGTCCGATGCTGTCTCAGTCGGATGCGGAGATTATAATCTACGCGTTTGTTACTTCCTGTCTCGATGACTGTAATGCACTACTCTCCGGTCTCCCGAAGTCCAAAATCAATCAGCTGGTACAAAATGCTGCAGCGAGGCTTTTAACTAAGACAAGAAAGTTTTGATCACATGACCACGATTTTAGCTCACCTGCATTGGCTCCCTGTTAGCTTAAGATGTGATTTCCTTCGGATTTTTTTCGATTTACTAACCTCTTTCGGGCAGCATGGCGGCGCAGTGGTTAGCGCGTGTGCGGCACAGTTCTAAGGTCTCGTGAACCTCCTGTGTGGGTTCAAATCCAGCTACCGGACTTACTGTGCGGAGTTTGTATGTTCTCCCCGTGCTTGCGTGGGTTTCCTCCGGGCACTCCGGTTTCCTCCCACATTCCAAAAACATGCATTTCAGGTGGATTGGCCGGTCCAAATTGTCCCTAGGTGTGACTGAGCGAGTGAGTTGTCTGTCCCCATGTGCCCTGCGATTGGCTGGCAACCAGTTGAGGGTGTCCCCTGCCCACTGCCCGATGATTGCTGGGATGGGCTCCAGCACCCCCGCGACCCTACTGAGGATAAAGCGGTGCAGCTAATGAGATGAGACTAACCCTTAAGTGTTTTTTTGACATACTAACCTCTTTCGTGTTTTTTTTTTCGACATACAACCTCTTTCGTGTTTTTTTCGACACATTTACTACCTTCGGATTTTTTTTCGACTTACTAACCTCTTTCGTGTTATTTTCACCTACTACGTGTGTGTTTTAGATATACGAACCGCTTTCATGATTTTTAAACATACTAACCCCTTTCGTGTTTTTTTTCAAAATATTACCCCCTTTCGTGTTTTTATTTTACATTTTAACCCCTTAAGTGTTTTTTTGACATACTAACCTCTTTCGTGTTTTTTTCAACATATTAACTACCTTCGGTTTTTTTTCGACATACTAACCCCTATGTGTTTTTTTTTACATACTAACCCCTTTCGTGTTTTGTTCGACATATTAACCCCTTAAGTGTTTTTAGTCACACTAACCTTGCGTGTTTTTTTAGGTAGCCTAGATGGTAAGGCGCCCGCTTTGAGACTGGGAGGTCGCTGGTTCGCGCCTCGGCCGAGTCATACCTAAGACTTATAACATTGGTAAAATGGCGGCGCCCTCTGTTGGCTGCGGCTGCATCGGCTCGCTTCAACGGGTCAGGTGTATCGACATTTCGTTCTGTGTACATTGTTACAAAGAATGACAATACAAAGGAAATTATTATTATTATTATTATATAAAAACCCCTAACGTGTTTGTTTAGATATACAAACCCCTTTCATGATTTTTAAACATACTAACCCCTTTTGTATTTTTTTCAAAATATTACCCCCTTTCGTGTTTTTATTTGACATTTTAACCCCTTAAGTGTTTTTTTGACATACTAACCTCTTTTGTGTTTTTTTCGACATATTAACCCCTTTTGTGTTTTTTAGTCATACTAACCCCTTTCGGGTTTTTTTGACATAATTAACCCCTGACGTGTTTTTTGACATACTAACCTCTTTCGTGTTTTTTTTGACATATTAACCTCTTTCGTGTTTTTATCAACATATTAACTACCTTCGGAATTTTTTTCGACTTACTAACCCATTTCTTGTTTTTTGACATTCTATCCCCTTTCGTGTTTTTTTTCGACATACTAACCCCTCAAGTGTTTTTAGTCACACTAACCTTGCGTGTTTTTTTAGATATAAAAACCCCTAACGTGTTTGTTTTGACATACAAACCCCTTACGTGAGTGTTTTAGATATACTAACCCCTTTCATGATTTTTAAACATACTAACCCGTTTCGTGTTTTTTTCAAAATATTACCCCCTTTCGTGTTTTTATTTGACATTCTAACCCCTTAAGTGTTTTTTTTCGACATATTAACTACCTTTGGATTTTTTTCGACTTACTAACCTCTTTCGTGTTATTTTCACATACTAAAAACCCTTCCTTGTTTTTTTCGACATACTAACCTCTTTCGTGGTTTTTTTTTCCACTTTCATGTTTTTTTTGACATATTAACTACCTTCGGATTTTTTTCGACTTACTAACCTCTTTCGTGTTATTTTCACATACTGAACCCTTCCTTGTTTTTTTCGACATATTAACCCCTTTTGTGGTTTTTAGTCACACTAACCTTGCGTGTTTTTTTTAGATATAAAAACCCCTAACGTGTTTTTTTTTTACATACTAACCCCTTACGTGAGTGTTTTAGATATACTAACCCCTTTCATGATTTTTAAACATACTAACCCGTTTCGTGTTTTTTTTCAAAATATTACCCCCTTTCGTGTTTTTATTTGACATTTTAACCCCTTTCGGTTTTTTTTGGCATATTAACCTCTTTCGTGTTTTTATCAACATATTAACTACCTTCGGAATTTTTTCGACTTACTAACCCATTTCTTGTTTTTTGACATTCTATCCCCTTTCGTGTTTTTTTTCGACATACTAACCCCTATGTGTTTTTTTTACATACTAACCACTTTCTTGTTTATTAAGACATAATAACCCCTTTCGTGTTTTGTTTGACATATTAAACCCTCAAGTGTTTTTAGTCGCACTAACCTTGTGTGTTTTTTTAGATATAAAAACCCCTAACGTTTTTTTTTTACATACTAACCCCTTACGTGAGTGTTTTAGATATACTAACCCCTTTCATGATTTTTAAACATACTAACCCGTTTCGTGTTTTTTTCGACATATTAACCTCTTTCGTGTTTTTATCAACATATTAACTACCTTCGGAATTTTTTTCGACTTACTAACCCATTTCTTGTTTTTTGACATTCTATCCCCTTTCGTGTTTTTTTTTTACATACTAACCCCTTTTGTGTTTTTTTCGACATATTAACTACCTTCGGATTTTTTTCGACTTACTAACCTCTTTCGTGTTATTTTCACATACTAAACCCTTCCTTGTTTTTTTCGACATATTAACCCCTTTTGTGTTTTTTAGTCACACTAACCTTGTGTGTTTTTTTAGATATAAAAACCCCTAACGTGTTTTTTTTTTACATACTAACCCCTTACGTGAGTGTTTTAGATATACTAACCCCTTTCATGATTTTTAAACATACTAACCCGTTTCGTGTTTTTTTTCAAAATATTACCCCCTTTCGTGTTTTTATTTGACATTTTAACCTCTTTCGTGTTTTTTTCAACATATTAACTACCTTCAGAATTTTTTCGACTTACTAACCCATTTCTTGTTTTTTGACATTCTATCCCCTTTCGTGTTTTTTTTCGACATACTAACCACTTTCTTGTTTATTAAGACATAATAACCCCTTTCGTGTTTTGTTTGACATATTAAACCCTCAAGTGTTTTTAGTCGCACTAACCTTGTGTGTTTTTTTAGATATAAAAACCCCTAACGTGTTTTTTTTTTACATACTAACCCCTTTCGTGAGTGTTTTAGATATACTAACCCCTTTCATGATTTTTAAACATACTAACCCGTTTCGTGTTTTTTTCAAAATATTACCCCCTTTCGTGTTTTTATTTGACATATTAACCTCTTTCGTGTTTTTGTTACATACAGTACTAACATCTTTCGTGATTTTTTTTGACATATCAACTACCTTCGGATTTTTTTCGACTTACTAACCTCTTTCGCGTTATTTTCACATACTAAAAACCCTTCCTTGTTTTTTTCGACATATTAACCCCTTTTGTGGTTTTTAGTCATACTAACTAACCCCTTTCGGGTTTTTTTTGACATAATTAACCCCTTAAGTGTTTTTTTGACATACTAACCTCTTTCGTGGTTTTTTTTCCGACATACTAACCCCTTTCGTTTTTTTTTTGACATATTAACCTCTTTCGTGTTTTTATCAACATATTAACTACCTTCGGAATTTTTTTCGACTTACTAACCCATTTCTTGTTTTTTGACATACTATCCCCTTTCGTGTTTTTTTTCGACATACTAACCCCTATGTGTTTTTTTTACATACTAACCCCTTTCGTGTTTTGTTCGACATATTAACCCCTCAAGTGTTTTTAGTCGCACTAACCTTGCGTGTTTTTTTTAGATATAAAAACCCCTAACGTGTTTTTTTTTTACATACTAACCCCTTACGTGAGTGTTTTAGATATACTAACCCCTTTCATGATTTTTAAACATACTAACCCGTTTCGTGTTTTTTTTCAAAATATTACCCCCTTTCGTGTTTTTATTTGACATTTTAACCCCTTTCGGTTTTTTTTGGCATATTAACCTCTTTCGTGTTTTTATCAACATATTAACTACCTTCGGAATTTTTTCGACTTACTAACCCATTTCTTGTTTTTTGACATTCTATCCCCTTTCGTGTTTTTTTTCGACATACTAACCACTTTCTTGTTTATTAAGACATAATAACCCCTTTCGTGTTTTGTTTGACATATTAAACCCTCAAGTGTTTTTAGTCGCACTAACCTTGTGTGTTTTTTTAGATATAAAAACCCCTAACGTGTTTTTTTTTTACATACTAACCCCTTTCGTGAGTGTTTTAGATATACTAACCCCTTTCATGATTTTTAAACATACTAACCCGTTTCGTGTTTTTTTCAAAATATTACCCCCTTTCGTGTTTTTATTTGACATATTAACCTCTTTCGTGTTTTTGTTACATACAGTACTAACATCTTTCGTGATTTTTTTTGACATATCAACTACCTTCGGATTTTTTTCGACTTACTAACCTCTTTCGCGTTATTTTCACATACTAAAAACCCTTCCTTGTTTTTTTCGACATATTAACCCCTTTTGTGGTTTTTAGTCATACTAACTAACCCCTTTCGGGTTTTTTTTGACATAATTAACCCCTTAAGTGTTTTTTTGACATACTAACCTCTTTCGTGGTTTTTTTTCCGACATACTAACCCCTTTCGTTTTTTTTTTGACATATTAACCTCTTTCGTGTTTTTATCAACATATTAACTACCTTCGGAATTTTTTTCGACTTACTAACCCATTTCTTGTTTTTTGACATACTATCCCCTTTCGTGTTTTTTTTCGACATACTAACCCCTATGTGTTTTTTTTACATACTAACCCCTTTCGTGTTTTGTTCGACATATTAACCCCTCAAGTGTTTTTAGTCGCACTAACCTTGCGTGTTTTTTTTAGATATAAAAACCCCTAACGTGTTTTTTTTTTACATACTAACCCCTTACGTGAGTGTTTTAGATATACTAACCCCTTTCATGATTTTTAAACATACTAACCCGTTTCGTGTTTTTTTTCAAAATATTACCCCCTTTCGTGTTTTTATTTGACATTTTAACCCCTTAAGTGTTTTTTTTTGACATATTAACCTCTTTCGTGTTTTTTTTTCCGACATACTAACCTCTTTCGTGTTTTTTTTGACATATTAACCTCTTTCGTGTTTTTATCAACATATTAACTACCTTCGGAATTTTTTTCGACTTACTAACCCATTTCTTGTTTTTTGACATTCTATCCCCTTTCGTGTTTTTTTTTTTACATACTAACCCCTTTCGTGTTTTTTTCCAACATATTAACTACCTTCGGATTTTTTTCGACTTGCTAACCTCTTTTGTGTTATTTTCACATACTAACCTCTTTCGTGTTTTTTTCGACATATTAACCCCTTTTGTGGTTTTTAGTCATACTAACTCCTTTCAGGTTTTTTTGACATAATTAACCCCTGACGTGTTTTTTGACATACTAACCTCTTTCGTGTTTTTTTTTGACATATTAACTACCTTCGGATTTTTTTCGACTTACTAACCTCTTTCGTGTTATTTTCACATACTAAACCCTTCCTTGTTTTTTTCGACATATTAACCCCTTTTGTGTTTTTTAGTCACACTAACCTTGCGTGTTTTTTTAGATATAAAAACCCCTAACGTGTTTGTTTTGACATACAAACCCCTTACGTGAGTGTTTTAGCTATACTAACCCCTTTCATGATTTTTAAACATACTAACCCGTTTCGTGTTTTTTTTCAAAATATTACCCCCTTTCGTGTTTTTATTTGACATTTTAACCCCTTAAGTGTTTTTTTTTGACATATTAACCTCTTTCGTGTTTTTTTTTCCGACATACTAACCTCTTTCGTGTTTTTTTTGACATATTAACCTCTTTCGTGTTTTTATCAACATATTAACTACCTTCGGAATTTTTTTCGACTTACTAACCCATTTCTTGTTTTTTGACATTCTATCCCCTTTCGTGTTTTTTTTTTTACATACTAACCCCTTTCGTGTTTTTTTCCAACATATTAACTACCTTCGGATTTTTTTCGACTTGCTAACCTCTTTTGTGTTATTTTCACATACTAACCTCTTTCGTGTTTTTTTCGACATATTAACCCCTTTTGTGGTTTTTAGTCATACTAACTCCTTTCAGGTTTTTTTGACATAATTAACCCCTGACGTGTTTTTTGACATACTAACCTCTTTCGTGTTTTTTTTTGACATATTAACTACCTTCGGATTTTTTTCGACTTACTAACCTCTTTCGTGTTATTTTCACATACTAAACCCTTCCTTGTTTTTTTCGACATATTAACCCCTTTTGTGTTTTTTAGTCACACTAACCTTGCGTGTTTTTTTAGATATAAAAACCCCTAACGTGTTTGTTTTGACATACAAACCCCTTACGTGAGTGTTTTAGCTATACTAACCCCTTTCATGATTTTTAAACATACTAACCCGTTTCGTGTTTTTATTTGACATTTCAACCCCTTAAGTGTTTTTTTGACATACTAACCTCTTTCGTGTTTTTTTTTTTCGACATACTAACCTCTTTCGTGTTTTTTTCGACATATTAACTACCTTCGGATTTTTTTCGACTTACTAACCTCTTTCGTGTTATTTTCACATATTAAACCCTTCCTTTTTTTTTTTTGACATATTAACCCCTTTTGTGGTTTTAAGTCATACTAACCCCTTTCGGGTTTTTTTGACATAATTAACCCCTTAAGTGTTTTTTTGACATACTAACCTCTTTCGTGGTTTTTTTTCCACTTTCATGTTTTTTTTGACATATTAACTACCTTCGGATTTTTTTCGACTTATTAACCTCTTTCGTGTTATTTTCACATACTAAACCCTTCCTTGTTTTTTTCGACATATTAACCCCTTTTGTGGTTTTTAGTCACACTAACCTTGCGTGTTTTTTTAGATATAAAAACCCCTAACGTGTTTTTTTTTTACATACTAACCCCTTACGTGAGTGTTTTAGATATACTAACCCCTTTCATGATTTTTAAACATACTAACCCGTTTCGTGTTTTTTTTCAAAATATTACCCCCTTTCGTGTTTTTATTTGACATTTTAACCCCTTTCGGTTTTTTTTGGCATATTAACCTCTTTCGTGTTTTTATCAACATATTAACTACCTTCGGAATTTTTTCGACTTACTAACCCATTTCTTGTTTTTTGACATTCTATCCCCTTTCGTGTTTTTTTTCGACATACTAACCCCTATGTGTTTTTTTTACATACTAACCACTTTCTTGTTTATTAAGACATAATAACCCCTTTCGTGTTTTGTTTGACATATTAAACCCTCAAGTGTTTTTAGTCGCACTAACCTTGTGTGTTTTTTTAGATATAAAAACCCCTAACGTTTTTTTTTTACATACTAACCCCTTACGTGAGTGTTTTAGATATACTAACCCCTTTCATGATTTTTAAACATACTAACCCGTTTCGTGTTTTTTTCGACATATTAACCTCTTTCGTGTTTTTATCAACATATTAACTACCTTCGGAATTTTTTTCGACTTACTAACCCATTTCTTGTTTTTTGACATTCTATCCCCTTTCGTGTTTTTTTTTTACATACTAACCCCTTTTGTGTTTTTTTCGACATATTAACTACCTTCGGATTTTTTTCGACTTACTAACCTCTTTCGTGTTATTTTCACATACTAAACCCTTCCTTGTTTTTTTCGACATATTAACCCCTTTTGTGTTTTTTAGTCACACTAACCTTGTGTGTTTTTTTAGATATAAAAACCCCTAACGTGTTTTTTTTTTACATACTAACCCCTTACGTGAGTGTTTTAGATATACTAACCCCTTTCATGATTTTTAAACATACTAACCCGTTTCGTGTTTTTTTTCAAAATATTACCCCCTTTCGTGTTTTTATTTGACATTTTAACCTCTTTCGTGTTTTTTTCAACATATTAACTACCTTCAGAATTTTTTCGACTTACTAACCCATTTCTTGTTTTTTGACATTCTATCCCCTTTCGTGTTTTTTTTCGACATACTAACCACTTTCTTGTTTATTAAGACATAATAACCCCTTTCGTGTTTTGTTTGACATATTAAACCCTCAAGTGTTTTTAGTCGCACTAACCTTGTGTGTTTTTTTAGATATAAAAACCCCTAACGTGTTTTTTTTTTACATACTAACCCCTTTCGTGAGTGTTTTAGATATACTAACCCCTTTCATGATTTTTAAACATACTAACCCGTTTCGTGTTTTTTTCAAAATATTACCCCCTTTCGTGTTTTTATTTGACATATTAACCTCTTTCGTGTTTTTGTTACATACAGTACTAACATCTTTCGTGATTTTTTTTGACATATCAACTACCTTCGGATTTTTTTCGACTTACTAACCTCTTTCGCGTTATTTTCACATACTAAAAACCCTTCCTTGTTTTTTTCGACATATTAACCCCTTTTGTGGTTTTTAGTCATACTAACTAACCCCTTTCGGGTTTTTTTTGACATAATTAACCCCTTAAGTGTTTTTTTGACATACTAACCTCTTTCGTGGTTTTTTTTCCGACATACTAACCCCTTTCGTTTTTTTTTTGACATATTAACCTCTTTCGTGTTTTTATCAACATATTAACTACCTTCGGAATTTTTTTCGACTTACTAACCCATTTCTTGTTTTTTGACATACTATCCCCTTTCGTGTTTTTTTTCGACATACTAACCCCTATGTGTTTTTTTTACATACTAACCCCTTTCGTGTTTTGTTCGACATATTAACCCCTCAAGTGTTTTTAGTCGCACTAACCTTGCGTGTTTTTTTTAGATATAAAAACCCCTAACGTGTTTTTTTTTTACATACTAACCCCTTACGTGAGTGTTTTAGATATACTAACCCCTTTCATGATTTTTAAACATACTAACCCGTTTCGTGTTTTTTTCAAAATATTACCCCCTTTCGTGTTTTTATTTGACATTTTAACCCCTTAAGTGTTTTTTTTTGACATATTAACCTCTTTCGTGTTTTTTTTTCCGACATACTAACCTCTTTCGTGTTTTTTTTGACATATTAACCTCTTTCGTGTTTTTATCAACATATTAACTACCTTCGGAATTTTTTTCGACTTACTAACCCATTTCTTGTTTTTTGACATTCTATCCCCTTTCGTGTTTTTTTTTTTACATACTAACCCCTTTCGTGTTTTTTTCCAACATATTAACTACCTTCGGATTTTTTTCGACTTGCTAACCTCTTTTGTGTTATTTTCACATACTAACCTCTTTCGTGTTTTTTTCGACATATTAACCCCTTTTGTGGTTTTTAGTCATACTAACTCCTTTCAGGTTTTTTTGACATAATTAACCCCTGACGTGTTTTTTGACATACTAACCTCTTTCGTGTTTTTTTTTGACATATTAACTACCTTCGGATTTTTTTCGACTTACTAACCTCTTTCGTGTTATTTTCACATACTAAACCCTTCCTTGTTTTTTTCGACATATTAACCCCTTTTGTGTTTTTTAGTCACACTAACCTTGCGTGTTTTTTTAGATATAAAAACCCCTAACGTGTTTGTTTTGACATACAAACCCCTTACGTGAGTGTTTTAGCTATACTAACCCCTTTCATGATTTTTAAACATACTAACCCGTTTCGTGTTTTTATTTGACATTTCAACCCCTTAAGTGTTTTTTTGACATACTAACCTCTTTCGTGTTTTTTTTTTTCGACATACTAACCTCTTTCGTGTTTTTTTCGACATATTAACTACCTTCGGATTTTTTTCGACTTACTAACCTCTTTCGTGTTATTTTCACATATTAAACCCTTCCTTTTTTTTTTTTGACATATTAACCCCTTTTGTGGTTTTAAGTCATACTAACCCCTTTCGGGTTTTTTTGACATAATTAACCCCTTAAGTGTTTTTTTGACATACTAACCTCTTTCGTGGTTTTTTTTCCACTTTCATGTTTTTTTTGACATATTAACTACCTTCGGATTTTTTTCGACTTATTAACCTCTTTCGTGTTATTTTCACATACTAAACCCTTCCTTGTTTTTTTCGACATATTAACCCCTTTTGTGGTTTTTAGTCACACTAACCTTGCGTGTTTTTTTAGATATAAAAACCCCTAACGTGTTTTTTTTTTACATACTAACCCCTTACGTGAGTGTTTTAGATATACTAACCCCTTTCATGATTTTTAAACATACTAACCCGTTTCGTGTTTTTTTTCAAAATATTACCCCCTTTCGTGTTTTTATTTGACATATTAACCTCTTTCGTGTTTTTGTTACATACAGTACTAACATCTTTCGTGTTTTTTTTTGACATATCAACTACCTTCGGATTTTTTTTCGACTTACTTACCTCTTTCGCGTTATTTTCACATACTAAACCCATCCTTGTTTTTTTTAGACATACTAACCCCTTTTGTTTTTTTCGACATATTAACCCCTTAAGTGTTTTTTAGTCTTACTAACCCCTTCCGTGTTTTTTTCGACATATTAATGTCACGAAACGGAACGGGACTGTCTTGAAACGGGTCGGGAAGCAGGAAGTTGGAACTCATTTGCGTAGACGATCTGTCACTTTAATTGCGAAAGAAAAGTTGTCCGACACACAAACGGACCAAAAACAATACAAAGCAGGCTCAAATGCAGGCAAAACTACAGACTAGGCATTTAACGGGATTAAACAGAACTTGCAGGAATCTCTCAGAATGTTATACGACAAAGTCCAACAAGCACAACAAGAATAAACAGGTATCAAACAGGCATGAACAGGTTTTCAACAAGGGTAAACAACGATCTGGCAAAGGGCAGTTCCAAAAGGTGCGTACCCATAGGAGTAATCAGGAAATGCAGGTCAGCCGGTGTCAAAGGGCGGGGCCAGCTGGGCGCCATGACAACCGTGCAGGACATGACAATTAACCCCTTAAGTGTTTTTTAGACAAACTATCCTCTTGTTTTTCTGACATAGTAACCCTTTTTGTGTTTTTTTTGGACATATTAACCCCTTTTCTGTTTTTTTCCCACACAATAAGCTCTTTTGTGTCGTTTTCTACAGGCTAATCCCTTGTCATTCAATTAGTGAACTGTATTTACTTCAAACTTAGTCACGTAAACAAAAGCAATGAACTTTCACAATTTAAACGAGCTAGGCTGGCACTTGAACACAGTCCTCCATGGATGGAAAGCAAGTACTTAACAAATTGCGCTACTACAATTATGGTTCATTTGCAACATTTACAAATTTTATTGACTTTCCTTGAAAACTCGGAGGCCCGCGATCCAAACTGTTGAAAGAGACACATTGGACCAATAAAAACAAAGATTTTTTGTCCGGAGCCGCAAAAAAATTAAGATCCCTATATATCTATGCCATATGTGTTTATACTAGCTATATTAGCCTACTATCGAAAATAACTAAGTTGGATGCGGAACAGTCTGTGGGGAATGGCGTGACTACGCATCAATTTTAACTTGATTACAATTAATGAATTAAAGTGTGTTTTATTGCCTTGATATAATTAAAGGAATGCAATAAAGCAGGGGTGTCAAAGTCATTTTAACTCGGGGGCCACACGTTAGAACAAACATTCTGTCGGGGGCCGGACTAGTAGATGAAAGAGAAAGAAAAAGAGAGATAAAGAAATAAGAGAAAGAGGGAGGGAAAAGGAGAGAGGGCGGGACAAAGACAGAAAAAGAGAGAGAGGGAGAGCGTGAGAAACAAAAGATAAAAAGTCATGAGAGAGGGGGGGAGAAAGGAAGAGGAAGAAAGAAACCCAAAGAAAAATAGAAAGACAGAAAGAGAAAAGAGAAAAGAAAGCCAAAGGGTATGAAGAGAGAAACAGAAAAGAGAGAAAAGGAAAAAAGGAAGTTAGAGCAAAAGAAGTTAAAAAGACACAGAGAAAGAGACAAAGAAGAACAAAGGAAAAGAAGAAGAGGGACACAGAGAGTGAAAGAGATGGAGAGAGAGAGCGTGAGAAACAAAAGTTAAAAGTCGTGCGAGAGGGGGGAAAGAAAGGAAGAGGAAGAAAGAAATCCAAAGACAAATAGAAAGACAGAAGGAGAGAAAAGAGAAAAGAAAGCGTGAAGGGTTGAAGAGAGAAAGAGAAAAGAGAGAAAAGGAAAAAAGGAAGTTAGAGCAAAAGAAGTTAAAAAGACACAGAGAAAGAGACAAAGAAGAACAAAGGAAAAGAAGAAGAGGGACACAGAGAGTGAAAGAGATGGAGAGAGAGAGCGTGAGAAACAAAAGTTAAAAGTCGTGCGAGAGGGGGGAAAGAAAGGAAGAGGAAGAAAGAAATCCAAAGACAAATAGAAAGACAGAAGGAGAGAAAAGAGAAAAGAAAGCGTGAAGGGTTGAAGAGAGAAAGAGAAAAGAGAGAAAAGGAAAAAAGGAAGTTAGAGAAAAATAAGTTAAAAAGAGACAGAGAGAGAAAGAGACAAAGAGGAACAAATGAATAGAAAAAGAGGGACACAGAGAGTGAAAGAGACAGGGAGAGAGAGCGTGAGAAACAAAAGTTAAAAGTCGTGAGAGAGGGGGAAAAGAAAGGGAGAGGAAGAAAGAAATCCAAAGAGAAATAAAGACAGAAGGACAGAAAAGAGAAAAGAAAGCGCGAAGGGTAGGAAGAGAAAAGAGAAAAAAGGATAAAAGGAAGTTAGAGCAAAAGAGGTTAAAAGACACAGAGAGAGAAAGAGACAAAGAGCAACAAAGGAAGAGAGAAAGAGAGACACAGAGAGTGAAAGAGACAGAGAGTGGGAGAAAAGGGATGGAAAAGAGAGAGAGAGAAATAAACACAAGTACAGTGTCTTTGTTCGAGGCACCTTTCTTTGGCAACATCAAGTCGACCTATTTCAACCTGCAGCTTGTTTTTCTCTTGCGCTTCTCTGAGTGTTGTCTCGCGGGCCGGATTCAATCCCTTAGCGGGCCTGATCTGGCCCGCGGGCCGCCTGTTTGACACCTGTGCAATAAAGAAATCCACTTTTTGATGTCCTTTTATTTTCAGCATCGGGAACAACAACAAAAAAAGGGAAATCGTGTGCCAACAAAGAGTGCCATAAAACGTAGCATGCATTTATAGAAATAGCTGTTTGAAAATGTAACGTCAACAAAATCACATTGATATTGTTTGATTTCTGTGCAGTTGTTTTTCTCGACCACTTAAATATCCATTGTCAAAGATAGTCATTATTAAGACTCTTTGGTGGCTGTATTTACACAGATAAAATACACATTTTGTCAAAACTACATCGTGATAGCAGCAGCAAAAGTACTCACGACGCTCTCATGTCGGTTGAAAAAGGAAGAGAGAGAGCCCAAAGGGCGGGCGTGGTTTATTATACATCAGTGAAAACAGTACACAAATGAGCACGACTTCACAATAAAAGAATATAAGATTGATAAACGTACAAGAGATACAATTAGACTGATTATTGATATGTTGTTTTATGTGTGTGTGTGTTAGAAAGATTGTTTTTGTATTTAGGAATCTCATCTCATCAGCCGTACCGCTTATCCTCATTAGGGTCGCGGGGGGGGGCTGGAGCCCATCCCAGCCATCTCCGGGCAGTGGGCAGGGGACACCCTGAACTGGTTGCCAGCCAATCGCAGGGCTATTTAGGCATATAAAAAGTTATTTTCACTAGACAGAATTCTGAGAGATTTACATCCAAAACGGCCACCTTGACATCCATCACTTACATAAATTATTTGCCAATTTCAGAAAATGAATTCAGAAGAATCGATCATGTATCTAAAGATAAAAAAAAAATAAAAAAAAAATAAAATTCCCTAGAAAATCTCAATGATTCACCAGTGTTGAGCCATTTTCCGAACCAGTCCGTGGGCTACTCATGTGTTCTGAGGGAGCCACCCGGGGCTCACGGGAGCCATTTTGTTGGAAAATGATTCAGAAATCTAAAAAGGAATAAAAGGCGTGAGACAGCATGCAATTGTTTTGAGGCGAGTGTTGTAAAGGGAAATTGACATACAGCGGGGGATAGAAACTAGCTCCCGACCCCCTAAACTCACCAAAAAAACAATAAAATAACAAAATAGTAAATACTTAGTACTGCATATGTGTTATAAATGTGTGACTATCATACCTGAAAAGAAAAAACAAATTGATTTACCCGGTACGGTAGAGTAGCGGAAGGATGCAAAAAGGGGGAGAAGCCAGTAGATTCAAATGAAAACTGATTTCGAACTGTTAAAACTGTTGTTGTTGTGCTCTGTGCAGCCCTTTGAGACTTTTTGTAATAAAGGGCTAGACAAATAAATATGACTTGACTTGACTTGACCTTTCGGGTCCATGGCCGATCACACAACCGCCCGATTGTTTAAAACAACAACCTGCCTGGGTTTTGGTTCTGCAGGGGTCTTCTCACACAGGAGACCCCGGAGAAAATGGAAAACAAGCAGAGGAGAGATGCACCGGAGTTTTGCGTTGCAGCTAAGTTCTTCTTGGCAGTTCAAGTTTGAGGAGTATAACTTCAGGTCACAATGTATGACTTTGCTGCGTTCGAGCTGACAACCTGTATCTTGTGCAGTGTTCCCTCTAAGCTGCGCGTGTGCGCAATTGCGTACTGCTCGCACATTCTCAGCGCACAAGAAAATCTAGCCAGCGCACAAAAATCAGGGCTCAAAATTACTCATTAAGAAGTGACTTAGGTCACAGTCACAGTGCATGAAGGTAAAAATACACGGGTTCCCCTGACGCTGTGTCCTAAATGCGGTATTTTGAAGTCGAGTTGAAGTAGAACAAAGTTGAGTAAAGTTAGTAGAGAACCGGCTTCTTCGGCTCGGCTCACTAAAAGGAACCGGCTCTTTCGGGGCCTAAACGGCTCTTCAGGTTGTTTTTGCTTCTTTAATCCCAACATGACCAAAAATGATGTAAAATGATGCACAAAATGACTTAAAGGAAGGGTAGAATAGAACAATAAAGAAAAAAATACCAAAATGAAAAAGTAGTGAAAAACTGAAAAAAAAAAGAAACAAAAGGAAGAGAAAAAAGAAGGAAAAATTTAGAAAAAAGAAAAGAAAGAAATGTAGGAAAAAAGTAAATAGAGAACAAAAGGAAAAAAGTAACAAAAAAGTAGAAAAAAACACGGAAAAAGGAAGAAAAAGTTTCTGTTGCATTCAAATAATTTCCAATGATATCAAGTGAATCTTGTTGCCAACATTGTACTTCCACTAAAAAATGTGATTAAGTACAGTTCTGTATCTTGCAACCGACTCAATAAGACCCCAAAATGTTAATATTATGCGACAAAATATATCAGGAAATAAAAAGAAATGGATGTCTTGTGAAATAATTTTAAGAACAAACGACGTTTGTAGGCCGTACAACCTTTGCAATAGTCAATTCATTCAAAAGAGAAAAATAATTTTTCATTGCCGGAAACTCAGCAAAATGTAACTTGATGTCAAGTTTTGGATATGTTTGATAATGACTTAGTTGCCACACTTGGGATTATGGTTGCTCACTGTTGTTTCAAGCGTTACTCACCGACTTTGTGTGAACGCTCAGACCCCTGCAAAATTACAGGGAACATTGATCTTGTGGTTTTTTTTTTGTTTTTTTTTAACAAACAAATACCAATGAGAGAGTGGCAGTCGAACCTGTCACTTCCCACTCGTAAACTCATACCAGCTGATCTTCCCTCTCGTCTCATGCTGACTTAGTTACACCCCTAGTTGAAATGTAATATTAGTTGTATACGTTTTATCAGCATTAGAATACATTAAAACTGGTTGTGTCATGTTTTCCCCCTACAGTTATTATAGCAAAACAAAAATATATTTCTATATTTTTGGAGAAGCGTCAGGGAGACACTCGGCAGCGCTATAGAATGTATCACTCTCCGGTCTCCCGATGTTCAGCATCCAAAGTTTGCAGCTGTTTCAAAATGCTGGAGCAAGACTTTTGACCAGGACAAGAAAGTTCAATCATGTCTCTCCAATTTTAGCTAACTTGTTCTGGCTCCCTGTTCGTTTAAGGCAGGGGTGTCAAATTCATTTTAACTCGGGGGGCCACATGATGGAACAAACATTCTTTCGGGGGCAGGACTAGAATATTAGAGAGAGGGAAAAAGAGAGAAAGAAATAAGACAAAGTGAAGGAGAGAAAAAGAGAGAGGGTGGGACAATGAAAGAGAGAAAGGGAGAAAGAGAGAGAGAGAAGAGTGAGGGAGAGAGAATGTGAGAAAAAAAAGATATAAAGACAAATGACGAGAAAGGGGGAAAGAAAGAGAGAGAGGAGAGAGAGAGGGAGAGAGAATGTGAGAAAAAAAAGATATAAAGATAAATAGTGAGAGAGGGGGGAAGAAAGAGAGAGACAAGTAAATTAGAGAGAAATAAAAAGAGAAAAAAATTAGAAAAAGAGAGAGAGAGTGTGAGAAACAAAAGAGAAATAGTAAGAGAGGGGGAAAGAAAGAGAAATAGAAAGAGAGAGATAACTCACCAAGGCCCTCGAGTCAAAAAGTTTGCCCACCCCTGCCCTAACCTTATCCCAATTCTTAGCCCTAGCACTTACCCTAGTTTTAACCCTAAATACAACTTTGGCATCTTTTTAACGTCTCTCAAAATACGGTCACAGGTTTAAAGCACCGCATAAAGAACGTTTAGCCGAAACTTTGTTTGTCGCTGTGCCGCGCTTCAATAATTTTTCCAAATTTCCGATCTCCGTGGAGGAAGTTTTAAAACATGAAATCCTCCAAAACGAAAGGAGACTTCCCAAGCATTCCGCTTGTTATTATTTGCGAAACGCAAAACAAAGAGTGTTGCTTTTCCAGCAAAGCGTGACTCACCCGAGTCGTTCAGGGAAAAACAAGGCTAACGTCAGCCTCGATCGCGATGACGTCACGGCGGAGGAATAAGCGAGAGTTAAAAACAAGAAAGGATTATTTCCCTGCTTTTAATTGCGCCCTCGTAAACGAGCCACGACTTTGAACGAAACGACGGCTAGCTGTAAAACCGACGTCTGGCGACGGCTAGCTCGCAGGTAAGCTAGCCGTTCGTTCGTATCGGGGGGGATGGGGGGTCCCGATGACAAGGTGTTTGTAAAATGGCATTAGGGGCCCTTTCATAAAGCTTTAATTGGCCGAGGGGAGCAGCTTGAAACGTTTACGTTTCTTTAATGCCGTGCAGACTCGCTGCTTTGTCTCCGGGGTGGAATGGGGCCCCGGGATGCCGGGGGCCCGGGATGCCGGGGACCCCCGCTGTCGGTGTTTGCTTTGATACGTGGAGACGGAGGAGGGGGCGGGAGTAAGACCCCCCCCCCATTTTGCTCGACCCTGCATACTGTACGCACGGAAATAAGTTTAGCACGAGAGTCACGGCCGTCGAATGAAGCCGACGTGCCAAAACCGTCTCGTTTTACGTTAACCCTTTCGTTGCGGTACCCCACCAAATACGGTGAAGAAAGTGTGGGCAAACTACGGCCCACGGGCCACATGCAGCCCGACAGCCCCTTTTTCAAAGGAAAAAAATTAAATTTGAAAAGATACATTTTATATATATATATATATATATATATATATATATATATATATATATATAATATATATATATATATATGATAGATAGATAGATAGATAGATGGATAGATGTCTAGATAGATAGATGTCTAGATAGATGTCAAGATAGATGTCTAGATAGATGTCTAGATAGATGTCTAGATAGATAGATAGATGTCTAGATAGATGTCTAGATAGATAGATAGATGTCTAGCTAGATGTCTAGATAGATAGATCGATGTCTAGATAGATGTCTAGATAGATGTCTAGATAGATGTCTAGATAGATGTCTAGATGTCTAGATAGATAGATAGATAGATAGATAGATGTCTAGATAGATAGATAGATGTCTAGATAGATGTTTAGATAGATAGATGTCTAGATAGATAGATAGATGTCTAGAAAGATAGATGTCTAGATAGATAGACAGAGAGATAGATAGATGTTTAGATAGATAGATAGATGTCTAGATAGATGTCTAGATGGATAGATGTCTAGATAAATAGAGGTCTAGAAAGATAGTTGGTAGATAGAGGTCTAGATAGATAGAGGTCTAGATGGATGTCTAGATAGATAAATGGTTAGATAGATAGACAGATAGATAGATGTCTAGATAGATGTTTGGATAGATAGATAGATGTCTAGATAGATGTCTAGATGGATAGATGTCTAGATAGATGTTTGGATAGATAGATAGATGTCTAGATAGATGTCTAGATGGATAGATGTCTAGATAGATGTTTGGATAGATAGATGGCTAGATAGATGTCTAGATGGATAGATGTCTAGATAAATAGAGGTCTAGAAAGATAGTTGGTAGATAGAGGTCTAGATAGATAGAGGTCTAGATGGATGTCTAGATAGATAAATGGTTAGATAGATAGACAGATAGATAGATGTCTAGATAGATGTTTGGATAGATAGATAGATGTCTAGATAGATGTCTAGATGGATAGATGTCTAGATAGATGTTTGGATAGATAGATAGATGTCTAGATAGATGTCTAGATGGATAGATGTCTAGATAGATGTTTGGATAGATAGATGGCTAGATAGATGTCTAGATAGATGTCTAGATAGATGTCTAGATAGATAGATAGATAGATAGATAGATAGATAGATAGATAGATAGATAGATAGATAGATAGATAGATAGATAGATAGATAGATAGATAGATAGATAGATAGATAGATAGATAGATAGATAGATAGATAGATAGATAGATAGATGTCTAGACAGATAGATGGATAGATGTCTAGATAGATAGTTAGATAGATGGATAGAGGTCTAGATAGATAGAGGTCTAGATAGATAGATGTCTAGATGGATAGATGTCTAGATAGATAGAGTCTAGGTAGATAGATAGATGTCTAGATAGATAGTTGTCTAGATAGATGTCTAGATAGATAGATATATATTGCTAGATAGATAGATATATGTCTAGATAGATAGATATATGTCTAGATGGATAGATATCTAGATAGATGGATGTATAGATAGATGGATGTCTAGATGGACAGATGTCTAGATAGATAGAAGTCTAGATGGTTAGATGTCTAGATAGATAGATGTCTAAAAAGATAGAAGTCTAGATAAACAGATGTCTAGATGGATAGATGTCTAGACAGATAGATAGTTCTCTAGATAGATGTATAGATAGATTATAGATAGTTCTCTAGATAGATGTCTAGATAGATGGATGTCTAGATAGATAGATAGTTGTCTAGATAGATGTCTAGATAGATATCTAGATGGATAGAGAGATATAAAATAAATAAATAATATACAAATAACTACTAACACAAAATGTTTTGGGGTACTAACTTTGTCCCTCCGAGTGTCTACAACAAAAATACTATTACAAAAAGACTAAAAACTGAATATCACATTTATTGCTTAAAAACAGGGACCTAATAGATTATTTTGCTTTCATTCTGAAAAGAAAATAATCTATAGAAAATAAACAAAAATACTACGAAAGAATACTATAATACAAAAATACGACTACAGAAATATTACCACAGAAATACTACAAAAATACTACTACAGATATATTACTTTTTTTTCTTTTTTTTTGAATTTATTCCTTTTTTCTTTCTATTTCTCTAGTTTCCTTTTTTTGCTTTTTCCCCTTTACTTTTCTTTTGATTCCTTTTTCATTTTTTGCCTCTTTTCCTTACTTCTTCTTCCCTATTTTTCATTCATTTTTAACAAAATATATCTTTTCCCCTTCTTTAAGTCTTCCTTTGAGAAAGGCTGGGTAAAGATTGGAAGAAAAAGGCTGCTTTTTGGTTACTTCCAGCCTCCATAGTTTGTAGTCCTCTTTGGACTACACATGACAGCGACATCTAGTGGGCAAATATCAAACATTGTCCCTTTAAGAACAGCAGAATGTTTTTATCTGTGCTTTTTGTGCGGAAAACCCCATTCGGCCCAACCTCAACCGGACCCTAGCCTCAGCGTCCCCCGACTCTATGGAATTTGAAACCCCCGGCTTCTATCGTCATTATATCTATGAGCATCTACTCCTTCCGGGATTTGAACTTTGGAAGTTGCAAGGTCGAACCGAATTTGCCACACAAATGACAGAAGGACGGTGCACTTGGGTGTCGTCGCTACGTAAATTAGCTCACGTAATTAGCGCCGCACTTGTGGCCCGGGTGCCGGGGTTAGCGCCTAAGCTAGCACGGGACCCCCTCCCGATGGAAAGCTAAAGTAGGCAAACAAGGGCGCTGTTGATTCTGCTGATTGAACTGAAGTTAGAGATCAACAAAGAGTCATTTTGCGCTACACTGTCACTCAGCAGACCTCACCTGTGTCACCACAAATGTCCTCGCCGTGTTGATTCGCAACTTTTGCGCTATTTCCGTCATAATAGTTATAAGAAATGATAGTGTCATCATTGTGGAAAGGTAGGGCAATTTTTGATCAATTTTGGACCATTAAATATATTCTTTTTAGCACAAAAAAACATTATTGCTAATATTGTTTTGTTTTTTCAAATATCTTACATAAAACGGGGTGTTTTTTTACTTTATTCCGACACTTTTGCGCTATTTCCATCATAATAGTTTTAAGATACGTTTTTGTCACCATTCTGGAAAGGTAAGGCACATTTTGATCAATTTTCGACCAGTGAAGACATTAACTTGAACACTAAAACCCTCATTTATGCCGAGTCATACCTAATTGGTAAAATGGCGGCGCCCTCTGTTGGCTGCGGCTGCATCGGCTCGCTACAACGGGTCAGGTGTATCGACATTTCGTTCTGTGTACATTGTTACAAAGAATGACAATACAAAGGAAATTATTATTATTATTAATTATTATTATTGGTAATAGTGTTTTTTTTTCAATATCACACATAAAACGGGCTGTTTTTAGACTCTTTTTTAAGCACTTTTGCGCGAGTTCCATTGTAACAGTTTTAAGTAATGATAGTGTCATCATTGTGGAAAGATATGGCAAATTTTGATCAATTTTGGACCAGTGACGACATTCATTTTAGCACAAAAAACCTCATTATTGCTAATGGTGTTTTTTTCAAAATATCGCACATAAAACTGGATGTTTTTCGACTCTATTCCGGCACTTTTGCGCTTGTTCCATCGTAATAGTTTTTAAAAAATGAGTGTCATCATTGTGGAAAGGTAGGGCAAATTTTGATCAATTTTGGACCAGTGAAGACATTACTTGAACACTAAAAACTTCATTATTGCTAATAGTGTTTTTTTTTTTTCAAATATCAGAGATAAAATCGAGTGTTTTTGACGCTTTTTCCGGCACTTTTGCGCTAGTTTCAAGTCAAGTCAAGTCATTTTTATTTGTATAGCCCTTAATCACAATTAGTCTCTAAGGCAGGGGTGTCAAACATGCGGCCCGCGGGCCAGATCAGGCCCGCTAAGGGATTGAATCTGGCCCGCCAGACAACGCTCAGAGAAGCGCAAGAGTAAAACGAGCTGCAGGTTTAAATATGTCCACTTGATGTTGTCAAAGCCAGGTGCCTCTCACAAAGACGGTGTACCGGTACTTGAATTTATTTGTTTTTCTCCCTCTCTCTCTCTCGTGCTCTCTCTCTCTCTCTCTCTCTCTCTTTTCCTCTCACTCTCTGTCTCTCTCTCTCTTTCACCTTCTGTGTCTCTTTCTTTGTTTCTCTTTGTCTCTTTCTCTCTCTGTGTCTTTTTACCTTCTTTTGCTCTCTCTTCCATTTTTCCTTTTCTCTCTTTCGCTCTCTCCTGCTTTCCCCTTCTCTCCTTCTCCCCTTCTCTCTTTCTCTCGTCTTTTCTCTCCTTCCCTCTTTCTCTCTTTCTATTTATCTTTGGATATCATTCTTTCTCTCTCTTTCTTCCCCCCTCTCTCATCATTTGTCATTATATCTTTTTTTTTCTCACATTCTCTCTCCCTCTCTCTTCTCTCTCTCTCTTTCTGCCTTTCTCTCTTTCGCTCCTCTTTTCTCTCCTTCCCTCTTTCTCTCTTTCTATTTATCTTTGGATATCATTCTTTCTCTCTCTTTCTTCCCCCCTCTCTCATCATTTGTCTTTATATCTTTTTTTTTCTCACATTCTCTCTCCCTCTCTCTTCTCTCTCTCTCTTTCTCCCTTTCTCTCTTTCTATTTATCTTTGGATATCATTATTTCTCTCTCTTTCTTCCCCCCTCTCTCACTATTTATCTTTATATCTTTTTTTTTCACATTCTTTCTCCCTCTCTCTCCTCTCTCTCTCTTTCTTTCCCCCTTTCTCGTCATTTGTCTTTATATCTTTTTTTTCTCACATTCTCTCTCCCTCTCTCTTCTCTCTCTCTCTTTCTCCCTTTCTCTCTTTCATTGTCCCACCCTCTCTCTTTTTCTCTCCTTCACTTTGTCTTATTTCTTTCTCCCTTTTTCTCTCTCTCTAATATTCTAGTCCTGCCCCCGAAAGAAGGTTTGTTCTATCGTGTGGCCCCCGAGGTAAAATGAGTTTGACACCCCTGCTCTAAGGGCTTCACAAGTTATTACATATAAGAAGTTTAGGTTATTCGTATGCTATAGAGTAGAAGTGAGTTTTAAGCTTAGATTTAAACATTTCCACTGAGGTTGCAGATCGAATCTCAGGGGGAAGAGCATTCCACAACACCGGTGCCCGAATGGAGAACGCTCTCGAAACCTGCGGATTTCTTCTTGGCTCTTGGGATTATTAATAGACCAGCGTTTTCAGAGCGAAGGCTCCGGACCGGAACATAGTGGAAAATTAAATCTGAAAGATATGAGGGGGAAAGTCCATGTATGATTTTGTACAATACTAAGAGAACCTTGAAATCACATCTAAGGCTAACTGGGAGCCAATGCAGGTTAGCCAAAATCGGTGTTATGTGATCGTACTTTTTTGTCCTAGTTAAAAGCCTCGCTGCCGCATTTTGTACCAGCTGAAGAGACTTGATTCTAGACTTCGGGAGACCAGAGAGTAGTGCATTACAGTCATCGAGACGGGAGGTAACAAACGCATGAATTACAATTTCCGCATCCGACTGAGACAGTATTGAACGGAGTTTAGCAATGTTACGGAGATGGAAGAAAGCGGTTCTAGTCATTTTCTTCACATGCGTTTGAAAGGACAGATTGGGGTCGAAAATGACACCTAAATTTTTAAGTGAGTCGCTCTGTGTGATATGGCAATTGTTTATGTTCACAGCGGTTTTAGAGAATAAGTCACGGGACTTAGATGGACCAATAAATAACATTTCAGTCTTTTCAGGGTTAATACGCAGGAAATTGAGTGACATCCACTCTTTTATCTCAGTGAGGCAGGCCTCCAAATTTCCACAGTTTAGTGTGGCAGATTCCTCCATCGGGAGATAGAGTTGAGTGTCATCTGCGTAGCAATGGAAACTGATATTATGCTTGCGAATAATATCACCTAGTGCAGGGGTCGGGAACCTTTTTGACTCAAAGAGCCATAAAAGCAAAAAATATTAATTTTATTTTGGGAAAGAGCCACACCATATATTATGAGACAAATTTACTAAATTGCTAAACCCGCGCCCCAGACAAAAGCTTAGTCTTCAGCACATTTATTTTTGATGATTTGATCAAAATTATGAAAAGAGAATAATGCCAGAGCCCCTGTCCCAAAATCAACAAACATACCACTTTAAACTTGTCTCTTTCTTGGAATGACTCCTTTTGACCCTTTTTTTTTTTCATACATATTGGTTTCAAAACCAGATGCAAGCAGTTATTTTGTAAAAACGTCACAACATTCTGAGAATAGGGAGCCTGGCGTGCTTACCTTTGGCGCAGACGGAGTAGGGCGAGAGATGGGAGGGAGTGCTTGCACTTTTTGCATAGCTCCACCCATCCCTCCCACTCACCCAATCAAATGACTAAGTTCTCTTCCGGTGTTTTGGCGTATTTACAGTTCTGTGGATTCATCATAAGGTATCTGAACACTGAACACAGATTACATAGTGAACTTTTATATAAAGGATTCTTTAGCGTTGTACAGCTAAAACGAGTTTTTTCCCCCCTTTTTTTTGTGTGACACCTTGACTGTAAATTGTAGTGAAAAACGTGCTATATATATACTGCGAAGTAATCTTTCATCAGTAAGCTTCGGTTTGGCTTTGCGTGTAACTTAATAGGATAGACGAAACAAGTTTTGGACAAGATGGAGAAATTTTGCATGCAATCAAATCTGTCTCTGAGCCACAGATACTCGTAGAAAGAGCCATATATGGCTCGCCACCCATAGGTTCCCGACCCCTGACCTAGTGGAAGCATATAAATGCTGAAGAGAAGGGGGCCAAGCACTGAACCCTGCGGAACACCACTAGTAACACTAAATGGCTCAGATGTCAATTCGCCATATTTAACGCAGTATGTCCTTTCTGAGAGGTAGGATCTGAACCATAATAGGACGTTTCCTGAGAGACCAATCCATTTTTCCAACCGTTCTAGCAAGATATTATGGTCCACTGTGTCAAATGCAGCACTAAGGTCCAGCAGTTTGAAAAACGTTTGAGTGATTTTTTGATCAATTTTGCATTCATTTTAGCACAAAAAAACTCATCTCATCTCATCTTATTAGCTGCACCGCTTATCCTCTGTAGGGTCGCAGGCCACAAAAACCTATTATGCTAATATTGTTTTTTTTTTTTTCAAAATATCGCACACAAAACTAACCCCTTTTGCGACACTCTTGCACTACTTCCTTCGTAATAGTTTTAAGAAATGAGATTTTCATTATTGTGGAAAGGAAGAGCAAATTTTGATCAATTTTGGACCAGTGAAGACTTTAACTTGAACACTAAAAACTTCATTATTGCTAATAGTGTTTTTTTCCAAATATTAGAGATAAAATAGTGTTTTTTGCTGCTTTTTCAGGCACTTTTGCACTATTTCCATCGTAATAGCTTTAAGAAATGACAGTGTCTTATTGTGGAAAGGTAGAGCGATTTTTGATCAATTTTGGACCAGCGAAAATATTCATTTTAACACTAAAAACCTCATTATTTTTTTTCAAATATCAGAGAGTGTTTTTTGCCGCTTTTTCCGGCACTTTTGTGCTAGTTTCATCGTAATAGTTTTGAGAAAGGTTTGAGCGATTTTTGATCAATTTTGGACCATTAATTACATTCATTTTAGCACAAAAAAACTCATTATGTTTAATAGTGTTTATTTTTAAATATCGCACATAAAACTGGATGTTTTTCGACTCTATTGCGACACTTTTGCGCTAGTTTTAAGAAACAATAGTGTCATCATTGTGAAAAGGTAGGGCAAATTTTGATCAATTTTGGACCAGTGAAGTCATTAACTTTAACCCTAAAAACCTCATTATTGCTAATAGTGTTTTTTCCAAATATCAGAGATAAAATTGAGTGTTTTTTGCCCGCTTTTCCGGCACTTTTGCTAGTTTTCATCGTAATAGTTTGAGCGATTTTGATCAATTTTGGACCATTAAATGCATTCATTTAGCACAAAATAACCATTATTACTAATATTGTTTATTTCAAAATATCGCACGTAAAACTGGGTGTTTTTCCACCCTTTTTGCATCACTCTTGCACTACTTACATCGTAATAGTTTTAAGAAATGAGATTTTCATTATTGTGAAAAGGTAGGGCGATTTTTGATCAATTTTGGACCATTAATTACATTCATTTTAGCACAAAAAACTAATTATGTTTAATAGTGTTTATTTCAAAATATCGCAGATAAAACGCAGTGTTTTTCGACCGTTTTTCAGGCACTTTTGCGCTAGTTTCATCGTAATAGTTTTAAGAAATGACGGAGTCATTATTGTGGAAAGGTAGGCCGATTTTTGATCAATTTTGGACCAGTGAATACAATAATTTAAACACAAAAGCCCTCAAAATGGACAATAGTGTTTATGTCCAAATAAGGGACAAAAAAGGGATTGCATTGTAAAAATGGTCATTGTCATGTGAAAAACAAAAAAATCTTCCAAATTGTCGTTTTTTTTCTATTGAATAAAATAAATAAGACAATTATTCTATTATTAAACACTTACAGTCTAAAAACAAATTAAGAATTAAAAAAACATTACGAATAAATGTAAAAATATTATACAAAAATAAGTGTTTCTAAATACAAATTAAAAAATGAATGAATAAAAATTATTATTAAAATATTTGAAAAGAACTAAAAAATAATACATTTGAAAAAACAGAATAAAAAAACAACTGTAAAATTAATCAAGGAACAAAACTAGAAAAAAATGTACAAAGAAAAACCTAAAAAATAAATAAATTGTAAAAAAATCATATGAATGAATACAATTTGAATATTTACTGATAAAATCCATGAAAACTAAAAAAAAAATGACCAATTGAAATCCATAAGAAATAAATGAATGAAATACAAAACTTGATTATTTTTTCAATTTTTAATGAAAAATAAATTCAAAGGTAAAATATTAAAAAAATAAACATTTAAAAATCTGGAAAAAAAGAATTAAAAAATAGAGTGTAAAATAATATCAAATATATACATTCAAAAATGAATCATAAAAAAGCTAAAGACAAATAAACAATTAAAAAAACACTATTAAAAAAAATCACCAAATTAATTGATGTTAGCAATATAAACACACCTCATATTATAATGAGAAATTCCAATAGTGTCCTTCGATATCTTTGTAAAACTGCCCCTAGTGGCCGTAGCTTGCATTCCTTAAGGAGCAGCACTAGATACATTGAATTGAAGCAAAAAGTCGGATCCAAATATTAAAATTCTCTCCTTATTTCAAACGATTTCAATCGTATTAACTTTGAAAACACAAAGTTTTGTCTTTACATTTTTGTGACGGAGGCTTGGAACCTTTTAATGTCCCAGAATTTCCAAGACCCCCCCGGGACACGTTTTAAAGACGTTTTTTTTTTTTCTCATAATGAGAAAAACAGCTGAGATTTTTAACAAGGTTTTCACAGCTTTTCAAGTATAGACACACTCGGTTTCCATGGCGATGAGTGGAGCGCTTCGGGCGATTTAGCGTTTTTCGTGGTTTTGTTTTTCGGAAACGTCTACGATGAAAACAGCATCATCATCACATTATGTCTCTAGTTTGTATTGTTAAATAAATGTGAAATATCACTTCTGGCAGTCAGCTTTTTGAAGTAGAGCAAACGGCGGCCCGCGGACCACATATGGAACGCCAGGTTGTTTTAACCCGGTCCCCTGAACAAAATAGTAAGTCCTAAAAATTTGTTTCGGTCTTGTCCCCGGTGTCCCTTTGGGCCCCCCTTCTCCCCAAAAATATATTTTTTAGAAAATTTAATGCAAATGTGTCATGGTCGCCATGGCTACCAGTCTGCCGCGCCCCCGAACTCAGCTGCAGCAGATCAGCTGATTGCTGGTCTGCTATTTAAGGCTGGATTTTGGGTTTGGCGGGCGCTGGCTCATTATACAATCCCAGGTCTGTTATGCCTTGTCCTGTTTTAGGTTTAAACATTTTCCGTCTGTTATGCCTTGTCCTGTTGAGTTCGTGCCGGAGGAACTCTGTATTGTTCTGTTTTGGTCCCGGAGTATTGGGCGACTTTTATTTTGTTAAATAAAACTTATGATCGTCAACGCATATGAGTTCTCCCTTCCTGCCTCCTGCCTCCGTTCTGGTCCGGTCACCCCTTCCACGCCACCACGTCTCGTGACAAAATGTCATTTTTGATTGGGCCTGCTGAAGAAAAAGCTAAAAAAACAAGTAATATAAATAAAAATATGGTTAAAGTCTTGTCCCCAGTGTTCCTTTCTTGCCTTTTCTCCATGCAAATATTTTTTTGTTAAAAAAATTGTGTACTGCGTTTTGTACAATCATGTAATAATGTAAAAGTCGTTGTATAATATCTATATAAAATGTATCCGTATAATGTCTCATCTCATCTCATCAGCTGCACCCACCGCTTATCCTCAGTAGGGTCGCGGGGATGCTGGAGCCCATCCCAGCAATCATCGGGCACTGGGCAGGGGACACCCTGGACTGGTTGATCCTGACCACGTCTGCTCTCCGGTCCCGGCTTGCGACCTTTTTTGTCCCCGACTAGGTCTGCTCTCCCGTTCTGGCTAACAACTTTTTTCCGACCCCGACCACGCCTTGCTCTCCCAGTCCCGGCTACCGACCGTTTTTTTCTGTCCATGACACCGCTACGGAAGATCCACATCTGTGTTCGGATCACAATCCGAGTACGAGAGCGACTTGCTTCCTGCGCCCAGCGAACAGTCCTTCTTCTTTCCTTCAATAAAACTTGTGAGAAACGTAACGCAATTGGGTCCTGTTTCCGTCCTAGTCCTGACAGAAATATTCTTTAATCGAGTATTTTTTAATTTTTATCAAAATATTTATCAAATGTCAAGCAAAAGAGAAGTTCTATTAATGCATATTATCAAATTTAGTGCTTAAAATA
This sequence comes from Urocampus carinirostris, assembly GCF_059441175.1. Taxonomy (NCBI): domain Eukaryota; kingdom Metazoa; phylum Chordata; class Actinopteri; order Syngnathiformes; family Syngnathidae; genus Urocampus; species Urocampus carinirostris. The sequence continues at coordinate 4,993,152 of NC_142362.1, forward strand.
GGGGCATACTATATTATTTTGCTTCAATTCTGAATTTTCAAAACTAATAGAGACAAAAAATGCTAATGAAAGCCAAAAGAAACCTCCGGCTTTGGCATTATTGAGAAGCAAGCTAGCTGCTAGCTGGCTTGCAGTGACAATCACAGAACTTCACATTAACAAGACGGAAACTGCTAGCTGGAGAGCTAGCCTCACTGCTAGCTGGCTGGCGATGACTATCACAAACCTTGACATTATGCTAAAGAAAGCTGTTATTTGGCTGGCTAGCCTCAAAGCTAGCTCACGATCTAGCTTCGTTAACCGCTGGCTAGCTGTGACTACTTTACATTATCAAGATAGAAGAAGCTAGCTGGATAGCTAGCCACAGTGCTAGCTGGCTAGCAATGAGTAATACAAACTTTTACATTACTCTGTCAGACGCTGTAATTTGGCTAGCTAGCCTCCCTATCCATTCCCCTGTCAGCTGGCTTGTAGTCACAGAACTTTACATTTTGAGACAGAAGTTACAATTTGGCTAGCTAGCCTCACTGCTAGCATTCAATTTTGGCAATTTTGCTTCAAGATTAATTGTGATTTCAAATCATACCTAATGAAATCACAAAATCCTTCTGTTACATTTTCAAAATGCTAGCTTGCTGTCTCGCTTCAATGCTAGCCGGCTAGCAATAACGATCACATGACAATACCTCATCAAGAAAGAAGCTTTTCTGCTAGGTTTCAATTTTTGCAAAACAGTATGCTAAAAGTTAATTATAATTAAAAAAAAATAAATGCTAATAAAATCAACAAAATCTACCAAGACAGGAGCTGCTAGCAGATAGCTAGCCTCACGCCTAGCATTCAATTTTGACTATGTGCTAAATGATTCATTATAATTTCAAATCATTGCCTAAACACTGAGAGAAAGAAATAATAAATTCATCAAAATCCGGCTGTTACATTTTCAAAATGCTAGCTCGCTAGCTAGCTTTAATGCTACCACGTAACAAAATCTCATCAAAACGGAAGCCTCACTGCTAGGTCTCAATTTGGGCAATGTGCTTAAAAACTAATTCTAATAAAAAAAGAAATGTCAATGAAATCAACCAAATCTAACTTTTGCCTTACCAAGACAGGAGGTGTTAGCAGCTAGCTAGCTTCACTGCTACAATTTTGGCTATGTGCTCAAATATTAATTATCATTAAAAACAAACAAGCAAGAAATGCTAATAAAATCAACAAAATCTAACTGTTGCGTTATAAATCAGGAGCTGCTAGCGGGCTAGCTAGCCTAACTGCTAGCATTCAGTTTTGGAGATGCGTTAAACGATTCATTAAAATTTCAAATCATTGTCTGAACAGTTGAGACAAAATTAATGCTAATGAAATCAACAAAATCCAGCTGTTGCAATTTCAAAACGCTAGCTTCCTAGCTAACCTAAATGCTAACCGGTTAGCAATAACGATCACATAAAATGCCCTCGTCAGAACGAAGCCTCACTGCTAGTTTCCAAATTTGGCAATGTGCTTAAAGATTAATTTTAATTAAAAAAAAGAAAGAAATACTAAAGCAATCCGGCTTTTTAATTTTCAAAATGCTACCTCGTTAGCTAGCCCGAATGCTAGCCGATTAGCAATGCCGATCGAAGAAAATACATGAGATTTAAATCAACCTTTCAATTTCAAATAATGTCAATAATGACGCAGCTCAGTTCAATATCTCTAGTTGTTTTTATTTGTTTATATTTTTATTTAGTTTCCTTTTTTTAGATTTCATCATGTTTCAATATATATTTTTTAATTACTTTTGGAGTTTTTTTAGAGATCAGTAGTTGTGTGATTGCATGCATGTGAATCAAAATGACACCTAATTAAAATTAAAATAAACAATATAACAAAATACACACGAGTACAATCATATATGTGCAAAATTAAAAAAAAATACAACTGAGAACATGAAAACGAATTAAAACCGTAACAAAATAAACAAATGTAAAATAAATGTATAGATATTGAAAATAAATACAAATAATAAAAATGTAAGATTGAAATCCAATAGAATAATCGAAATTAAAATATTTTTTGATGATAAAATAATCTAAATAAAAGATGACAAAAAGTCAAATCATATATTAATATATCAATATTTTAGAAATAAATATGATAACAAATAAAACAAAGACAAATACAATAATACTTATAAGGAAATATTAAACAAAAATTTAAAACAAAGAAAAACTGACATTAAATAATTAGCAATCGTCAATACATATATATATATATATATATATATATATATATATATATATATATATATATATATATATATATATATTAGAAATAAATACAATATCATATTTTTGAAATAAATATAATAAAAAATGAAATAACGAAAAATAAAATGATACTTATAAAGAAATATTTTAAAAAAACTACAATAAAAATTTTAAACGAAGAAAATCTGACATTAAATAATTATCAATAGTCAATATGTATATATATAATATATATATATATATATATATATATATATATATATATATATATATATATATATTAGAAATGAATGTGCTATAATATTTTAGAAATAAATATAATAAAAAATAAAATAGAGAAAAATAAAACACTACTTAAAGAAATATTTTTAAAAAAATCAAAATCAAACAAAAATAAAAAAAGCTGACAGTAAATAATTATCAATAGTCAATATATATATATATATATATATATATATATATATATATATATATATATATATATATATATATATATATATATATATATATATATATTGGAAATAAATTCGATACAAATATAGTGAAATAAAATAAATATAATTTATAAAAAAATGTCAAATTATATGTCAATTTTCCTTCATTTATTTTTTTTGTTGAATATATATATATATATATATATATATATATATATATATATATATAAATATATTTACGTGGTTAGATATAAATACCAATAACGCAATTTAAAATTAAGAGTGTAACAAAGTAAACCAAATCAAAATCATACCAATGAACATTTGAAATAAATACAATTTTCAAACAAAATAATATTGAAAAAAAAATAATTAGCATAAGTCCAAATGTTTTTATTAAAATTAGAAATTAATACAAAACATAAATATTTAAAATCAAATAAAAAAGGTAAAAAAAATCACTCCCAACAATAACATTATTGATATGAAAATTAAGACCAGATATAAATAATAAAAATAAAATGTAAATTAAAATTAAACAAAATAAATTAAGTTTCATTTTCTATAAATCATATAAAATACACTCATACAATGACAAAATAAATTATAATAGAATAAATATAAAATGCAGTATAAATATAGAAAAGTAACAGAATATGATACAACAAAGATTGAGAAAAAAACAAACTGATTCACATTTCGGCATAAATTAACAGTCTTGAAATAGTCCAGAATTAGAAAACTGGCACAGCGCCATCATCTGGGCCTCCTGGTCTCATTTACATCACCAAGACTCCTTTTACCACAAAAAACATGGAAGCGGGGCCCCCGCCATGCCAGCGGGCCCCCCTTTTTAGCCAAGTGGCAGCTCTCGGGGGCCACACAATGGCCGGGAGCCAGTGAGAAGTCGGCAGATGTCGACGGACGGGGAATCTCCGTCTTTTGCCTGATTTCTTTGGCTAATCCCACTTAATCCCACTTAATCCAGGAGAGACGAGCTGTCAGATCTGCGAACACAAAAGCGAGTTTCAATGACGCTTTAACGACTTTTTGATGGGGCCCCACGCGCCCCAAAGTGGCCCCCAAAAAACAATCGAGGGCCGATTTTTTTTTTACAGAAAAAAACGTAAAGTAGCAACACACCTGGGAGGGGAACTTGAGTTTTTTTTTATTTTTTAATGAGCTAAAACTTCTGCTCTATGTACTTAATGTGACCTAAAAAGAAAATATAGAGAATATTTATATGTATTTTAATAAAATTAAATGATACCCACGTGAGTTTTACAACTGAAAAAATAGCTCCTTATTTTCTATTTAATTCAAATATATTATGTGATGTTTATAAAATATTTATTCATATAGTTCTGATGCAATAAATGATATATTATTTTAATAAAATAACAAAGTAATATTTTTTTGCTTTATATTAAAAATGACGGACAATGTTTTTAGTATCTGTACTTTTTGAAACGAATAAGTAAAAAAAAATTAAATGAATGATAAGTACAATGAATAAATGAGCTCCTTTCAATTTTTAAAATGAATTAATGATGCACGTATCGCATACATTATGTTATGTTTACTATTTATTTTGTGTATTTTTTTCATTAATTGTTGGTTAATTCAACACATTTTTAATACAAATCTATAATCAAAAAAACACATTCAAATTTAAATAAAATAATTTAATTATCTTATTGCTGCAAGTGAAATAACAAATTTTACTGTTTGAATATAATAAATATATTTATTAATATTTGATTAATATTAAATAAATATAATTAATACATGATAATAAATAAATAAAATTAATAAGTAATAAATAATATTAAATAATTAATTCATATTAAAAATATTTATTAAATACAAAATATAAAACTTTATTATTTTGTTATTCCAATCATCAGAAAATCTTATTTTATAAATTATTTCTGAATAGAAAGAAATATAGATAAAATAAAGGATTTAATATTAAATATTAAAATAAAATATTTAATATTAAAAAACACATTTAATTTGTTCTTTAATGTAAAACAATTATTTAAATGTATGAGATATAAATCTAATTTCATATACGTAATTAATACATACATATATATATATATACATATATATATATATATATATATATATATATATATATATATATATATATATATATATATATACTGTATGTATACTGTATATACATAGATATATGTATATTTTATGAATATATATATATATATATATATATTAAAACATTTTTTTGTTAAATAAAAAACAATACAAGTAAAATAAATACGGTTTACATTATATATATATCTTAAATGTAATTGAAAACATAATTGATTTGTTCTTTATTCAAGACTAGAAACTAAATCAATTTAAAATAACATGTTATTTTTTTGTTGGAAATGAAAAAAAGTTAAATAAATAGAATAAAGTATAAAAAACAATATATATTTACAGTATTCAAATGATTACGTAATGTATACGATGAAAATAAACTACACGTTTTTTTAAAGATATACAATATCTGATGCATCAGTCAGGTTTGGAAACCAACAACTTCACTAAAAATATTAAATGAATCTACATGAATTGGGACTATCTCGCGTCTCCGTCTCGATGACGTCACCAAAACTCACCACTCGTGTTCCAAATGGCACTGGTTTGGTTCTTGTATCCGTTCTTCATGCACTCGTCCACATAAGACTTTGGATCGGCACCGGACATGAGGATCTCCCTCAGGAGAGCGATGTAGGCGATCGCGAGCCGCAGCGTGTCGATCTTGGAAAGCCGTTTTTCGTAGGGGAAAGTGGGAACATGGCACCGGAGCTCCTCGAAGGCCGAATTGATGCTCAACATCCGCTTCCGCTCGCGGATGTTGGCCGCGTGCCTTTGCACCTTGTACGGAGGATGCGGATGCACCTGCGGATGCGGATGGATCGCGCGTTGTGCGCTTTTACGCGTCACGCAACCCGGTTCCGATGCGTCATCCACGGGGGAACCCTCCGCCTCCTCGTCTGGGGACCTGGCCTCGAAATCGGGGAAAGTCAACTGGGCCTCGGGGAAAACCGATTGACACCCCAGGGACGACCACGGCGACAATTGCGCGTCTGTGGCCCCCACCGCGCTGGTTCCGCAATCCAGCAGCAACGTATCCAACTGCGTCTGGAACTGTAAATTCTGTTCCATTTGACCCCAAAAGGCGAAATCCGGGGAGCCATCTTGGTCCAGATCGAACAGAACCTCATCCATGGCCCCCAGAAAATAGTTTTGGGAGGGGGCAGGTGGAGCAAAGACGCGTGGAGCGAGTGGAGCCGTGCGTAAAGATCGCGCGCGTTAAATACTCGCGGGGGCCTCTGTGGATTATGAATAGGGGCCACTTGAGGACTCTCACTAAAAAACGATTACAAAAGGGATCGCTTGATCTCAAGACGAGGGGCGGGGGGTCCAATTAAAAGCCCCCCCCCTCAAATTAACCCCCCTAGCCTTTCCATGTAATCTCGTCAATATTGACAAAACACTCACGATTTCCTTGCAGGGGGGCCCCGAATAACGCGATGCGTGGGCCTGCTGGCGTCCGTGCGTGAATACGGAGGAAATGGGGGTTGCCTTAACTGACAGCTATCAAAAAAACGTCGAAGCCCTTCAAAATAAATAGAAATAAATCATAAATGTTGCAGGAAATTATTATTTTTCGCCCAATGTAGAGAAAATGAATACATCTATGAAATTCAGCTGAGGTGGATTGCTTCGGGGTTTGAACCTAACCACTTTCAAATGCACACCTCAGAATGAATAAAAAAAAAGAAAACATATATATAATTGGTGCACTAAATTGCCCTAACCCAAACCCTAACCATAACCCTCACCCTAACCCATGACGCACGGCCAAGTCGATCGAAAACCGTGCGTAAAATTAAATACGTCGCCCAATTATGAGAAAATAGTCAAGTCATGTTTATTTGTTTGGCCCTTAATCACAAGAAGTCTCAAAGGGCTGCTCAGACCACAGATTATTGCAAACTACAGACCATTATGACACAATCCCCTGATCTAAAACCGACATGAGGGCAAGGAAAAACTCAAAAGACTACTTATCACACCTAAATCTTTGAAATGTGGCATCATCAATTTCAACTCAGCTGTCAACTATCAAACCACACTGAAGCCCTTCAAAATAAATAAAGAGATAAATGAATCAATAAATACGTAAAAAAAAAATCATAATTGATGGACTAAATTGCGGCCATGGTGAGGACGACTAAATCGATCCAAAACCGTGCGTTAAATTAAACACTTTGCCCCAAGTTTGAGAAAATAAAGTGATGAATCTTGAAAAATGTGGCATCATCTATTTAAACCCCGCTGCCAACAGTCAAAACACGCAAAAGCCTTTCAAAATAAATGGACAAATAAATAAATAGATGAATAAATAAATAAATAAATAAATAAATAAATAAATACATAAATACATATATACTTAAATGAAATGGCCAAAATAAATAAAATAAATAAAATCATATTTGATGCACTAAATTGCAGCCATGAACCAAAACCGAATCGACCAAAACCCGTGCGTGAAATGGAATATTTCGCCCCAATTTAAAAAAAATAAAATAAAGAAATTAATCTTCGAAATGCGGCGTTCGCTTTTCAAACTCATCTGACAACTGTTAAAACACACCAAAACCCGTCTATATAAACAAACAAATAAATAAGAAAATACATTCATAATTGCGGCCATGACCAAATCGATCTACACCCGTGCGTAAAATGGAATATTTCGCCCCAATTTTGAGAAAACAAAGAAATACATCTTCGAAATGTGGCATTAACTATTAAAACTAATCTAGAAAATGTCAAAACACACCAAAACCTTTCACAATAAACATAGAGATAAACAAATACATAAGTAAATAAATTCATGTTCGATGCACTAATTGCAGCCATGACGCACGACTAAATCATCTACACTCGTGCGTAAAATGGAATATTTCGCCCCAATTTTGAGAGAAAAAATATATAAATCTTCGAAATGTGACTTTGGCTATTCAAACTCATTCAGAAAATATCAAAACACACCAAAAACTTTCAAAATAAACACAGAGATACACAGATAAACAAAAACATAAGTAAATAAATTCATAATTGATGCACTAAATTACGGCCATGACGCACGACCAAATCGATCTACACCCGTGCGTAAAATGGGATATTTCGCCCCAATTTTGAGAAATTAAATATGGCTTTGGCTATTTAAACTCATCCAGAAAATGTCCAAAACACTCAAAAACTTTCAAAATAAACACAGAGATACACAGATAAACAAAAACACAAGTAAATAAATCCATAATTGATGCACTAAATTACGGCCATGACGCACGACCAAATCGATCTACACCCGTGCGTAAAATGGAATATTTCGCCCCAATTTTGAGAAAATAAATATGGCTTTGGCTAATCAAACTCATCCAGAAAATGTCAAAACACACCAAAGCCTTTCAAAATAAACACAGAGATACACAGATAAACAAAAACATAAGTAAATAAATTCATAATTGATGCACTAAATTACGGCCATGACGCACGACCAAATCGCTCTACACCCGTGCGTAAAATGGAATATTTCGCCCCAATTTTGAGAAAATAAATATGGCTTTGGCTAATCAAACTCATCCAGAAAATGTCAAAACACACCAAAGCCTTTCAAAATAAACACAGAGATACACAGATAAACAAAAACACAAGTAAATAAATCCATAATTGATGCACTAAATTACGGCCATGACGCACGACCAAATCGATCTACACCCGTGCGTAAAATGGAATATTTCGCCCCAATTTTGAGAAAATAAATATGGCTTTGGCTATTTAAACTCATGCAGAAAATGTCAAAACACACCAAAAACTTTCAAAATGAACACAGAGATACACAGATAAACAAAAACATAAGTAAATAAATTCATAATTGATGCACTAAATTACGGCCATGACGCACGACCAAATCGATCTACACCCGTGCGTAAAATGGAATATTTCGCCCCAATTTTGAGAAAATAAATATGGCTTTGGCTATTTAAACTCATCCAGAAAATGTCAAAACACTCAAAAACTTTCAAAATAAACACAGAGACACACAGATAAACAAAAACATAAGTAAATAAATTCATAATTGATGCACTAAATTACGGCCATGACGCACGACCAAATCAACTACACCCGTGCGCAAAATGGAATATTTCGCCCCAATTTTGAGAAAACAAAGATATAAATCATCGAAATGTGACTTTTGGCTATTTAAACTCATCTGACAACTGCTAAAAGACGCCAAAGCCATCAAAAAGTTACACAATTGAATGCACTAAATGGCGTCCATGACGCAAAATTGAAAATCGATCGTGTGTAGAATAAATCTCTCGCTCCAATTTGATTTAAAACAAAGAAATAAATCTTGAAAATTCGTTCCACAGCTCGAATCGACTTGAAATTCTCCACAAAAGATTCGCTAAACGCAATAAGAAAGGGATTACAAAGTAATCCCGTGCACATGTTTGCAAACACTTGCTTCGCAAATCTGTTTGCCTTCGTTTGGAAAACAAAAAAACAAGAAAAAAAAAACAAAGACAGGTGAAGCTTCATATTTTCTTTTTCTATCGGAAATTTGAGTATTTTGAATAATAAAGTACTAAAAAAATACTACAAAAATACCACTACTATAAAACTACGATACAAAAACACTACTTCAGAAATCTCATCTCATCAGCTGCACCGCTTATCCTCAGTAGGATCGCGGGGGTGCTGGAGCCCATCCCAGCAATCATCGGGCAGTGAGCAGGGGACACCCTGAACTGGTTGCCAGCCAATCGCAGGGCACACAGGGACAGACAACTCGCCCGCTCATTCGCATCTAGGGACAATTTGGACCAGCCAATCCACCTGAAAGGCATGTCTTTGGAATGTGGGAGGAAACCCACGCAAGCACGGGGAGAACATACAAACTCTGCACAGTAAGGCCGGTAGCTGGATTTGAACCCACGCAGGAGGTTCCCACGACCTCAGAACTGTGCCGCACACGCGCTAACCACTGCGCCGCCGTGCTGCCCTACTTCAGAAATATTAAGAATTTTTAAAAAAAAAAATAACTACCGTGTAAATACTACAAAAATACTACAGAATAACTAAAGAATTACTACAAAAATATTACTATGAAACTACTTAAAACAGAAACAGAAATTCAACAAAATACTGATACTACAATACAACAAAAACATATCAAAATATATACACTGGTTAACACAAATTGCATTTAGAAATAAATCAGAAATATATATATTTGAATAACTAGTTTTATTATATTTCTTAGTATTTATGTCTATAATATTACGGTAGTAGTATTTTTGTACTATTTCTATAGTATTTTTTTATTTTTCGTGTAATAAATATTATTATTGATGCTGTAATATACAAATAAACATGACTTGAATTGACTATACAATTACCTTAAATGAATAAAGAATTAAAAAGATCACACTCCCGTTAGAAATTCAAGGTATTCTTTACAGAGGATAAATAATTCAACCGTGTGAATACTGTCACTATAGTTTTTTTTTTTTTCATATAATAAAAACGACAATATTCCCATAAGAAAATACAATGAAATACAGATTTCCGCCCCTCATCTAGGTACTCTAGAAGCCTGTGCAGTTGTTCTTTGCAGAGGATAAAGAATATAAGCCGTTGAGCTATCAATTTTTATTCAAAGAAATTACATTTCCGTCATAAAATAAAATAATAAAGTTTGAGGTCTCCGTAAAAAGTTTAAAATCAAATATTTTAAGTATGTGTTAACAATGCCGAACTGAGTTCAAAGAGCCTTTACATCTCTATTTCGATCACGCCTATTTACTCTTACCATATATTTATCGTCGGTCTTCTGGCCACAGGGTTTATTAGAACAGAGGAAAGGAGGCAAGAGAATCGGGAGTAGAAGAGTGATTTCACGCGCGTGCTTGAGGTTTTCTTTAATTTAAGGATGAAAATGGTGAAAGTAAGAATAGGGATGTTTCAAATACAGTCCAAATGCCGAATCAAACCAACAAAAAGATGAAAAAAAAAAGAATTGATACGAAAAAAATTACATACTAACAGGAGCTCAACAGAGGCTGCAATGATGATTTCAGCCAGAAGATGGCGTAAGCAATTAAAATACCACTGCCGTTTTGCTTTTTTTTCCAATGTGCCTTTCTACTTTTATTCTACTTTTATCATCGGTGTTTCGGCAACGAAAGACATTAGGAAGGGAAAAAGGTGATGGGACAACAAGGATTTCACGCGTGTGCTCTAGGTTTTCTTTAATTGTGGGATGAAAATGGTGAAAGTAAGAAAAGGACTGTTTCAAACACAGTCCGAACGCCAACCCAAACCAACAAAAAGAAGAAAAAAAAGAGTTTATTTTAAAACAATTCACATTGCATCTGCAACAAAAAGCTTGACAGAGGCTGCAATGACGATTTCAGCCAGAAGATGGCGCCAGCAAGTAGAATATTTTGAAGTCACAGCTACCAGAGCCCTTATGCTTTATTTCCCACTGCGCCTATCTAGCAGTGCCGATCCAGGAAAGGGATTTCCCGCGCATGCTCGAGGTTTTCTTTAATTGTAAGATGAAAATGGTGAAAGTAAGAAAAGGAAATTAAATGAAATGATCTGCATTTGTATAGCGCTTTTCAAGTCAGGACTTCCCAAAGCGCTTTACAGTGTGCTTCACATTTCCCAATAGCGGCCGTGCAGCCATGTAAGGCGCTAACCTGCTTATTGGGGGTATTAAGGGTTCAGTGTCTTACCCAAGGACACTTCAACATGTAACACGGACGAACCGGGATTCGAACTGGGATCCCTTGATCCCAAGACGAGCTCTCTACCTCCTGAGCCATTGCCGCCCCTCAAATACAGTCCAAATGCCTACCCAACCCCCCCGAAAAGATTAAAAAAAAAAAGAGTGTATTTGAAAATGACACATACGTGCACGCGCAACAAAAATGGATTGGCAGAGGCTGCAATGCTGATTTCAGCCAGTAGATGGCATCACCAGGTAGAATATCTTGAAGTAACAGACACCACCTTTAAATACAGTTGTTTTTCTATGTAAGTGCTTCAAAAGTTTACTATGAGCTATATCATGCTAACATTTTTTATTTTATCGAAGGGAAAAATATGATCGTTGATGCAAAGGTTGGGGAAAAAAAAACGATATCCTCGGACAAATGCGAGAGTGGTAAAGAGAGAGAAGTGGGAGTGCAGCCCCCTCCCTTATGTGTCAACACCTCCTGGTTCCTCTTTGCCAATGGCAGCTGATGCTGTCACTGCCAGCTTGCAGGCCTCATTGTTTGCTACACAATTCAGGAGCATCCTTCTTCTACCCTTCTAAGGATCCACCGATACGGGTTTTTAGTATTAAATTTGAATTGAATTAAATTTAAGTCATCACAAAAAAAAACCTTCATAAAACCTTATAGCAAAAAGCAATGGCAATTTCAACGGGGCTCGCCAAAGCTTGTGAGTTTAAGAAAATACAGAGAGAGCACATGAATAGCTACCCGAGCAAGGAACTATGACAATCCTCTGAACTAAATCCGTTTTCATTTTCTGTCTCCGTCTCCTTTTGCATCCACCTGTTACTCCAATCAACCAGTTCAAGTCAAATCACACCAAAGGTCAATAAAATGTCATATTGCCTTTAAAACACAGGTGTCGAACAGGCGGCCCGCGGGCCTGATCTAGCCCGCTAAGGGATTGAATCCGGCCCGCGAGACATCACTCAGAGAAGCGCAAGAGAAAAACAAGCTGCAGGTTGAAATATGTCAACTTGACGTTGCCAAAGAAAGGTGCCTCGAACAAAGACACTGTACTTGTATTTCTTTTTTTCTCACACTCTCTGTCTCTGTCTCTTTCACTCTCTGTGTCTCTTTCTTTCTCTGTGTCTTTTTAACTTCCTTTTTTCCTTTTCTCTCTTTTCTTTTTCTCTCTTCCTACCCTTTCTTTTCGCTTTTCTCTCCTCCAGTCTTTCTATTTCTCTTTGGATTTCTTTCTTCCTCTCCCTTTCTTCTCCCACTCTCTCACGACTTCTCTTTTTATCTCTTTTGTTTCTCAGGCTCTCTCTCTCTTTTTCTTTCTTTGTCCCGCCCTCTCTCCCTTTCCCTCCCTCTTTCTTTTATTTCTTTATCTCTCTTTTTCTTTCTCTTTAATCTACTAGTCCGGCCCCCGAGAGAATGTTTGTTCTATAGTGTGGCCCCCAAGTTAAAATGAGTTTGACACCCCTGCTTTAAAACTATATTTACGTATGATTTTATCTAATCATGCTCATGGATACTACACACAAGTAGTACTTTCTATATATATTTTTGTTTATTTTAATGTTTTTATCTGGGAACGGAAGACCCAAATGCTATAGTTTTGTACTGGCAATGTCGTATCCCCGGAAGGTTTACTGTAGTTACTTGAGAAAGACCGTAAAGAAAGAGCGATTGTTTATGTCTGATAAGCATCTCGGCGGCTAATCACAATTTTGTGGTGGCTTTGATCGCCATCCGGCTAGAAAGTCACGGCACGTTGGAGCGATAGCTAAAAGCGCTAGTTAGCCTTGACCGCGCATCAGATCGGCATTCGGATATCTGAAATGAAGCTCGAGACAAAAATGTGGGGACGTAAATCCGGGCCAAAAATGGAGGAAATGCTAATGTGGCTAACATTAGCGACTAGCAATAGGAATACAGGCCAAAGGTGCACCAAAATTGGAGGCAATGCTAGGTTTTTTTAGCTAGCTATCGTGCTACTCTTTTAGCGTTGTAGCTAGCTATCATCCTACATTTTTTGCTCTTTAGCAAGCTAGATACCTATCTTTTTACATTATTTTGCATGCAATCAAGCTAATATTTTATCTAATGGTTGGCCTCCTTTCTAGCTAACCATCTAGCTAGCTCCCTTATAGTAGCTTTTACCTAAATATGAACTTTACATTAAAATAGAATTATCATTGATAAAAAATATTTTAGCTGCTGTTATATTTTATTCTTTGTTGTTGTTGTTGTTGTGATTTGTGCAGCTCTTTGGGATATTTTGTGATAAAGGGCTATACGAATAAATATGACTTGACTTAATGTGGCTAGCATTCGCAACTAGTAATAGAAATCCAGGCTGAGGGTGCACCAACATTGGAGGAAATGCTAATGTGGCTAGCATTAGCAAGCAGCATTTGAAATCCAGGCCATAGGTGTGCCGAGATTGAAGGAAATGCTAATGAAGCTAGCATTAGCAACCAGCATTTGAAATTCAGGCCATAGGTGCACCAAGATTGAAGGAAATGCTAATGCAGCTAGCATTGGCTGCGGCTGCATCGGGTCAGATGCAATCGACATTTCGTTCTGTGTACATTGTTACACAGAATGACAATACAAGGAAATTATTATAATTATTATTATTATCAACCAGCATTTATATTCCAGGCCAAATGTGCACCAAGGTTGGAGGAAATGCTAATGCGACTAGCATTAGCAACTAGCGATAGAAATCCAGGCCGAAGGTGCACGAAGATTGAAGGAAACGCTAATGAAGCTAGCATTAGCAACTAGCAATAGAAATCCAGGCCAAAGGTGCACCAATATTGGGGGAAATGCTAATGCAGCTAGCATTAGCAACTAGCATTTGAGATCCAGGCCAAAGATGCACCAAAAATGGAGGAAATGCTAATGCGGCTAACATTAGCAACTAGCAAAAGAAATTCAGGATGAAGATGCACCAAGATTGGAGGAAATGCTAATGCGGCTAGCATTAGCAACTAGCATTTGAAATCAATGCCAAAGGTGCCCCTCAAATGGAGGAAATGCTAATATGGCTAACATTAGCAACTAGAAATAGAAATCCAGGCCAAAGATGCACCAAGATTGGAGGAAATGCTAATGCACCTAGCATTGTCAACTAGAATTTATATTCCAGGCCAAAGGTGCACCAAAAATGGAGGAAATGCTAATGTGGCTAACATTAGCAACTAGCTAAATAAATTCAGTATGAAGATTTACCAAGATTGGAGAAAATGCTAATGCGGCTAGCATTAGCAACCAGCATTTGAAATCCAGGCCATAGGTGCACCAAGATTGGAGGAAATGCTAACGCGACTAGCATTAGCAACTAGCGATAGAAATCCAGGATGAAGATGCACCAAAATTGGGGGAAATGCTAATGCAGGCAGCATTAGCAAAAAGCATCTGAAATCCAAGCCATAGGTGCACCAAGATTGAAAGAAATGCTAATGCGGCTAGCATTAGCAACCAGCATTTGAAATCCAGGCCATAGGTGCACCAAGATTGAAGGAAATGCTAATGCAGCTAGCATTGTCAACTAGAATTTATATTCCAGGCCAAAGGTGCACCAAAAATGGAGGAAATGCTAATGTGGCTAACATTAGCAACCAGCATTTGAAATCCAGGCCATAGGTGCACCAAGATTGGAGGAAATGCTAACGCGACTAGCATTAGCAACTAGCGATAGAAATCCAGGATGAAGATGCACCAAAATTGGGGGAAATGCTAATGCAGGCAGCATTAGCAAAAAGCATCTGAAATCCAAGCCATAGGTGCACCAAGATTGAAAGAAATGCTAATGCGGCTAGCATTAGCAACCAGCATTTGAAATCCAGGCCATAGGTGCACCAAGATTGAAGGAAATGCTAATGCAGCTAGCATTGTCAACTAGAATTTATATTCCAGGCCAAAGGTGCACCAAAAATGGAGGAAATGCTAATGTGGCTAACATTAGCAACCAGCATTTGAAATCCAGGCCATAGGTGCACCAAGATTGGAGGAAATGCTAACGCGACTAGCATTAGCAACTAGCGATAGAAATCCAGGATGAAGATGCACCAAAATTGGGGGAAATGCTAATGCAGGCAGCATTAGCAAAAAGCATCTGAAATCCAAGCCATAGGTGCACCAAGATTGAAAGAAATGCTAATGCGGCTAGCATTAGCAACCAGCATTTGAAATCCAGGCCATAGGTGCACCAAGATTGAAGGAAATGCTAATGCAGCTAGCATTGTCAACTAGAATTTATATTCCAGGCCAAAGGTGCACCAAAAATGGAGGAAATGCTAATGTGGCTAACATTAGCAACCAGCATTAGAAATCCAGGCCAAAGATGCACCAAGATTTGAAAGAAATGCTAATGCGGCTAGCATTAGCAACTTGGGTAATTTCTAACGGTTTATTTGTTCTTTAATTCAGAAGGTTAGGGTTACAGTAGATGTATTTTTACGTTTGAACATAACACATTTACTTCTAATCAAAACATTAAAATAAATTAAAAATATTTTAAAAATATATTTCTTTGTCAGACAATTTTTAGTATATAGTACTGTATTTTTTTTATTCTAGTGTATTTACAACTTGTTTTACTACTTTACTAACTGTATTAGTTTAATTTATTGAGCTTGGTTTAGTTTATCATTATATTGATTTCATTTGAAAAAAATACTGAAAATAAATCAGAAAATTGGAAAAAAATCAGAAGAAATAAAAAAGAGGAAAAAATATTATTTATGATGTTTATTTGATGAATTCATGTTAAAATATCACAATAATATTTAGAATTTCGTTGCTTTTAGGATATTTATTCCTATATCTTGTTGTATTTTATTGATGATTAAATTCTATTCACCTTTGTGCATTTACTTTCAGGTTTTGAAACTGGAATTTTGACGATGAAAGTAGCTTTTATGAGGAAAGCAGATGGAAATGGACTTAGCCTGCAACACCGATTCCTTATCCAAAAAAAGGAAAAGAAATCAAAGCAGGTTCTTTCTTAGTCACGCTCTCATCCCTCTGTCTCTTAAGTTATTCACTGCCTTGGACGACTAAATCCGTCAATGACAATGAATGAGTAGATAGCTAGCTAGCTAGCATGATAATAAACCCCTCAAGTAAAGCATATTGCTTCTCAAGACCTATGAGGGACATCCTGGTCTTAACAAGTCTGCAAATCTTCACAAGGAGAACCACGTACCTTGGAACTCAGGCCGAGGATGAGAGAAAATGCAGGTGTTGTAGGAACACTAACTATAACCAAACAAAACATGAAAGTGGGAAGACGCGGGACATTTTGGAACACAAACAAAAACATATGATAAGAAACCCCTCAAGTAAAGCATAATCCTTCTCAAGACCTTTGAGGGACATCCAGGTCTTAAGAAGTCCACAAATCTCCACTAGGAGAACCCTGTACCTTAGAACTCAGACCGAGGATGGGAGTTAATGCAGGTTATATAGGAAAACTAACTATAACCAAACAAAACATGAAAGTGGGAAGAAGCGGTATATTTTGGAAAACAAACAAAAAATATGAAAAGTCCACGAATCTCCAAGAGGAGAAACCTGGACTTTGGAATTCAGACCGGAGATGAAAGAGAATGAAGGATTTGGTAGGAACACTATAACCAAACAAAACATAAAAGTGGGAAGAAGCGGGATATTTTGGAACACAAACAAAAAAATGAAAAAAAACCTCAAGTAAAGCATATTCCTTCTCAAGACCTTCTTAAGAAGTCCACGAATATCCACAAGGATAAACCTGGACCTTAGAACTCAGACCGGAGATAAGAGAAAATGTAGGTTTTGTAGGAACACTAACTATAACCAAACAAAACATGAAATGGCAAGAAGAGGGACATTTTGGAACACAAACAAAAACATGGAAAAAAACCCTCAAGTAAAGCATTTCTCTTCTCAAGACCTTCTTAAGAAGTACACAAATCTCCACGAGGAGAAACCTGTACCATAGAACTCAGACCGAGGATGAGAGAGAATGCAGGTTATGTAGGAAAACGAACTATAACAAAACAAAACATGAAAGTGGGAAGAAGCGGGATATTTTGGAACACAAACAAAAACATGGAATTAACCTCTCAAGTAAAGCATATTCCTTCTCAAGACCTTCTTACAAAGTTCACGAATATCCACGAAAAGAAACCTGGACCTCAGAACTCAGACCGGAGATAAGAGAAAATGAAGGTTTTGTAGGAACACTAACTATAACCAAACAAAACATGAAAGTGGGAAGACGCGGGGTATTCTGGAACAAAAACATGATAAGAAAGCCCTCAAGTAAAGCACATTCCTTCTCAAGACCTCCTTAAGAAGTCCACGAATCTCCACAAGGAGAAACCTGGACCCTAGAATTCAGACTGGAGATGAGAGAGAATGCAGGATTTGGTAGGAACACGAATTATAACCAAACAAAACATGAAAGTGGGAAGAAATGGGACATTTTGGAACACAAACAAAACATGGAAAAAAAACCTTAAGTAAAGCATATTCCTTCTCAAGATCGTCCACAAATCTCCACAAGGACAAACCTGGACCCTAGAACTCAGAGTATCAGGGTCCGTGAGTCTTTGCAATGAAAACGAATTTCCTTTGCGAGATGAGCCCCCGGGGAGCCGTCCAAAGGGAATGAGGCATGCCGGAGGAATTTGAGGGCGGAGGAACCAACAACATCAGAAGAAAATGGCAAAGACAGACCAACCTCCTCCGACTGTTTATGCTATCCGTCATAATACCGAGACCTGGGACACGCGCGCAGGAAATATTTACATTTGTTTCCAAAATATCCATACCGTTGTCAAGTTCTACTGGGATTCATTCACAGAAAAAGGATTCGGTGTTAGATAATGTACAGGAACAGAACATGAAGTATCCTATGATCTTCAGAAATCAAAGAAATCAAAGCTACGCTCACATAGGCTCAACTAAAAATCCCTGTTACCGAATGCTAAAACACGAACAAGGTCTAAATGAACAAAACGTGAAAGGAAACATGTCGAAACATTAGCTTGTACTGACAAAACATGAAAGGAGGATGCAGGGAACATAAATACATGTGGATAGAACAAGTGCATAATGTTCCAACACTGATCAGCTCTACCAGAGCAAAACATGAAAGTAAGACATGTCTGAAAACTAGCTTGTACTGACAAAACATGAAAGGAGGATGCAGGGAACATAAAAATATGTGGATAGAACAAGGGCATAAGGTTACAACACTGATCAGCTCTACCAGAGCAAAACATGAAAGTAAGACATGTCTGAAAACTAGCTTGTACTGACAAAACATGAAAGGAGGATGAAGGGAACATAAATACATGTGGATAAATAAGTGCATAAGGTTCCAACACCGATCAGCTCTACCAGAGCAAAACATGAAAGTAAGACATGTCTGAAAACTTGCTTTTACTGACAAAACATGAAAGGGGGATGCATGGGACATACTCACATGTCTATAGAACGAGTGCATAAGGTCCTAACACCGATCAGCTCCAACAGAGCAAAACATGAAAGTAAGACATGTCTGAAAACTTGCTTGTACTGACAAAACATGAAAGGAGGATGAAGGGAACATACTCACGTGGATACAGCGAGTTCATAAGGTTCCAACACCGATCAGCTCTACCAGAGCAAAACATGAAAGTAAGACATGTCCGAACACTAGCTTGTACTGACAAAACATGAAAGGAGGATGCAGGGAACATAAACATATGTGGATAGAACAAGGGCATAAGGTTCCAACACTGATCAGCTCTACCAGAGCAAAACATGAAAGTAAGACATGTCCGAACACTAGCTTGTACTGACAAAACATGAAAGGAGGATGAAGGGAACATAAATACATGTGGATAAATAAGTGCATAAGGTTCCAACACCGATCAGCTCTACCAGAGCAAAACATGAAAGTAAGACACGTCTGAAAACTAGCTTGTAGTGACAAAACATGAAAGGAGGATGAAGGGAACATACTCACGTGGATACAACGAGTTCATAAGGTTCCAACACCGATCAGCTCTAACAGAGCAAAACATGAAAGTAAGACATGTATGAACACTAACTTGTACTGACAAAACATGAAAGGAGGATGAAGGGAACATAAATACATGTGGATAGAATAAGTGCATAAGGTTCCAACACAGATCAGCTCTACCAGAGCAAAACATGAAAGTAAGACACCTCTGAAAACTAGCTTGTAGTGACAAAACATGAAAGAAGGATGCAGGGGACATACTCCCATGTGGATACAACGAGTGCATAAGGTCCCAACACCGATCAGCTCTAACAGAGCAAAACATGAAAGTAAGACATGTCTGAAAACGAGCTTGTACTGACAAAACAGGAAAGGAGGATGAAGGGAACATAAATACATGTGGATAGAACGAGTGCATAAGGTTCCAACACTGATCAGCTCTAACAGAGCAAAACATGAAAGTAAGACATGTATGAACACTAACTTGTACTGACAAAACATGAAAGGAGGATGCAGGGAACATAAATACATGTGGATAGAACAAGTGCATAAGGTTCCAACACTGATCAGCTCTAACAGAGCAAAACGTGAAAGTAAGACATGTATGAACACTAACTTGTACTGACAAAACATGAAAGGAGGATGAAGGGAACATAAATACATGTGGATAGAACGAGTGCATAAGGTTCCAACACTGATCAGCTCTAACAGAGCAAAACATGAAAGTAAGACATGTATGAACACTAACTTGTACTGACAAAACATGAATGGAGGATGCAGGGAACATAAATATTTGTAGATAGAACAAGTGCATAAGGTTCCAACACCGATCAGCTCTACCAGAGCAAAACATGAAAGTAAGACATGTATGAAAACTAGCTTTTACTGACAAAACATGAAAGGAGGATGAAGGGAACATAAATACATGTGGATAGAACAAGTGCATAAGGTTCCAACACAGATCAGCTCTACCAGAGCAAAACATGAAAGTAAGACATGTCCGAACACTAGCTTGTACTGACAAAACATGAAAGGAGGATGAAGGGAACATAAATACATGTGGATAGAACGAGTGCATAAGGTTCCAACACTGATCAGCTCTAACAGAGCAAAACATGAAAGTAAGACATGTATGAACACTAACTTGTACTGACAAAACATGAAAGGAGGATGAAGGGAACATAAATACATGTGGATAGAACGAGTACATAAGGTTCCAACACTGATCAGCTCTACCAGAGCAAAACATGAAAGTAAGACACCTCTGAAAACTAGCTTGTAGTGACAAAACATGAAAGAAGGATGCAGGGGACATACTCCCATGTGGATACAACGAGTGCATAAGGTCCCAACACCGATCAGCTCTAACAGAGCAAAACATGAAAGTAAGACATGTCTGAAAACTAGCTTGTAGTGACAAAACATGAAAGGAGGATGCAGGGGACATACTCACATGTGGATAGAACGAGTGCATAAGGTTCCAACACCGATCAGCTCTAACAGAGCAAAACATGAAAGGAAAAACAACACGGAATATAATGGAATATCAATGGGCTCTGTATGGACAAAATATGAAAGTAGGAGGAGGGAAGGAACATACAAGCGCTAACAGAAAACATAAATAAAAGGAAGACGACACAAGAAACATGTCAACAGGTGGACAGAACAAAAAATGTAATGACAACAAGAACATGAAACATAATGCTGGCACAATAGCTAGTTGTAACAGAACATAACAGGAAAGGAAGGATGCAGGATAGGTGGGCAAACAAAATCTCTTGCCTTCAACAAAACATGAAAGTAAAAAGACGTGAGATATATTGGAATACCAAATATCTGTAACTGAACCAAACATGAGGGAGCGATGCAAGATGTGTAAGGACAGTAACTATAACTGAAAAAACATGAAAGTGCGAAGACTTGGTATGTTCTGAATCATTAACTAGCTCGCACTGAAAAACATAAAAGAAATAAGACGCGGGATATTTTGGAATACCTACTGGTTATAACTGAACAAAACATGAAAAGAACGCAGCATACGTAAAACACTCACTATAACTGAACAAAACATAAAAGTATAAGGATGCAAAATATGATAAAACACAAACTAGCTCAAACTAAATACAAACGAAAGATATATATGTATATGTTGGAGCACAAACAAGCTGGCACTGAACAGAACATGAAAGGAGAACATGCGGGGATATGTCAAAATCCAAGCTGGTTCTAATTGGACCAAACATAAAAGTAGGATAATAAAGGATAAGTTACAATTTTAGCTCAAAGGCAACACAAAATATGTAGGGACATTAAATAACTAACTGAACAAAACATGAAAAACGTGGCATGTTAGAATAACAGCTAGTTCTAACATGAAAGGGAAGACACAATTAGTTAGAACATTAACTAACTACCTGTACGAAACATGGAAGGTAGACAATGAAATATAAGTTGCAACATCACCTCACTTTAACCAAACAAAACATGAAAGAAAGACACCGTTGGACAATATGGAGTGCTAACTAACTGAGCAAAACATGAATGTAAGATGATTTAGAATATGGTGTAAAAAGAAATGCAGGACATAGAGCAGAAGATCAAACATTGTGAGTTAAACAAAAGATGGCTGAATAACAATCATAGAAACACATTTTTATGTTTTTAAACAAATACCTTTCTTTTAGATAACAAAATAAAATAATGATAATAACATCTTAGTTAATTAAGACTCAATTATTGAGATTACCACGGCTGATAGCAGTATCAGCTAGCTAGCTAGCTAGCTAAACTTAATTTTCCCGTAGTTTTTTTAAAAAAGAACAACAATCCTCCATATATGTAAAATGTAAAATGCCGAGTCACACTTAAGTCTTCCTAAGTAAACTTCTGCAGTTTAGTACTTATTCAGTTGTTGACATTAACAACAACTATAGAGCTATTAGCTAGCTAGCTAGCTAAACATCATTTTCCCATAGTTTTTAAAATAAGAACAACAATTATCCAAATATAGAAAATTTAAAATGCAGAGTCACACTTAAGTCTTCCTAAGTAAACTCCTCGAGTTTAGTCCTTATTCAGTTGTTGAAATTAACAACAACTATAGAGCTATTAGCTAGCTAGCTAGCGATCAAGCTAGTTACGCTTCATTTTGCTGCAATATTTATCCAAAGAATAACATTAACTTCAAGAATGTAGGAAATTTAACATGCCGAGTCACACTTAATAATAATAATAATAATAATAATTTCCTTGTATTGTCATTCTGTGTAACAATGTACACAGAACGAAATGTCGATTGCACCTGACCCGTTGTAGCGAGCCGATGCAGCCGCAGCCAACAGAGGGCGCCGACGACCACTTTTTAAGTCTTAGGAATGACTCGGCCGGGGCGCGAACCCGAACCTCCCAGTCTCAAAGCGGGCGCCTTACCATCTAGGCTACTGAGCTGGTATATTCTTAATAAGTAAACTTCTCGAGTGTAGTCCTTATTCAGTTCTTGACATTAACAACAACTATAGAGCTATTAGCTAGCTAGCTAGCGATCAAGCTAGTTATGCTTCATTTTGCTGCAATATTTATCCAAAAAATAACATTAACTTCAAGAATGTAGGAAATTTAACATGCCGAGTCACACTTAATTCTTAATAAGTAAACTTCTCGAGTGTAGTCCTTATTCGGTTCTTGACATTAACAACAACTACAGTGCTATTAGCTAGCTAGCTAGCTATCAAGCTAGTTATACTTCATTTTGCTGCAATATTTATCCAAAGAATAACATTAATTTAGAGAATGTAGAAAATTTGAAATGCAGAGTCACACTTAATTCTTAATAAGTACACTTCTCGAGTCTAGCCCTTATTCAGTTGTTGACATTAACAACAACTACAAAGCTTTTAGCTAGCTAGCTAGCTATCAAGCTAGTTACACTTTATTTTGCTGCAATATTTACCAAAGAATAACATTAATTTTAAGAATGTAGAAAATGTAAAGTGCCGAGTCACTTTTAAGTCTTCATAAGTAAACTCCTCGAATTTAGTCCTTATTCAGTTGTTGACATTAACAACTATAGAGCTATTAGCTAGCTAGCTAGCGATCAAGCTAGTTACGCTTCATTTTGCTGCAATATTTATCCAAAGAATAACATTAACTTCAAGAATGTAGAAAATTTAACATGCTGAGTCACACTTAATTCTTCATAGTAACTTCTCGAGAGTAGTCCTTATTCAGTTCTTGACATTAACAACAACTATAGAGCTATTAGCTAGCTAGCTAGCGATCAAGCTAGTTACGCTTCATTTTGCTGCAATATTTATCCAAAAAATAACATTAACTTCAAGAATGTAGAAAATTTAACATGCCGAGTCACACTTAATTCTTAATGAGTAAACTTCTCGAGTGTAGTCTTTATTCAGTTCTTGACATTAACAAAAACTACAGAGCTATTAGCTAGCTAGCTAGCTATCAAGCTAGTTACACTTCATTTTGCTGCAATATTGTTCCAAAGAATAACATTAATTTAGAGAATGTAGACAATGTAAAGTGCTGAGTCATACATTAGTCCTAAGGTTTTAAGTTTTTATTTTCAGGAATCGATCATTGACATCAACAACAACTTTAGAGCTATTAGCTAGCTAGCTATCAAGCTAGTTACACTTCATTTTGCTGCATCATTTATCCAAAGAATAACATTAACTTCAAGAATGTAGAAAATTTAAAATGCCGAGTCACACTTAAGTCTAAATAAGTAAGCTTCTCGAGTGTACTCCTTATTTAGTTATTGACATTAACAACAACTATAGAGCTATTAGCTAGCAAGCTAGCTTCATTTTGCTGCAATATTTATCCAAAGAATAACATTAACTTTAAGAATGTAGAAAATATAAAGTGCTGAGTCATACATCAGTCCTAGTGTTTTAAATTTTTATTTTCAGGAATCGATCTTTGACATGAACAAGAACTGTGGAAAGATTAGCTAGGTAGCTATCAAGCTAGTTACACTTCATTTTGCTGCCATATGTTTCCAAAGAATAACATTAACTTTAAGAATGTAGACAATGTAAAGTGCTGAGTCATCCATTAGTCCTAAGGTTTTCATTTTGTTTTCAGGAATCGATCATTGACATGAACAAGAACTGTGGAAAGATTAGCTAGCTAGCTATCAAAACTAGCTACACCTCATTCTCCCACATTTTTTTGTCCCAAGAACAACAATGACTTCAAAAAAGTAGAAAATGTAAATACCTCCGTCTCAAATATGACATAACAGTCATAATTACACGAACTTTTCAAAAAAACCGAGTCTGTTTAACATCACGGTCTTCTATTTCCATCGTAAGCTAGCAACGCAATTAGCGACGTCAAAGTACGCAATTATTTTTTCAAGAGGTCCGAGTGACCTTGGCGTCCGTCTTGTGATTGGACGGCTTCCCCTGAAAATAATGGAAAAGAGCATCATGGAAAATATTGCGTCCGTCTCTTTTGGTTTATTTGGAGGGAAATACCGATTGCTGTTGTGATTAGATCTGCCATCGTTTAATCTGGCCTGGCGAAAATGTCCAAATATGTCATTGTGTCGTCAAAGTTATTGATAATTAGTCATTTTACACCACGCTATAATATTTTTGTTCCTCGTTAGAATATATTTTAATTTTCTATAGGAGTATTAGCACAAATTGATCGTTTATCCTCTCTACCTCTTCATAATTGGTGGGAGGCACTGGAGACCTTGGCTTTAGTCAGTATACACTGCCAATTAAAATATTTTGAAGCATTTCCTCATTAGAATAGATTTTCCTTTACTCTAGAAGTAGCACAACTTGGTTGTGTCTCCTCTCAATCTCTTCATAAGGCGCGCAAGACAAAACCAGTAGACACTACATATTAGAACATTTTGAAGCATTTATGTTCTTTTTTAGAATATATTTAGATTTTTCTATAGAACTGGTAGAACAACTTGGTTGTGTCTCCTCTTTACCTTTCCATAATTGATGGGAGGCACTGGAGACCTTGGCCTTAGACAGTAAACCATGCTTGTTAAAATGTTTTGAAGCATTAATGTTCTCCTCTGGGATATATTTGGATTTCCTATAGAAGTAGCACAACTTGGTTGTGTCTCCTCTCTATCCATTCATAAGGTGCGCAAGACACTGGAGGGCTTGACCAAAACTAGTAGACACTACATATTGGAACGTTTTGAAGCATTTATATTCTTTTTTTAGAATATTTTTGGATTTTTCTATAGAAGTAGTAATATAACTTGGTTGTGTCTCCTCTCTACCTTTTGATAATTGGTGGGAGGCACTGGAGACCTTGGCCATAGACAGTAAACCCTGCTTATTAGAATGTTTTGAAGCATTAATGTTCTCCTCTGGGATATATTTGGATTTTCTATAGAAGTAGCACAACTTGGTTGTGTCTCCTCTCTATGTCTTCACAAGGTGCGCAAAACACTGGGGAGCTTGACCAAAAACAGTAGTCACTATATATTAAGACGTTTTGAAGCATTTATGTTCTTTTTTTAGAATATATTTAGATTTTTCTATAGAACTGGTAGTACAACTTGGTTGTGTCTCCTCTTTACCTTTCCATAATTGATGGGAGGCACTGGAGACCTTGGCCATAGACAGTAAACCCTGCTTATTAGAATGTTTTGAAGCATTTATGTTCCTCTGGGATATATTTGGATTTCCTATATAAGTAGCACAACTTGGTTGTGTCTCCTCTCTATGTCTTCATAAGGTGCGCAAGACACTGGGGAGCTTGACCAAAAACAGTAGTCACTATATATTAAGAAGTTTTGAAGCATTTATGTTTTTTTTTAAGAATATATTTAGATTTTTCTATAGAAGTAGTAGTAGTACAACTTGGTTGTGTCTCCTCTTTACCTTTTCATAATTGATTGGAGGCACTGGAGACCTTGGCCTTGGACAGTAAACCTGGCTTATTAGAATGTTTTAAAGCATTAATGTTCCCCTCTGGGATATATTTGGATTTTCCATAGAAGTAGCGCAACTTGGTTGTGTCTCCTCTCTATCCTTTCATAAGGTGAGCAAGACACTGGAGGGCTTGACCAAAACCAGTAGACACTACATATTAGAACTTTTTGAAGCATTTAGTCCTTTTTTAGAACATATTTGGATTTTTCTCTAGAAGTTGTAGTACAACTTGGTTGTGTCTCCTCTCTACCTTTTCATATTTGGTGGGAGGCACTGGAGACCTTGGCCTTAGTCAATAAACACTGCCTATTAAACTATTTTGAAGCATTTATGTTCCTCATTGGAATATATTTTGATTTTTTATAGAAGTAGTACAACTTGGTTGTGTCTCCTCTCTATCGCTTCATAATTGATGGGATGGCATTGGAGACCTTGGGCTCAGTCAGTAAACACTGCTTATTAAAATGTTTTGAAGTATTTTTGTTCCTCATTGGTATTTTTTCAGATTTTCTGTAGAAGTAGCACAATTTGGTTCTGTCTCTTCTCGACCTTTTCATCATTGGTGAGAGGCACTGGAGACCTTGGCCTTAGTCAGTAAACACAGTTTATTAAAATGATTTGAAGTATTTTTGTTCTTTATTGTTTTTTTCTGATTTTCTATAGAAGTAGCACAAAATTTGTTGTGTCTTCCCTCTACCTCTTCATAAGGTGCGCGAGACACCAGAGCGCTTGACCATAAGCAGTAGACGCTACTTATTAGAAAGGTTTGAAGCATTTATGTTCCTCATTAGAATATATTTTGATTTTCTATCGAAGAAGCACAATTTGGTTGTGTCTCCTCTCTACCACTTCATAATTGGTCGAAGGCATTGGAGACCTTGTCCTTAGTCAGTAAACACTGCTTATTAAAATGTTTTGTAAGTATTTTTGCTCCTCATTGGTATTTTTTTCTGATTTTCCATAGAAGTAGCACAACTTGGTTGTGTCTCCCCTCTACCTCGTCATAAGGTGCACGAGACACTGGAGGGCTTGACCAAAACCAGTAGACACTACATATTAGAATGTTTTGAAGCATTTATGTTCTTTTTTAGAATGTATTTGGATTTTTCTATAGATGTATTAGTACAACATGGTTGTGTCTCCTCTCTACCTTTTCATAATTGGTAGGAGGCAAAATCCAGAAATCCCAATGGATTAATTTATATATAGTGATTCATATTGGGATTTTTTAAGATTGCTGCTGCCGTGTTTTTATTGCACTACTGTAAAAATGCACTATAATTCTTCATTGCGTTATTATCATTAAAACGTAGTACTTATGTTGTAATTTACATTTTTTCTTCTCGCCTACTTCTCCTTTTTCTCTTCATGTCCTACCCTGGAGTACCATGTCTTATCTCATTGCCTACAACGTTGATATCAATGACAATAAAGACAATTCTCTGTTTTGTTTGACTAGAAAATTATGCGGAAAGAAAGGGGGTGTTTGATTTGTTTTGTATTAGCTGGTTTTAAGGTACAAAGACGAAAACGCAGTACGATCCGACTCACTTTTCCTCTCTCTTTCTCAAATTCGTCTCCTTTTCCGTTTATTTTGGACTGTCCGGAGACGTCGGCGAGTACCGACGCTGATTCTGTGTATTATTGTATACGGTAGGAGTGTGTATTTTTGTAGGCGTCCTTGTCACGACTCGAATGACCTTGAAAGGACTTTTCCGATCGGGCAGTGACTCGGCCACCCAGATGTCGCCAGGAAAACGTTGAATTCAAAGATCAAATTAGGAGAATTTTTGGATTGCTGTACAAAGACAAAATTTTGCCACCTGCCTTTCTATCAACCTCGTTCTCTCCCTCTCTCTGTTCCCTCTTTCTTTTTCTGTCTCCCCCATCTCTCATATATTTATATATATATTATGTATACTGCAGCACGGCGGCGCAGTGGTTAGCGTGTGTGCGGCACAGTTCTAAGGTCTTGGGAACCTCCTGTGTGGGTTCAAATCCAGCTACCGGACTTCCTGTGCGGAGTTTGTATGTTCTCCCCGTGCTTGCGTGGGTACCCTCCGGGCACTCCGGTTTCCTCCCACATTCCAAAGACATGCATTTTAGGTGGATTGGCCGGTCCAAATTGTCCCTGGGTTTGAATGAGCGAGCGAGTTGTCTGTCCCCGTGTGCCCTGCGATTGGCTGGCAACCAGTTCAGGGTGTCCCCTGCCCACTGCCCGATGATTGCTGGGATGGGCTCCAGCATTCCCGCGACCCTACTGAGGATAAGCAGTGCAGCTAATGAGATGAGATGAGATTATGTATACTATATGTATATTTGTGTTTACATATGTTTTGTGTTTACGTATGTTTTGTGTTTACGTACGTTTTTGTGTGTTAACTTACATTTTGTGTGTTTATGTACATGCCTATGTACGTTTTTGTACGTGTTTAAGTATTTTTTTTGTGTTTCAGTGCATGCGTTAACATACGTTTTGTGCCTGTTTATGTACAGTTTCTGTGTTAATGTACATTTTTGT
Source organism: Urocampus carinirostris (assembly GCF_059441175.1). Taxonomy (NCBI): domain Eukaryota; kingdom Metazoa; phylum Chordata; class Actinopteri; order Syngnathiformes; family Syngnathidae; genus Urocampus; species Urocampus carinirostris. Next base: position 5,022,124 of record NC_142362.1, read on the forward strand.
TTGTCCGTTTGTTTGTTTTTGTGCGTGAGTTGACGTACGTTTTTGTGTGCGTTTACTTACATTTTGTGTGTTTACATACATTTTTGTATGTGTTTACGTACCGTTTTGTATATATTTCTGTACATTTTTGTTTGTGCGTTTATGTTTGTTTTTGTGCATGCATTTACCTACGTTTTTGTGCGTGAGGTTACGTACGTTTTTGTGTGCGTTTACTTACATTTTGTGTGTTTACATACATTTTTGTATGTGTTTACGTACCGTTTTGTATATATTTCTGTACATTATTTTGTGCGTTTATGTTTGTTTTTGTGCATGCATTTACGTACGTTTTTGTGCGTGAGTTGACGTACGTTTTTGTGTGTGTTTACTTACATTTTGTGTGTTTACATACATTTTTGTATGTGTTTACGTATCGTTTTGTATATATTTCTGTACATTATTTTGTGCGTTTATGTTTGTTTTTGTGCATGCATTTACGTACGATTTTGTGTGCGTTTACTTACATTTTGTGTTTTTACATACATTTTTGTATGTGTTTACGTACCGTTTTGTATATATTTCTGTACATTATTTTGTGCGTTTATGTTTGTTTTTGTGCATGCATTTACGTACGATTTTGTGCGTGAGTTTACGTACGTTTTTGTGTGCGTTTACTTACATTTTGTGTGTTTACATACATTTTTGTATGTGTTTACGTACCGTTTTGTATATATTTCTGTACATTCTTGTGTGTGTTCACACACGTTTTTGTGTTTTGTACGGTTACTGTGTTTTGTGTGTTTTACCTACCTTTGGTGCCTTTACGTAAGTTTTTATGTTTGTGTACTTGCGTACGTTCGTGTGTTTTGTGTGTTTTTGTGCGCGCGTTTATGTTCATTTTTGTACGTGTTTACGTACATTTTTGTGCATGTTTTTGCGCATGTTGAAGTATGTTTTGTGTATTTCTGTAGGCGTCCTTGCCCGACTCGGATGACCTTGAAAGGACTTTTCCGATCGGGCAGTGACTCGGCCACCCAGATGGCGCCAGGAAAACGTTGAATTGAAAGATCAAATTAGGAGAATTTTTGGTTTGCTGTACAAAGACAACATTTTGCCATCTGCCTGTCTATCAACCTCTCTCTCTCTCTTTCTCTATAGAATGTATACTATATGTATATTTGTACATGTTCACATACGTTTTTGTGTGTATATTGTGCGTGTTTATGTACAGTTTGTGTAAATTTTTGTGCATGTGTTTATATACGTTTAGTGTGTATTAACTTACATTTTGTGTGTTTATGTAAGTTTTTGTGCATGTTTATGTACGTTTTTGTGGGTGTTTACGCACGTTTTTGTATATATTTCTGTATGTTTTTGTGCGCGTTTATGCACGTTTTAGTGTGTTTACTTACAATTTGTGGGTTTATGTACGTCTTTGTACATGTTTATGTACGTTTTTGTAGGTGTTTACGTACCTTTTGTATATATTTCTGTACATTTTTGTGTGTGTTTGTTTACATTTTGTGGGTTTATGTACGTTTTTGTACATGTTTATGTATGTTTTTGTGCGTGTTTACGTACTTTTGTGTGTTTACCTACCTTTAGTGGGTTTACGTAATTTTTTTAATGTTTGTTTACTTACAAAACTCAATTCCAATGAAGTTGGGAAAGTGTGTTAATTGCAAATAAAAATTGATCCAAGTAAATTGCAAATTCTTTTCAACCCATATTTAAATTAATGCACAGCAAAGACAACATATTTATTGTCTTCACTCATAAACTTTATTGTTTTGGGAGAAAATCATCAACTCTGTAATTTGATGACAGCAACACGTGCCAAAATAGTTGGGACAGGTGTCAATAACTACTCAGAAAGTGGATGAATGGAAATCAACCAACTATTTGCAGGTGAACAGATGAATTAGCAACAGGTGAGAGTTGTTACTGGGTATAAAAAAGGGAGACCCGAACAAGCTAAGTCATTCACATGCAAGGATGGGGCGAGGTTCACCTCTTTGTGAACAACTGCGTGAGCAAATTGTTGAACAGTTTAAAAACAACATTCCTCAAAGTACAATTGCAAGGAATTTAGGGATATCATCATCTACAGTCCATAATATTGTGAAAAGGTTCAGGGAATCTGGAGAAATCACTGTGCGTAAACGGCATGGCCGTAAACCATTATTGAATGCCCGTGACCTCCGAGCCCTCAAGCGGTACTGCATTAAGAACCGACATCAATGTGTAAAGGACATCACCACATGGGCTCAGGAACACTTTGGAAAACCACTGTCAGTCAATACAGTTCGACGCTATATCCGTAAGTGTGGGTTAAAACTTTATGTTGCAAAGCGTAAGCCATTCATCAACAACATCCAGAAACGCCGCAGGGTTCTCTGGGCCCGAGCCCATCTAAAATGGACTGATACAAAGTGGAAAAGTGTTCTGTGGTCTGATGAGTCAGTTTTCCAAATTGTGTTTGGAAATTGTGGACGTCGTGTCCTCCGGTCCAAAGAAGAACAGAACCACCCAGACTGTTATGCACGCAAAGTTCAAAAGCCAGCATCTGTGATGGTATGGGGGTGCATGAGTGGCCAAGGAATGGGTAACCTGCACATCTGTGAAGGTACCATTAATGCCGAAAAGTACATTCAGGTTTTGGAACAAAGTATGTTGCCATCCAAACAGAATCTTTACCATGGGCGCCCTTGCTTCTTCCAGCAGGATAATGCCAAGCCACACACTGCACGTCTCACGACAGCGTGGCTTCGTAGTAAGAGGGTGCGGGTGCTTGACTGGCCTGCCTGCAGTCCTGACCTGTCTCCCATTGAAAATGTGTGGCGCATTATAAAGCGCAGAATAAGACAAAGGAGACCCCGGACTGTTGAACAGCTGAAGCTGTACATAAAGCAAGAATGGGAAAGGATTCCACTATCAACGATTCAACAACTAGTCTCCTCACTTCCTAAACGTTTATTGAGTGTTATTAAAAGGAAAGGTGATGTAACACAATGGTGAAGAAGCCCCTTTCCCAACTACTTTGGCACTTGTTGCAATTATAAAATTCTAAGTTTATCATTATTTGCTTATGGAAATAAAGTTTATGAGTTTGAACATGGATAATCTTGTCTTTGTGGTGTATTCATTTAAATATGGGTTAGAAAAGGTTTGCAAGTCATTCTATTCTAATTTTACTGACATTTTAAACTTTTTCCCAACTTCAATGGAATTGACTTTTGTACGTCTTATGCGTTTACGTACATTTCATATGCGTTTGCGTACATTTTTGTGCGCGCGTTTACGTACATTTTTGTGCGCGCGTTTACGTTCATTTTTGTACGTGTTTGCGTACGTTTTTGTGCATGTTTACGTACTGTTACTGTGTTTACATATGTTTTTACATACGTTTTGTGTATTTTACCTACCTTTGGTGCCTTTATGTACGTCTTTATGTTTGATAACTTACGTTTGTTTTTTGTTTATGTGTTTACGTGCGTTTTGTGTTTATGTATGTTTTTATTGTCGTGTCCAGCATGGTCGCCGTGGCGACCGGCTGGTCCCGCCCCCTGGGCACCGGCTGTAGTAAATCAGCTCATTTGCGTGTGTGCTACTTAAGGGTGGGTTGTGGGTATTGCGGGTGCTGGTTCATTACATTTTCTGTTCTGTTTTGCTCTGTCCTGTTTTGTTTGAGTCGGAAGAAACCTGTGTTTGCACGTTTTGAGTTAAAACCTGTTTTGTGAGTATTACCTGGTCTTAGTTTCTGTTTGCCTGTAAGCCTGTTTTTATTTTGTTTGTCCCTGAGAGTTGGACGACTTTTATTTTGCTAAATAAAAGTACTAATCGTTAACGCAAATGAGTTCTCCCTTCCTGCCTCCTGATTCCGTTCTGGTCCGGTCTCCTCGTGACGATTATATGCGTTAACGTGCGTTTTGTGTGTTTACATATGATTTTGTGCGTGTTTTCGTCAGTTTCTTGCGTACATCTTTGTGTGTTCGTTTACGTAGGTTTTTGTACATGATGATTGTTTCTTTTTTATATTGCTTACAGCTTATTTTATACGTAATAGAAATAGTTACTTTCCCTGGTAACCGGTTACTTTTACGATAAAGTAATTCGGTAACTAACTCGGTTACTTTTAGGAAGTAGTGAGTAACTATAATTACTTTTTTAAAGTAACGTGCCCAACACTGGTCATCTAGCATCTATATCTATTTGCCAAACCACATAAACCTGACCGCCGTGTTTAGGGTTTGCATATACAGTGGAACCTCGGTTTTCGAACGCCTCTCAGTTCGAACAAATCGGTGTTCGACCAAAAATTTCGAGAAATTCTTGCTTCGCTGTTCGGTCAAAAAAACGGAGTTCGAACGCCGGTACGCTAGGGTGCGATGCTGAGCGGCGTACGGGTGTTTTAGCCCCTAATTATGCCTCCGAAGAAGGTCGGTGCAAGCGGGACAGGTGAAAAAAGACAAGTTGTTCATACAACTATCGCCTTTAAGAAAGACATAATAGCTAAATATGAAAGAGGTGTGCGAGTTTCCGATCTTGCTAGGGGGAAATACAGCATGCGCCTTCTGCTGACCACCACAAAGGTAAGAAATCCTATTCATAATTCTTTTCTTTATCTTTTTTTTTTTTTTACACGTTCGTGTTAGCGTAATCTTCCGTACGAAAGATTACGCGAACGTACGATTAGCCTGGGTTAGCTTTATCTCATCTCATTATCTACACCGCTTATCCTCAGTAGGGTCGCGGGGTGCTGGAGCCCATCCCAGCAATCATCGGGCAGTGGGCAGGGGACACCCTGAACTGGTTGCCAGCCAATCGCAGGGCACACGGGGACACACAACTCACTCGCTCATTTACACCTAGGGACAATTTGGACCGACCAATTCACCTGAAATGCATGTTTTTGGAATGTGGGAGGAAACCGGAGTGCCCGGAGGAAACCCACGCAAGCACGGGGAGAACATACAAACTCCGCACAGGAAGTCTGGAGCTGGATTTGAACCCACGCAGGAGGTTCCCAAGACATGAACTGTGCCGCACATGCGCTAACCACTGCGCTGCCGTGCTGGGGTTAGCTTTATGATTCGAGGTAAACATTCAGGGTGTTGGAACTGAGCCCAAAATTCAGGGTGTTGGAACAGAGCCCCCTTTCCAATAAAGCGCTAGCCACTTATGGTGCTAAATGACTTGTAAACGACCTGATTTTTTAATTTTTACACGTTCATGTTAGCGTAATCTTTCGTACGGAAGATTACGCTAACCCGAACGTACGATTAGCCTGGGTTAGCTTCATGTTTACGTTCCTGGTAAACATTCAGGGCGTTGGAACGGATTAAAACGATTTACATTATTTTTAATGGGAAAAATGATTTCGGTGATTGAACAAATCGGTTCTCGAACAGGGTTCCGGAAGGGATTATGGTCGAGAACCGGGGTTCCACTGTACTCAGCTTTTATTTTGTTGACTTATAGACTTTCTCAGCTGCTCTCGTCATTTGTGGTTGACTTCCTGTTTTCTTGTCACACAACAACTTCTTTGTTTCTGGGAAACTTCAAATAAGAGTGGGTAGGGGTTTTATTTGACGTAGTAAAAACCTTTTTTTTTTTTTGTGACTTTTACGCAGTGAAGGTCAGGAAGAATCCGGGACGTGGATTTCACAGGCGGCGGCTTTTAAATGACATTCGGGAATTTGGAATTGTTCTTGTGGTGTTTTGTTTTTTATCGCGTTCGTTCTTTGAAGTGTTTCGAAACATTTACGGTTCTTTGGACTTTTTTTTACGTTTTTAAAGGAACAGTGCGAATTGTATAGTGATCCCGAGCGATGGCCATAAAACACACTGTTTTTCAAGATTTGTAATGATGTTACACAACTTGAAGAAGTTGCCATCTTACTGCTACGGAGGCCCGAATGAGCATTTTGCAACGTTAGCTTGTCCCGGTGATGCTTTTAGCGTTTAACAGTCACTTATCGCACACTGCTGAGCCCCAAAATGGAATGGTCACTTAGTCCCAAGTAATCTTTAACTTTTATTTCCACTGTTTCATTCTCTAGCCACTTGGCTGCGGCTCGCCGATAGCGACGATTGTGATTGTTAGCTGCTCCGAGAGAATGAAGCTTGCTCTCATGCTAGCTAACATTAGCCACTTACAGCTCCTCCAACAATTGACTCATTGATCTTTAACTTGACTCTTTCTTTCTTTGTCTTTATCTCTTTCTTTTCTCGTTCCTTCCTCCTTTTCTCCCGTCTGTGTTTATATCATTTCTTTTTTTCTACCTTTCTTTTTTCTTTCAGTTTTTGTCTAATTCGTCTTTCTCTTGCTCCCTTTTCTTTACTTCCTTTCATTCCTTGGCACTTTCCTTTCTTTCATCTCAAGACTCTTTTCTTTCATTCCTTTTCTTTTTGTTTGCTTCCTACCTTTATTCTGTCATTTCCGGCTTCCTTTGATGTTTGTCTCATTGGTCTATCCTTTCCTCACTTCCCTCTAACCTTCCCATTTTCCTTCCTTCCCTCTTTCTTTATCACCTTCCCATTTTCCTTCTTTCACTTTGAGCTCCCTTTCTTCCTTCCATTTGGACTTTCTTCCTTGCTTCCATTTTACGTTCTTTTTTCCATTTTCCCTTCCTTCCTTTCCTTTTACCCTCCATCCTTTCTTCCATTTTACTTTTCAATTTTCCAGCCTTCTTTCCATTCTACCTTCATTCCTTCCTCTTGCTTCCTTTCCTTTTACCCTCCATCCTTTCTTTTCTATTACTTTTCAATTTTCTATCCTTCTTTCCCTTCTACCTTCCTTCTCCTTCATCTTTCTTCTTTTTCTTTACTTCCTTCTTTTTATTCCTTGGCTCCTTTCTTTCTTTCATCTCGAGTCTTTTTTTCATACCTTTTCTTTTTGCTTGCTTCCTACCTTTTTTCTGTTATTTACTGCTTCCTTAGATGTTTGTCTCATTGGTTTATCCTTTCTTCCTTCTTTCTTTATCACCTTCCCATTTTCCTTCTTTGAATTTTAGCTCCCTTTGTTCCTTCCATTTGGACTTTCTTCCTTGCTTCCATTTTACGTGCCTTCTTTCCATTTCCCTTCCTTCCTTTCCTTTTACCCTCCATGCTTTCTTCTGTTTTACTTTTCAATTTTCCATCCTTCTTCCCCTTCTACTTTCCTTCTCCTTCCTCTTGCTTCCTTTTCTTTACTTCCTTCATTTCATTCTTTGGCTCCGTCCTTTCTTTCATCTCGAGCCTTTTTCTATCATTCATTTTTCTTTTCTTTTTGTTTGCTTCCTACTTTTATTCTGTCATTTCGTGTTTCCTTTGTAGTTTGTCTCATTGGTTTATATTTTCATCCTTTCCTCACTTCACTCCTACTTTCCCATTTTCCTTCCTTCTTTATCACCTTCCCATTTTCCTTCTTTCACTTTTATCTCCCTTTCTTCCATTTTACGTTCCTTCTTTCCATTTTCCCTTCGTTCCTTTCCTTTTACCCTCCATCCTTTCTCCTGTTTGACTTTTCAATTTTCTACCCTTCTTTTCCTTCTACCTTCCTTCTCCTTCCTCTTGCTTTCTTTTCTTTACTTCCTTCCTTTCGTTGCTAGGCTCGTTCCTTTCATCTTTAGCCTTTTTCTTTCATTCTTTCTTCCTTTTCTTTTTCTTTGCTTCCTACCTTTATTCTGTCATTTTCTGGCTTCCTTTGAAGTTTGTCTCATTGGTTTATCCTTTCTTCCTTCTTTCTTTATCACCTTCCCATTTTTCTTCTTATACTTTGAGCTCCCTTTCCTTTCCTATCCTTCCATTTGGACTTTCTTCCATGCTTCCATTTTAGGTTCCTTGTTTCCATACTTTTCAATTTTCCATCCTTCTTTCCCTTCTACCATCCTCCTCCTTCTTGCTTCCTTTATTCCACTGTGCCATTGATGGATTTTTCCTCTTTTCTTTCGATCGATTCTTCGTTTTTACTGTTAAATATTTTGACTCGTCGCTAAATGCTAATTTGGCCTTGCTTCTTCCAACCTTTTGTTGTCCTTGCCCACTGCACATGTTTCTCATCATCGGGCCTGATAACGTATCCGAGTACCAAAATGGAAACGGGAGGCCATTTGTGTCTATAAGAAGAACACACTGCCGACCGACCTCCTTCTTTCCCTCTTTTTATCCTTCTCACCTTCCTTCCCTTCTTCCTTTAATCAGTTCTTTTCCCCCTTCTTCCCTCCTTCCTTTAATCTGTTCTTCCTTTCGTTTTTCCCTCCTTACTTTAAACTGTTCTTCCTTCCATCCTCCCTGCCTCACTCCTTTCATTCTCTCCTTCACTTCCTCCCTCCCTTATTCTTTCCTTCTTTTAACCTCCTTACTTCCCTCCCTTCTTTAAATTCTGAATTCTTCTATCCTTCCTTCTTTCAGTGTTTATCTAATCCACAGGTGTCAAACAGGCGGCCCGCGGGCCAGATCAGGCCTGCTAAGGGATTGAATCTGGCCTGCGAGACAACACTCAGAGAAGCGCAAGAGAAAAACAAGCTGCAGGTTAATATATGTCAACATGATGTTGCCAAAGCCAGGTGCCTCTCACAAAGACACTGTACTTGTTTTTCTCTCTCTTTCCCATCCCTTTTCTCCCACTCTCTATCTCTTCCACTCTCTGTGTCTCTCTTTTTCTATTTTTTTGTTGCTCATTGTTTCTCTCTCTCTGTGTTTTTAACTTCTTTTGCTCTAGCTTCCTTTTTCCCTTTTCTCTCTCTCTCTCTTCCTACCCTTCGCGCGTTCTTTTATCTCCTTCTGTCTTTGTATTTCTCTTTGGATTTCATTTTTCCTCTCCCTTTCTTTTTCCCCTCTCACGACTTTTTATCTTTTTTGTTTATCACGCTCTCTCCCTCTCTCTCTTTTGTTTCTTTGTCCCGCCCTCTCTCCTTTTCCCTCCCTCTTTCTCTTATTTCTTTATCTGTCTTTTTCTTTCTCTTTAATCTACTAGTCCGGCCCCCGACAGAATGTTTGTTCTATTGCGTGGCCCCGGAGTTAAAATGAGTTTGACACCCCTGATCTAATCCATCAATTCTTACTTTTTCTGTCCAATATATCGATCCGTCGCTACATGCTAAGTCAGCTTTTTTTTCAAGGCCTTCGTTTTCCTTCCCAACTCCACGTGTTTCTCATCCCGGGGCCAGATCACGTATACGAGAACCCAAAATGGAAACTGGGGGCCATCTGCGCCTTGTCAAAGAATATGGCCGCCGACACGGAGCGTTCCGGCGAATTACGACACAAAAGCGAACCCCGACAGGAGAATGATGGCGCCGACACAGCTGCGTAGTTTGATTTCGCAGGTGGAGGTGAAAACTTCTTCTTACTCCTTTCGGAAATAAATCAAACGGAGGCACGAGCTGCAGATGAGTCATGAGCGCCTCGGTGTGCTTTCATCCCGGCTCGCGTCGTCTCGGCTCGCGTTTGATGCCGGGGACGCCGTGTCCGCGAGGAAGAGATTTCCACCGCTTTTTTGATCCTCCCGTGATGATTGTTTTATTTTTTTGGCGGTCTCATCCGTCCCTCTGCCCTCCCGTCCCCCTTTCAAGATGCTTTGGATTAGGGACGCCGCACGGAATGAGGCGCGCCGTGCTTGCGCCTCACCAGTCGAGAGTGACAGAGGTGAGATATGGGTGACGGCGAGTGTTTTTAGATGGAATTAGTGATTTTAGATAGATAGATATAGATAGATAGAGAGATAGATGATAGAGAAAGATAGATAGAGAGACATAGAGATAGATAGAGACAGATAGATAGAGATAGATAGATAGATAGATGATAGAGATAGATAGAGAGACAGATAGATACATAGAATGACAGATAGACATATATATAGACAGATATATAGAGAGATATATACTTTATTCATCCCCAGTATCCTTGTGTTGATTATTAACAGATTAAAAGGAAGGCCTTGGGGTGCTGTGTTTGTAGTTTAGCAACAGCAGAGTGGATAACGTCACATGCTAGGCCAAAAGTTCGACGTCCCTGCAGCAGATGACAATCTTTGTGCCCAGGGTTACACCACCTCGTGTTCACGTAAATAGCGAGTCCGCCTGCTCTCCGCTTCCCGCAGGCTTTTGTGTCTCTGTCTGCCCTAACAGCGCTGAAGCCGGGTAGCTCCACTTTAGCGTTCGGGATGCTAGCGTGAGCCACGTTTCGGTAAAACACAGCAAACTGCACTCCCTGCACGCTTTGATGTTTTTCACTAGCACAGCCAGTTCGTCGGTCTTATTTGGTAGAGAGTTCTCATTTACCATGATTACGGACGGTACCGAAGACTTATAACGCTGCTAGCCGCTTAGCCTTCACCTTAGCTCCGGCTCTGCAACCACGATAGGGCCCCCTTATCACGCCGGCACGAGAATACTTCAGGGCAAGGAGTTGATTCCTCGAATAAATGCATTTTTGTGCGTTAAAACCCATAACCATAGGATAGAAAGTAATCCAAAGTGTAGTTGTCAAACGGGAACAAAAACACGAAGATAGAAGCAGACACTTAAAACAAGCTGCTGGAAAGGCTGTCGCTCGCGGCGGCGCCTATGATGTATTTTGAAGAAATATGTCAAATATATCATTTGAGTTCTGGCATTTTATTGGAATTTGCATAAGGGAATAAAAAAAAGACATATTTGTGCTAACCACTCTACTGATCCCTACTGATAATAATATGGTAAAAATAGAAAATCGCTTAAAAAAAACATTTTTTTCTAAAACAATAAAACAACAATAACCATAATAATGATAATATAGTCCAAATAAAGAATTAAAAATATATATTTGACTATCATTTTTCAAATATGATATTCCATTATCAATAATAATATCAACAATCAAAGACAATAGTAAAATAGAAAACAATCACATATTTATAGATGCTATTCCTTTAATAATAATAAAAATAACAATAATGTACATGCTTATAATAATAGTCATATTAATAACAATGATATTGGAAAAATATATAAAATTCACATTATATTGATATAAAATTAAAATATTTACTGTATTTCTTTTCCCAAATTCTATATTCCTTCAACAATAATAATGAAAATGACATTATTGTTTATAATAATCAAAATAATGATACAGATGGCAGCTGGGCGGCGCAGTGGTTAGCGCGTGTGCGGCACAGTTCTAAGGTCTTGGGAACCTCCTGTGTGGGTTCAAATCCAGCTACCGGACTACCTGTGCGGAGTTTGTATGTTCTCCCCGTGCTTGCGTGGGTTTCCTCCGGGCACTCCGGTTTCCTCCCACATTCCGAAAACATGCATTTCAGGTGAATTGGCCGCTCCAAATTGTCCCTGGGTGTGAATGAGCAAGTGAGTTGTCTGTCCCTGGCTGGCAACCAGTTCAGGGTGTCCCCTGCCCACTGCCTGATGATTGCTGGGATGGTGCAGCTATTGAGATGAGATGAGAGGATACGGATAAACAAAATTCACATTGAAAAAATTATAAATATGATCTTATTAATATTTTAAAAAAAAAAGTCACTTCAGGAATTAAAAACAGGGTAAAATCTGCTCCGCATATGCGGGATGTATTGTAAAGCCGGCACGGCTGTCAAAAAAAGAAAAAAAGAAAAGAGAAATCCCTGCTTTATTTCACACGCGCATGCATTCTTTCATCCCGAAACGTGTTTTCCATTAGAGCGAATCGAGAGGATGCCATAAATAAAACATGATCAAGAACTGACATGTTTATGCCGCAAAGGCAAATAAACAATAGGCCGCTTTCTCGCCTGAGACGGCCAAAAGACATACGCGGCCGTCCCCGGAGTGACGCTTCGTTACCGTTTGCAGACGTGCACGGCGGTTCTAGTCCACGGATGGGATTTGAGTCTTTCCTTTGGATTTTTTTTGCAATATAAGACACACTGGGGTATAAGGCGCACCTGCCAGAATAGCCTTAGTTGCAGTGTTTGAAATAACGTCTGCCAGGGGCCTTTGCCATGAAGCTGAAATTTGAGCTCAGGTGCATCTTTTTTCCACTGATCATCCTTGAGATCTTTCTACAGCTTAATTGGAGTCCACCTGCAGTAAATTCAGTTGATTGGACATGATTTGGAAAGGCACACACCTGTCTATATAAGGTGCCACAATTGAGTGTGCATGTCAGAGCACAAACATGAAGTCAAAAGAACTGTCTGTAGACCTGCGAGACAGGATTGTCTTGAGGCACAAATCTGGGAAAAACAAAAACAAAAAAACCCCGACGGATTTTTCTATCAAATCAAACGTTTGCTTTATTCCGATTTTGAAATCTTCGTTCGGTTTGGAAATTTCGGTTCGTTAGACAATTTGCACACTCGCCAGCCGATCAGATGCCTGCATCGAATAACTTCCTGCTTCCAGACTGTCCCGAGCCTTATAAGGTCGTGCATTTGCATATCATTTTCCAAAGTAAACGCACAGAAAACGCTAGAAAAATGGAGAAGTGGTTAGGAATCAAGCAAAAAACCTCAGCCCCAGAAGAAAGATTCAAAAGAAGCTAACAAAATGGATGACGCTACAAAACGTAAACGTGCATTAAAAGCATCGTGGAAAGAGGAGTTCACGTGGCTTGTAGCCAGGGTTGGGTAAGGATACTTTAACTTGATTACTTTCAATTACTTTTGTATTACTCCAATACCAAACATGCTAATAAAAGACAAAAGAAAGTAAATATGAATAAAATTATGACTCACAACATATGGTAAGCTTTCCCTCCTGGCTTTGATCTTTTTGATCTCCGGCAAAACTAACATAAAATGCGATGGAAACAAAATGAAAATCAATCCAAACAGCTTGCCAACATCATTTTTGCCGTTCCATGTGTTCCATTACTCCCCAAGCCTGCACAAAATTTGGTCATTTTATTCATATTTCGTTTCTTTTGTCTTTTATTAGCATATTTAGAATTGGAGTCATCCAAAAGTCATTGAAAGTAATCCGGTTAAAGTAACCCTACCCAACCCTGCTTGTAGCAGACGACGCAACGTAAACACTGCAGGAATGAAGATGAATAAATACAGGTACATACTGATGGCAATGTCCTATACATGCAATGAATGTTATAAGTAGATTTATCATAAACTTCATTTTAAAGTGTTGTTCTGTTATATACTCTGATGATCAATCCTTAATATTTTGCAACAATGGGTTTTTTGCGATGAGTCGTCTTATTTGGACAGTAAGATCAAACATCTAGTTGGATCCGGCCATCTCTGTCCCTCACCCCCCCCCCCCGGAGGAAAACAAAGCCTATGCAACAAGGACAGTACAAACATCTTCTTTGTTCCTTTATCTCTTTGTTTTCTTTATCCTCACAGTAAAATGTGGACCTGGAGTGCCACGTCCAATTTCGTGGTCACAATATATTCAACCCATGTTGTAACAATGACAATAAAGGTATATTCTATTCTATTCTATTTTGTTTCAAGTTGTGAAAAATGGGGCAGGCAACTTTATGGCTGCGCAGGCAACTTTTCAGAGTAACTTTTTCAGACACTGCTTAGTTGTTATATTTTTCATATATAGACGCTCCCCTACTTACGAACATTCGAGTTACGAAAAACGTTAGATACGAACATTTTATTACTGTAGTGCCTCTTTCCGCCACTACCGGCGTGTGGCACTGCGAGAGCTCACCCAGCATCCACCCCGAAGAAGTAATCCGCTTCCTCTTCCTAGTTCGTGTGTAAACATTCTATACTGTATTTCCAGTACACTAAGACCTTTTTATTGTTTAATATCTCGTACATCCATTCGATATGGTTGGTGTAAAGTGTGAAGAAGAGGCGAACCGTTTCATTTGAAATAAAAGTGGAATAAGAAAGGTTGATGCGGTTGAGAAAATGGTCGGAACGCCACTTTTTTACCACGGAGGAGGATCTCCTAACACGCAAGTCCCAAAGTAAGTAAAACCTCACTTCATTTATCTTTATAGAGCATACTATGTCATCCATCATTATCTGCACCGCTTATCCCCAGTAGGATCATGGGGGTGCTGGAGCCCATCCCAGCTATCTATGGGCAGTGGGCAGGGGACACCCTGAACTGATTGCCAGCCAGTCGCAGGGAACACAGGGACAGACAACCCACTTCCCACCCAAAGACAATTCGAACCGGCCAATTAACCTGACATGCATGTTTTTGGAATGTGGGAGGAAACCGGAGTGCCCGGAGGAAACCCACAGGGAGAACATGCAAACTCCACACAGGAGGTTCGATCATGACCTCAGAACTGTGCCGCACACGTGCTAACCACTGCGCCGCCGTGCTGCCCACATATTTTAATTGTTTTAATTTGAGAAATGACTAATATCATGCAAAAATTAAACCAGTACCCACTGAACCAAAATAATTCAACTACAGTGGAACCTCAGTTTTCGAACGCCTCTCAGTTCAAGCAAATCGGAGTCCGACCAAAAATTTCGAGAAATTCTTGCTTCGCTGTCCGGTCAAAAAAAATCGGAGTTCGAACGCCGGTAATGCATGAGTGCGTACGCTAGGGTGCGATGCTGAGCGGCGTACGGGTGTTTTAGTCCCTTATTATGCCTCCGAAGAAAGTCAGTGCAAGCGGCAAAGTTGCTACAGGTGAAAAAAGAAAAGTAGTGCGTACAACTATTGCATTTAAGAAAGAAATAATAGCAAAATATGAAGGTGTGCGAGCGCCTTCTGCTGACCACCACAAAGGTAAGAAATCCTATTCATAGGATTACGATAACGCGAACGTACGATTAGCCTGGGTTAGCTTTAAGTTTACGTTAAACATTCAGGGTAAACATTCAGGGTGTTGGAACGGATTAAACGATTTACATTATTTTGAATGGGAACGGATTATGGTCGAGAACAGAGGTTCCACTGTACTCCGATTCGACTTAAGTGTGAAATTATTATCAGATTATTTTGTTTTTTTTAGTTACTTTCACACTTAACCTTATAAGTGAAACTGTTGACACATTATTATACGATTTTTGCATGTTATTTTCGCACTAAACCTTATATGAGAAATTGTTCACCCATGAATCTATAACTTCACATATTATTTTAGGTGTGCGAGTGTCTGATCTTGCCTGCGCCTTCTGCTGACCACCACAAAGCTAAGAAATCCTATTCATAATTCTTTTCTTTATCCTTTTTTTTATTTTTACACGTTCATGTTAGCGTAATCTTTCGTACGGAATATTACGATAATGCGAACGTATGATTAGCCTGGGTTAGCTCTATGATTACGTTGAACATTCAGGTAAACATTCAGGGTGTTGGAACGGAGCCCAACATTGAGGGTATTGGAACGGAGCCACCTTTCCAATGACTTGTTGTGGAGACCCGGGTGCTAAATGACTTGTAAACGACCTGATTTTTTTATTTTTACACGTTCATGTTAGCGTAATCTTTCGTACGGTAGATTACGCTAACGTACGATTAGCCTGGGTTAGCCTTATGTTTACGATAAACATTCAAGGTAAACATTCAGGGTGTTGGAACGGATTAAAACGATTTACATTATTTTTAATAGGAAAAAAGATTTCGGTGATGGAACAAATCGGTTTTCGAACAGGGTTCTGGAACGGATTATGGTCGAGAACCGAGGTTCCACTGTAGTTCTAATCATGCTTCGTCAATTTATCATCTGAGATTTGCCTTGATGAGGAAGTGAGTGAAAACCCTCACCCGGTTGTTGGGAATATAATCCCAGTCAACGTAAAAATGTAAAGCGAGTGTCGTCAGCTTTTATTGTGAAGGGGTGCAAAGCGTGCGGAGGTTTCATTGGACGACTGTCCAAAAAGGCAAAAATTTCGTATTCGCGCCCGGTGACTCATCGTTCGCCATCTGCTCGATATAAACGCAAATAAACAAACCTCGTTATTAGCAACAACAAAAAAAGATGGCTCATTGTTTCTGTCAGCTTTTCATCTTCTCGTGTTTAGGGGATTGTTTCCAGAACATTGACCCGGTTGCTAATTCAAAACACATTTTTTAGGGTGGGGGGGGGGGGGTTAAAAGTTACAAAGGACACTCATTAATGCAAATTCAAATATTTCCTATAATAAGAAAATGATCTACCATCTTCTAGATCAGGGGTGGGCAACTTTTTGGACCCACAGAGTCATAAAAGCAAGTCAAGTTTATTTGTTTGGCCCTTAAACACAAGGAGTCTCAAAGAGCTGCACAGACTACAGATTATTATAACACCATCCCCTGATCTAAAACCTACATGAGGGCAAGGGAAAACTCAAAAACCTCAAGTCAGGTCATGTTTATTCGTATAGGCGTTAAGAACAATGAGTCTCAAAGGGCTGCACAGACCAGACTATTGCAAACTACAGACTATTATTACACCATCCCCTGATCTAAAACCTACCAGAGGGTAAAGGAAAACTCAAAAACCTCAAGTCAAGTCATGTTTATTTGTATAGGCGTTAATCACAGGCAGTCTCAAAGGGCTGTACAGACCACAGATTATTGCAAACTACAGACTATGACACCATCCCCTGACCTAACCTACATGAGGGCAAGGGAAAACTCAAAACCCTCAAGTAATGTTTATTTGTATAGGCGTTAATCACAAGGAGTCTCAAAGAGCTGCACAAACTATAGACTATTATGACACCATCCCCTGATCTAAAACCTACATGATGGTAAGGGAAAACTCAAAACCCTCAAGTCAAGCCATGTTGTTTTTGATGCCCTTAATCACAAAGAGTCTCAAAGGGCTGCACAGAACACAGATTACTGCAAACCACAGAGTATTATGACACCATCCCCTGATCTAAAACCTACATGAGGGCAAGGGAAAACTCAAAAACCTCAAGTCAAGTCATGTTTATTTGTATAGGCATTAATCACAAGGAGTCTCAAAGAGCTGCACAGACCACTGCAAACCACAGACTATTATGACACCACCCACTGATCTAAAACCTACATGAGGGCAAGGGAAAACTCAAAAACCTCAAGTCATGTTTATTTGTATTGGCGTTAATCACAAGGAGTCTCAAAGAGCTGCAGAGACCACAGATTATTGCAAACCACAGCCTATTATGACACATCCCCTGATCTAAAACCAACATGAAGGCAAGGAAAAACTCAAAAACCTCGAGTCATGTTTATTTGTTACCCCTTAATCACAAGGAGTCTCAAAGGGCTGCACAAACCACAAATTATTGCAAACTAAAGACTATTATGACACCATCCCCTGATCCATAACCTACATGGGGGTAAGGGAAAACTCAAAAACCTCAAGTCAAGTCATATTTATTTGTATTGGCGTTAATCACAAGGAGTCTCAAAGAGCTGCACAAACTACAGACTATTATTCCACCATCCCCTGATCTAAAACCAATAGGAAGGCAAGGAAAAACTCAAAAACCTCAAGTCAATTTACGTTTATTTGGATAGGCGTTTATCACAAGGAGTCTCAAAGGGCTGCACAGACCACATATTATTGCAAACCACAGACTATTATGAAACCATAACCTGATCTTAAACCGACATGAGGGCAAGGAAACACTCAAAAACCCCAACATGAAGAAAATAAGAAACCTTGAGAAGGGACCGCACATGAGGTAATTCCCCTTCCAGGATGACCAGGCCAAAATGGATGTTGCAAAATATTTCGATTTTTGGGAAAAAGCCACACTATCTATTTGAAGATTTGAAAAAGCGCATTTTATTTCACTGTGTGAGAAATGATAATTTGATATAATCTATAAATTGATAATAATACCAGAGCCGGTGTCCAATATGAATATAAATATCCCATAAATAACATTTTTGTCCTAAATAACTGTTTCAGAACAATGTGCAAGCAAGGTTCTTTTGTAAAAATGTCACAAAATACGGCAAACAAGAAAAATAGCGACATATTTAGAAAGAGTACTTGTGCTATGCGTGCATACCTCCGCCTATCAAATTGGTCTGGTTGCTTTGATCTTTGATGTTGCTTATAGGTATGGGTGTTTGCCATTTGTTCTGTGGGTTTTTATCATAAGGTGTCTCAACAGTGAACATATATTGTTAAATAAGCTTCCATATAAAGATTTTTTTTCTGGCGTAGGAAGAAAATATTTCTTAAACTTTGCAAATAATCTTCAATCAAAATATTTAGTGTGTTTTGTGGATTTTTTCTGTTAGAGAATTCTATAATGTAGGAGCAAAATATTTTGTGAAAACTTTAATGAAGTTACATTTTATCATATAAAGTGTAAAACAGAAATCCACTCTATGTACTTGAAAAGAAGGGGGAGAATTAAAAGAAGAAAACGAAAAGGGCAAGGAGATGAAAAAGGAGGACAAGCAGAATAAGAATTAAGAAGGAAGAACAAAAAATAATTATTAAGAAGGAAAACGAATGAAGAGAGGAAGAAAAGTGTGGAGAAGCAAAAGGAGAAAAAGGTAAAAGGAAGAGAGGAAGGTGAGAATAAGTAGAATGACAAATTAAAAAGGATGACAAGAAGTAAGGAGAGTAAGAGGAAAAGGAGGACAAGGAGAATAATAAAGAAGGAAGAAGAAAAAAATGAATAATAAGGAAGAAAAAAGAGAAAAAACAATGAAGAATCAATAATGAAGTAGTAGTCAGAGGAGACAAAGAAAAAGTAGAACTGGAATGAAAACGAAGGAAAAAGAAGAAGGTGGAGAAGAAGAACAAAAAAGAGGAAAAATAAAATGAAGAAGGAACAAGAAGAAATATGAGCAAAAAAGGAAAAAAGAAATAAGAAAGAGAAGGCAAAATAAATATGGATTAGGAGGAGGAAGACGAAAAGAAGAATGAGAAGGAACGAAGAAGTATAGAGAAGAAAAAAAGTAGGATAAAAAGAAAAAGGAGGAAGGAATAAGGAAGAAGGTTGAGAAGAAGAATGAGGAAGTGGAAAGAGGGTAAAGGAAGAAAGAAGAATAATGATGAATGATGAAGGCAAAAAAAGAAGAAGAAAAATGAGGAGAAACAAAGGAGGAAGAGAAAATTAAGGAATAAGAAAGGAGAAGTGGGAAGAATAGAAAAAAAGAAGGGGGGAAGGAAAAAAAAGTGAGATAAGAATTAAGAGCGAATAAGAAAAATGAACAAGAAGAATCCAATGATGTAAGAATACATCCCCAATATTAGAAAACACTTGATTTTATCAGGACAGTGGTTGCATCATTCTACCTTAAGACGACCGCACCACATGAATAAAGAACCATTGAGCCGAACAGTGACGAAAAAATACAAACAGAACCAGTAAGGAATATCATAGCATGCAGGACACTCAAAAACCCTCCATCAAACACCTGTCCACCTGCCCTATTTCGCAAACCTCAAAGCCCCTCCCACCCACTCAGTGGGCGTGGCCTGCAGCCAGTAAAAAAATGAGAGAGCCGGTTCCTTTCCCGATTAGAGACAGCAGCTAAGCTAATTGCTAGCTAGCGACAGGAGCGCACAGCTCTGTCTGATTTATACTCCCCCGAAAAAAACGATCTCGTATTCGCGGTGGCCTGCAGATAGCGTCCTCTATCATTTCCTGAACGCCTGGGGAGGGGAACTGTATCTTGAGTGGGCGTCGCCCGCTAGAACTGCCTGGGTATAAATGGAACGGGGGAGAGCTCGTAAATGTCATTGGCTATTTTATATCTTGTACCTCTTTATAGGATATACGTGTAGATATACTAGATACGTTGTGCATGTATAAGTTGTACAAAGATGTATTTATATGATATACAGTCAGGCAAATAAGTATTTACAACTTGTCCCACTTGGAAATATTAGAGAGGCCTGTAATTGTCCACATGTATGTAAAAAAACCCCCACAAAAGAATCACATTGGTTGATGTTTAAAGAAAATAAGTATTTGGTCAATACCAAACGTTCATGTTAGTTAATAATGGGGGCCAAATGTTTTTCTGTAACTTCACAAGATTCTAATAAACTGTTGCTGGTATTTTGGCCCATTCCTCCATGCAGATCTCCTCTATTCATGGTGGAAAATAATTATTTGGTTAATACCAAACGTTCGCGTTAGTTAATAACGGGGGCCAAAGGTTTTTCTGTAACTCTTCACAAGATTCTCATAAACTGTTGCTGGTATTTTGGCCCATTACTCCAAGCAGATCTCCTCTACATCAGTGATGTTTTGGGGCTGTTGTACACAGATTTCTTGTGGGGTAGAGATCTGGAGACCTTAAAAGACTTCTTATGAAGCCATTACTTTGTTACCCTGGCTGTGTGTTTGGGATCATTGTCATGCTAAAAGAACCAGATAGGTTTTATCTTGAATTCTCCTTGCTGATAGAGGGACATTTTCAATCAAAATCTCTTCACACATGGCCACATTCATTCTTTCCTTTACACAGATCTGATGTCATGGTACATTTGCAAAAAAACAATCTGAAAAAATGATGTTTCCACACCCATGCTTCACAGTGTGCATGGTGTTCTTCAGATGCAATCAGGCAGGCAGGCAGGCAGGGAGAGATAGATAGAGCGATAGATACTTTATTCATCCCCGTAGGGAAATTCACACTTCCAGCAGTATTCCTTGTGTTGAAAAATAAAATAATAAAAGATATAGAATACAAATATGTGGCGGTATGTAAAACTATCATGATGCCCCGAGGACGTGAACACCAAACAGCGATATGGCGAGGGAACACCTCACTTTCAGATGAACGAGGTTTCTTCTCACCCGATAAAAACACAAGCGACATCCAGTCCGAGGATCGCTTCACTTCAATGACTTCCCGAGTGACTCAAGGGTACATGCAAACCCGGACTTGGAGCCAAGCCGCGTCGCTGCCACGCAAGGGGGAATTACAAGACCGCATAACGGAACCGGGGGGAGGTCGGGTCTGGATTTCCTCCTCCTTAACCTTGCCCCCTTTCTCGCAAAACAAAAAACCAGCCTCCGCGCGCCGGGCAGATTCCCAACCGCCGGGCCAAATCGGAGTTTCGCAGGCCGGGGAAAGAGGAAGAGAGACTTCCAGTGCTGGGTAAACTGTGGGAATGTTGTCAACTGGTTTTACTGGGGGCTTGGGAAAGCCACACCAGTGAGCCAACCTGCGGGCATGGAAAAACAAGAGGGGGGCTAAACATCCGCACGCTCGTGTGAGTAAATAGGGTCTAGCGAGCGCGGACGTAGCGTTACACCACAGGTGTAAAACAGGCGGCCCGCGGGCCATGTCAGGCTTTGAATCAAGGCCCGCGAGACAACACTCAGAGAAGCGCAAGAGAAAAACAAGCGGCAGGTTGAAATATGTCAACTTGATGTTGCCAAAGGCAGGTGCCTCGAACAAAGACACTCTGCCTCTCTCTCACTCTCTCTCTTTCTTTCACTATCTGCCTCTCTCTCTCCCCCTTTTTCTCTCTCTCTCTCCCTTTTTCTTTCACTATCTGCCTCTCTCTCTCTCCCTTTTTCTTTCACTATCTGCCTCTCTCTCTCCCTTTTTCTTTCACTATCTGCCTCTCTCTCTCTCTCACTCTCTCTCCCTTTTTTTCACTATCTGCCTCTCTCTCTCTCCCTTTTTCTTTCACTATCTGCCTCTCTCTCACTATTTTCTTTCACTATCTGCCTCTCTCTCTCTCTCCCTTTTTCTTTCACTATCTGCCTCTCTATCTCTCTCTCTCCCTTTTTCTTTCACTATCTGACTCTCTCTCTCTCTTTTTTTCTTTTAATATCTGCCTCTCTCTCTCTCTCTCTCTCTCTCTCTCTCTCTCCCTCCCTTTTTCTTTCACTATCTGCCTCTCTCTCCCTCCCTTTTTCTTTCACTATCTGCCTCTCTCTCTCTCTTTTACTATCTGCCCCTCTCTCTCTCTCTCTCTTTTCCTTTCACTATCTGCCTCTCTCTCTCTCTTTCTCTAACTTCATTTTTTCCTTTTCTCTCTTCCTACCCTTCGCGCTTTCTTTTCTCTTTTCTCTCCTTCTGTCTCTCTATTTCTCTTTGGATTTCTTTCTTCCTCCCCCTTTTATCTCCCCCTCTCTCACGACTTCTCTTTTTATCTCTTTTGTTTCTCACGCTCCCTCCCTCTCTCTCTGTCCCGCCCTCTCTCTTCTTTTCCTTCCCTCATTCTCTTTATACTTTATCTCTTTTTCTTTCTCTTTAATCTACTAGTCCGGCCCCCGACAGAATGTTTGTTCTATCGTGTGGCCCCCTGAGTTAAAATGAGTTTGACACCCCAGCGTTACACAGTTATTACAAAACTCGAGGTGTCATTTCCCAAAACTAGCTTGTTTTCGTCCCTCTGCATCGAAGGCAGCATTTTAGTTTTATAGCAAAGCCGACACACTTAGATTTATACCCCGGAGTGACTTATAGTCGGAAAACATGGTAGGAAGATTTTGGGGTACCTGTCTGTAAGAACACTTTAGGAGGAGGGGGAGTAAAATGAAGTGGAATTAAGAAGGAAAAAGAAAGAAGGAGGAGAAAAAGATGAGGAAAAGGAGGAGAGTAAAGAGAAAGAATAACAAGAAAGAAGGAAAAGAAGAGGAAGAAGACAAAAGTAGATTTAAGATGGAAGAACGCAGGAGAAGAAAAAAGTAATGACGAAAAAGGAAGATGAAGGAAAAGAGGAAGTAGATTTAAGAAGGAAGATGAAAGAAGGGTGAAGAAAAAAGTAAAACAAGAAAAGTAGGAGTCAAATAGGAATAAGGACGTAGAAGAAAAAAAGGAAGAAGAAAGGAGGGCGAAGAAGTAGATTTAAGGAAGAACCAAAAATGAAGAAAAATGAAAAGGAAGAGTGAACGAATAGAGAACAAAAAAGGAGAGAAATGAAGGTGGACAACAAATGAAAAGGGAAGAAGAAAGAGGAAGAAGAACTAAGAAGGAATAACGATGAAGGAAGAAAAAATGAAGAAGCAAGCAAGAAAACAAAAAAGGGAACATGTAGAAGAAAAAGGATAGGCAAATGTTAAAGAATGCAAAGAAAAAGAAATGTATTAAGAGGCAGAAGAAAGAGACAATATCATAGTCACTAATAACCATAACTTGACTTGAGAAAGAATGAAAAAAAGGAAGAATAATGGTCGAATCGACAAAAAAAGGAATAACAATAGAAGCCAGCATAGGAAGAACAATAATTAATAGGAAAAAGGGATAATGGAGAAGAGGAAAAAGACAAAGTGGAAGAATAACAGGAAAGGAAGAAAGAGGAAGGACGAAGAGAAATAATAAAGAATGAAAATGAGGAAGAATAGAGGACAAGGAGTAAGAAGAAGGAAGAATGGATTAGAGAAGAAAAATATGAATAAGAAGAAGCAAACAGAGGAAAAAGAGGAACAAAGAAGATGAGTAGGGAAGAATAGGAAGGAAATAAGACATAATAGGAACAACATGAAAAAACAAGAAGAGAAAGAAAAGTAAAACAGAGGAAGAAGAAACAGAAAAAGATGAAGAAAAGGAGGAAGAAAGAAGAACAAGAAGAATTGAAAGAAAATAAAGAAAAAAAAGAAGAAAGAAGAGAAAGAATTGAAACAAGATAAAGAAAAATAAAGATTAAAAAAGGAAGCTAGTAGAGAAAGCAGAAAGAATGAAGAAAGACGAATGAAAGAGAACATGAAGAAAACAGCTCTTCTCTTTTCACCATCATTTCCTTTTTTCTAGTCCCAACTTTATTTGGAAAGCTAGAGTGAGCAATGTAGCAACAGTGGCTAACACCATCATGTTTACAGTGCTAATGCTAACTTTAACGTGTCATCTAAACCAGGGGTGTCAAACTCATTTTAACTTGGGGGCCACACCATAGAACAAACATTCTGTCGGGGGCCGGACTAGTAGATTAAAGAGAAAGAAAAAGAGAGATAAAGAAATAAGAGAAAGAGGGAGGGAAAAGGAGAGAGGGCGGGACAAAGAAAGAAAAAGACAGAGGGAGAGGGCGTGAGAAACAAAAGATAAAAAGTCGTGAGAGAGGGGGAAAAGAAAGGGAGAGGAAGAAAGAAATCCAAAGAGAAACAGAAGGACAGAAAAGAGAAAAGAAAGCGCGAAAGGTAGGAAGAGAAAAGAGAAAAAAGGATAAAAGGAAGTTAGAGCAAAAGAAGTTAAAAAGACACAGAGAGGGAAAGAGACAGAGAGCAACAAAGGAAGAGAAAAAGAGAGACACAGAGAGTGAAAGAGACAGAGACAGAGAGTGGGAGAAAAGGGGTGGAAAAGAGGGAAAGGGAGAGAGAAAAAGAAACACAAGTACAGTGTCTTTGTTCGAGGCACCTTTCTTTGGCAACATCAAGTTGACATATTTCAACCTGCAGCTTATATTTCTCTTGCGCTTCTCTGAGTGTTGTCTCGCGGGCCGGATTCAATCCCTTAGCGGGCCCGATCTGGCCCGCGGGCCGCCTTTTTGCCACCTGTGATCTAAACAATTAAACGTTAGAATCTAAAATAGTGGAGGCTAATCAGCACGCTACATTCCAATCTTGCTAGCTCCTTAGCTACGACGTTTCCCTACGATAGCAGGAGGCGCTAATTAGAATTTAGCTTCCGAAGCTCGGCGAGCCGATCCGTTCGTCAACGTCGGCCCTTTAAACCGAACCTACGCTAGTTAGCTAGCGCCCTTGTTAAAAGCCGCAGCTGTTTTCCGACATGTTGTTTATAAAGCGACTTTTCGTACGTACACAATAACGCAAACATCCTTCAAATGAGAGGGAAGCCATTACGTTGAAGCGTGGCGTAACCGAATAATTACAGACGGGCAATGGCTTCACATCCTTCCTGCCCGAATCGCTCTGGAGAACAGTCAACTGGAGTTGCGGTTAAGGTTTTTAATTAAAGCGCCGCTTGGGAAATCTTGACTTAATTAGACCAATAAAATGGAAGGAATTTGATGTATACGGTGCAGTGAAAACGTTTTTGCCCTCTTCCTGAATTCTGTGTTTGTTTGCATATTATTCATAATCCAAAGAAATTACAGAATGAACTAGAATAAAAGGTGATTGAAATCTATCAGTCCGGAAAAGGCTAAAAAGCCATTTCCAAGGCTGTAGGGCTCCAGCGAACCACTGTCAGAGACATTATCCACAAATAGAGAAAACTGGGAACAGTGGCTTACCTTCCCAGGATTAATGGACCAAGTACTACTACCGTATTTTCCACACTATAAGGCGCACCTAAAAGTCTTAATTTTTTTCAAAAGCTGACCATGCGCCTTACAATACAGTGCGCCTTATATATGGATCAATATTAAGTCTTGCAACAAAGGCAAGCAGCCGCCGACTAGATTTTCCCCCGAAGTTGTCCGCGATGTATGCTGGGAATGATATACCGCGGTTTCATTGGCTAAGCAATGTGTCAATCATCATTTGAATCGATCACTATTGGCTAAAGTTATTCGGAGGTAAAGGGGGCGGATCCTTTTTATCATTTACAGGCTTGCATAGGCTAAAGGGACAAAACAAAGCCTGCGATTGGCCGAAAAAGATGAATGTGAAAAGCATGTTGGGTAGAACTCACGGCATAGAGTAAACAGTATTTTACTATTCTGTACTGTATTTGTAAATATTTGACTCTCCTGGATTTACTACACTCACGGATATAAGAGGACCATGGTTGCACATTATTATTGAACACAACGACTTCGGTGAGCTACTCCGGCTATATATTTTTCCAGTATCTTGTTTCAGAGTGATCTCGATGTTTCTGTGATGGGTCTTTTTTTAAATTAAACTCAATTCCAAGTGTTTATTGTCATATGCACAGTAAAGTTGCGAGCGAAAAAGAAAATAGAAACTAAGGAATGGTTGGCATTTCTTGAATCCCAAGACTTTAACCTTCCGAATGATATTTGGAACGATGCATTTGAGTGACATCGGACGGACACCGCATCCGCACGTGTCTACGACACGTATTTGCTTCTTTGCAAGCCTCCGGAATGTTAAGGGGGTAATAAGTTGGACTGAACTATCTGACTGTTTTGTCCACGTTCCCATTGTAGCACCTTATGATCTGGTGCGCATTATGTATGGAAGATATAGGAACAAAAAAATATTTTTTGGGGGTGCGCGCTATAACCCAGTGCGCCCTATAGTGCGGTACGGTACTCTCCGGTCTCCCGAAGTCTAAAATCAAGAGTCTTCAGCTAGTACAAAATGCTGCAGCGAGGCTTTTAACTAAGACAATATTTAGTTTAGTATTTGTGTCCCTACTGAAGGTAGGATCTTAAGCCCAAGCCTGATTCTTAAATGCCTGAAATTTCAATCATTACTTATTGAATCAATGCAACCAGGATTCAGGGCTAACCACTCTACTGAGACAGCCTTGATTAAGGTAACCAATGATCTTCTACTGGCAATGGACTCCGGCGCTTTATCACTCTTCCTGTTGCTGGACCTTGGTGCTGCCTTTGAAGCTGTGGACCATAATATCTTACTAGAACGATTGGAAAAATGGATTGGTCTCTCAGGAACCGTCCTCTTATGTTCAGATCCTACCTCTCAGATAGGACGCACTGTGTTAAATAGGGCGAAATGACATCTGAACCCTTTTGTGTTACCTGTGGTGTTCCGCAGGGTTCAGTACTTGGTCCCCTTCTTTTCAGCTGCTTCCATGAGGTGATATTATTCGCAAGTATAATATCAGTTTTCATTGCTACGCAGATGACACTCAACTATATCTTCCGATGGAGGAATCTGCCACACTAAACTGTGGAAATTTAGAGGCCTGCCTCACTGAGATAAAAGAATGGATGTCACTCAACTTTTTGCGCCTTAACTCTGAAAAGACCGAAATGCTAGTTATTGGTCCTAAATGCCGTGACTTGTTCTCAAAAACGTCTCTGAACATTGACTAATGTAATATCACCCAGAGTGACTCAGTCAAAAAAGTAGGTGTCATATTTGACCCCAATCTATCCTTTCAAACTAACGTGAAGAATATTCCTCGAAAAGCTTTTTTCCATCTTCGCAATATTGCTAAAATTCGCCCTATGCTGTCTCAGTCGGATGCGGAGATTATAATTCACGTGTTTGTTACCTTCCCTCTCTATTACTGTAATGCACCAATCTCCGGTCTCCCGAAGTTCAAAATCAAGAGCCTTCAGCTAGTACAAAATGCTGCAGCAAGGCTTTTAACTAAGACGTGAAGGTTTGATCACATGGCCCTGATTTTAGCTCACCTGCATTGGCTCCCTGTTAGCCTAAGATGTGATTTGAAGGTTCTGTTGGTAGTATACAGAATAATGCACGGACTTGCTCCCTCATATCTTTCAGATTGTAATTTCCCCCTATGTTCCGGTCCAGAGCCTTTGCTCTGAAAATACTGGTCTACTCGTGATCCCAAGAGCCAAGAAGAGATCTGCAGGTTGGAGAGCGTTCTCCATTCGGGCCCCGGTGCTGTGGAATGCTATTCGTACTGAGATTCGATCTGCAACCTCAGTGGAAATGTTTGAATCTAAACTTAAAACACACTTCTACTCCATAGCATATGAATAACCTATACTTTATGTTGATAATATGTGTATCATTTGCCCTCATGTAGGTTTTAGATAAGGGGATGGTGTCATAATAGTCTGTAATAATAGTTTGTCTGTGGTCTGTGCGGCCCTTTGAGAATCTTTGTGATTAAGGGCCAAACAAATAAACATGACCTGACTTAATTCATAATTTTATTTACCATATATATATATATATATATATATATATATATATATATATATATATATATTGCTATATATCGTATTATTATCATTTAGATTATATTTGTGATATAATGAGGAAGAAAAGTAAAAACTACTAAAATAAAAAGAATAATCTTTCAAATGAGTTTGATCACATGTTCATCTATTTGAAAGAAAACCTGGAAAGAAAACCTGAAAACAACCCGAATTCAAACATTTCCCTGAGTCTTTTATCGTTCACAATAAAGTAAAGTAACAATAATGCACACATTACCCATTCTGAAGAAGAAAAACCTCTTCTTTGGACAACTGAAAAGTCAGTTTGGAGCCCCTCGAAGTCAAGATCTGAAAGCTTAAAGGATTAAAGCAGAGTCGCTAATTAGCGAACTGAAGCATCGAGGACGTCTTTTTAAAAAAAAGTAAAACAGGTGGGTCAAGATGGGCTTAAAAACGCATTTCCGAGTGCCGTTGTGCCGTGTTTTGTGCGCTATGACAGCTGTTTTACCCGATAAAGGTGAGGAAACCACGTTTCATTATATGTATATATATATTTTACTTCACTACAAAAACATTCAATCCAAATACAATATGCACAATTTAATCTGTATCAAACAATTTAAATAGTTCAAACATTTTATTTCTTGAAATCCAACATTCAAACCCTTAAAAATAATTCCCGTTTCATCACTCAAAGGCACTAGAATGTTAGTAGCGCTAACTGTTAGCTTAGCAGCGAAGGGGTAGGCAAAATACAGCACGCGGGCCACGAGCGGCCCTCCTGACTTTTCCATCCGGACCGGCCAAACCAAAATAGGAAAAATAGATGCCAAACATTGAAAATCACATTTCACAATGTATAAATAATGTTTTTTTCATGGTAGCATTTACAAGTTTTAACACATCCAACCAGGCGTGACTGCCAAAATCTTGCAGATGGCGCTACAGTACCGTAGATAACTAAAAAAAAAACGATTGAAATCTTAGCATTGCTTGATTTTTTCCCCCATCCCTGCAGTTTCTATAGAAAATATGTATTCCTTAATTTGCTATAAACTGCCGAAGTGACCTACAAAATATTTGTAGCATTTGGTACCACTGCATTAAAAAAATGGTAAATAAAGTACTTCTAATAATTAAAAAAAAAAGTTTTGTTCCCGGTGTCCTTTTGTGTCTATCCACCTCTCCACATAAACAAATTTAGATTTTTAAATGAAGCATTAATGTCTACTGCGCCCAAGGAAAGCATTCAAATAGCTGACTACATTTTGATTTACTTTCAACTTTTTATATTATGTATTTTTATTTATGAAATGAAAATGAAATGATCTGCATTTTATATAGCGCTTTTCAAGTCAATGACTTCTCAAAGCGCTTTACAATGTGCTCCACATTTCCCAATAGCGGCCTTGCAGCCATGTAAGGCGCTAACCTGCTTATTGGGGGTATTAGGGGTTCAGTGTCTTACCCAAGGACACTTTGACATGTAACACAGAAGAGCCGGGATTCGAACTGGGATCCCTTGATCCCAAGACGAGCGCTCTACCTCCTTATCAGAATTAACAAAATAAATGCAAGAAACAAAAAAACTTGCATTTGCAGTTTTTACTTAGTTATTTTAAGGGCAAATTTAATGCTTGAATATGGGACGTAATATAGAGTTTTGCTTTGATTCGGCGTGTTTTAAAACCAATTTGTATGAAACTAATCTATTTATAAACAAATTGAAATATAGCATACAAATGTTTATCTATTCATATATACTTATTATAAAATTGGATATCTTATTTCTTCATGTACGGCCAAGGTATGAGATTTGAGACTCTCATTAAATACAAAAAATGTAATATATCAATCGTATTATTTCTTTCCTGGTCGG
Source organism: Urocampus carinirostris (assembly GCF_059441175.1). Lineage (NCBI taxonomy): Eukaryota > Metazoa > Chordata > Actinopteri > Syngnathiformes > Syngnathidae > Urocampus > Urocampus carinirostris. The sequence goes on from NC_142362.1 coordinate 5,051,537, forward strand.
GCCCATCGGCAACATTTTTTAGCCAAATGTTGCCCGCGGGCCATAGTTTGCCAGAACCTGGGTAATAACATTGCTGCCAGGTAAAAAAAAAAAAAAAACATATATGTGAAATGCATTTGTTTGTTTTTTTTAAATTCTTCTCAAATGGTTTATTAAATCTTTTTTAAAATGTTACTCGATTAAATGCCTCGATTAAAAAATGTCAAAAGAAAAAAAAATGGGTGGAAAAATAGATTTTTTTCATCCTCCTGAATAATTTCAGAGATACATTTTTATTACATGATATCGCCAATAATTATTTCTGGCAGCGTCGATGCCTTCTAGCACCACGCTGCCTCACACAGGTGAAATATAGTACTACAACTGACGTTGCCTACCTGTACCAATCTAAAGTTGTCCAGTGTGAGACGAAGACATTTTTATATTGCACTGACCTCATAGTGGCGACTATCAACAGAACATTTTTCCCCCCAACTTCATGTGGACGAAATAATTCCAGCCAACTTCCTCTGAATCTTCTCTTCGTTTTTGAGGATGTTGGACCTCATCGCACAGATTTTGTCCTGGTAATCCTTGATGCTGAGGTCCAGTTCGTAAAGTTCCGCCTTGAGAGGTTCTAACGCCCTGTCGGTGGATCTGTGCCAGGAGCAACACAAATTATTCCGTGAGTAAAAATCATCAAAATACCGTGGTACCTCTGCTTATGAATTTAATTGGTTCCAGCAATAACTTTGTAAAATGGAACGATTGTAAATCGAAACACATCGTCCCATTGAAATGATTGGAAAGGGGATTAATACGTTCCAAGGTCATCAAAGACAACCAAACCCCCAATAAATCAACTGTAACTGCCCTGGAGGTACACTAAGGTTTGGTCAATGTTCATAAATACACCACATAGTAAAAATAAGGCTAAATAAATGCAAAACATGAAGTTCCCGTACAGTGCAAAGCTTTATTAAACGACAACCGAATGAAAATGATAAATTGAAAAAAAATCAGTTAAATGTAATCCACTTGGCACACTTTTCCAATCACATGAAATAGCAATCTTAAATTAATTGGGCTTTGTGGACAAACACACAGGGACTAGTCTAAATAAGGAAAAATATACCGTAAAAGCCAGATGACCGAGCTCTCCAGTCTGTGCAGACGTAGGGAGGAGACACGGCCAAGATGTGCTACTATTTTTATAGAAAGAACAAATTTATACTTAAGAACATACATGCTTAGAATTTTTCCAACAAGTTGACTGCGTATTCCCAAGTTCTCTGGTGCCTCGCATCCATTATGATGAGGTAGAGAGGAGACACAACCAACTAAGGCTACTACCATTCTATCTCATACTTGCTAAAGCTCAGAGGCCCAGACACCAGAATGATGCGACTGATTATAGCAGAGCTCTCTGGTGCCTCTTGTAGATTATGATGAAGTAGAGAGGAGACATAACCAAGTTGAAAGAAAATAAAAATAGATTCTAATGAGGAAAATAAATATTACTCAAAAGTAGGGTCAACTGATTACGTCCAAGCTGTCTGGTGCCTCACACACATTTCAGAGAGGTAGAGAGAGGACAAGGGCGCTTGCGTTTTGTGTAATGTGATAACTTAAAGTGGTTTCGATTAATTTTACATTTCAATATATTGAAAAATATGATTATATTTTTCAAATGCAATTTTATTATGGTTTGTATAAAAAGAGTTCTGCCCTGTGGAGAATTACTGAGGTACAGACGCTGCCCTACTTAAGAACGATCGTTTGTGAGTTGAATTTGTTCGTAAGTTGGTTCAGTGCTATATTTTGTATGTTTAAGGTTTATATAAGTTCCTGTATTGTTTTGTACTAAAAAATAAACATCACAAAATATGCTCTATAAAGATAAATAAAGTTGAGGTTAACTTACTTTTGGAATATGGACTTCAAGAGTTAGGCGACTTCCTCCTCTTGGGTTAAAAAGTGGCCGAAATAAAGCCTGCCAACCATTTTCTCAACCACATCAAGCTTTCTTATTCCACTTTCATTTCAAAAGAAACAGCTCGCCTCTTGACATCCCAAGAAAAATGTTTGTATCTACCGTTTTACTTAAGTCGAATGGTCATAAGTAGGGGAGCGTCTGTATCTATACGCCGAGTTAGGCTTTGAGCGTGGCTAGGTGTTTCCTGAAGTGACTGGGGTTAATGATTGTTGCCGTCTAGTGATCTGTAAGTAATGACGCTTGAAGTGGTTTTCAAGTTAACCGAAACAAACATCTTCATTCGACCTAATGTTCTTCAAACAGCAAATAAAAAAGCAACAACAAACCAGCCTAGGATCCTTGGCGTAGCGGTCAAAACAGTTAGCCCTTCCGGCGTCAGATACTTATTCAACCAGACAAACGTCCCTAATTTTATACGAATGAATGTGCACCACCCCATGGACTAAACAAAAATAACATTTGTGGCAAAAAAAAACATTTCGACTCCCACAGTAAGGTAAAGAAACACTTACTTCTGCTCCTGTCGCAAAGCCTCGGCATGCTCCTTGTTTTCCCGCCGCCAGTTCTGCAGCTCGACCTGCATGGCGTCGATGTCCTCCTGCACGTAGTCCATGATTTTGCCCAGTGGTAACGCGCTCTGGCAGACCGACTGGACGGACGAGCGCAGGCGCTCCATCTCCCGCGTCACCAGGTTCTGCTCTTTCTTGCGAGCTTCCTCCGAAGCTGGCTTTGGGATGAGAAAATAGCGTTGTGAGTAATGTAAAAAAAAGAAAATTTTCCAAACAATAAGGAACAACTTTTCAACCCTGCGACTTATGAAGAGATACAGCTAATGCAATGTCAAAAAGGTGCGGTGAGAGGCTCCGTTAAGGGGGGAGCAGGCATGTGTGACACCTTTTTTGACTTTTTTTGTTTTACCCTTCCCTGAATCATGTGCAATTGCACCTTCGCTACACTAGGGAGCAGTGTAAAGTTGTGTACAGACGCTCCCCTACTTACGACCATTCGACCAACGAAAAACGGCACATCCGAACATTTTTTTTCGGGATGTCGAAAAATATCCGGACATTGCTGTAAGTTAGATTTTGTACCGTGTGCATCTTTTCCCGGGGACAGGCTATTACTGTAGTGCTTCTTTCCTCTACTACCAGTGTGTGGCGCTGTGAGAGGTCCCCCAGCATCCACCCTGAAGAAGAAATCCGCTTCCTCTTCCGAGTGTAAACGTTCTCTACTGTCTTTGTCTATACTATCTCCAGAGCGCTAAAAGCTTTGAGATGTTTTTTTATTTAATATCTCTTGCATTCATTAAATATAGTTGGTGTAAAGTGTAAAGAAGAGGCGAGCTGTTTCTTTTGAAACGAAAGTGGAATAAGAAAGCTTGATGCGGTTGAGAAAATGGTCGGAACGCTTTTTTTCGGCTACTTTTTTACCTCGGAGCAGGACCTCTTGGAGTGCATCTTCCAAAAGTCAGTTAAACTCAACTTTATTTATCTTTATAGAGCATATCATTTTGTGAAACGTTTATTTTTTAGTACAAAACAATACAGGTTACTTAAACATACTTGTATAAACCTTAAACATAAAAAATATAGCACTGAAGCAACCGACGAACAAATTCAACTCATGAACGATCGTCCGGAAACTATCTGGTTCGTAAGTAGGGCAGTGTCAGTACATGCTAATTCATCCATGTATTAATTGCACAGCTTATCTTCAGTAGGGTCGCGGGGGTGCTGAAGCCCATCCCAGCTATCTTCAGGCAGTGGGCAGGGGACACACTAAACTGGTTGCCAGCCAGTAGCAGGGCACAGGGACATACAACTGGCTCGCTCATTCACACCTAGGGACAATTTAGACCTCCCAACCAACCTGACATGCATGTTTTTTGAATGTGAAGGGAAAACTGAGCACCTGGAGAAAACCCACGCAAGCATGAGGAGAACATGCAAACTCCGCACAGGATAGCTGGTAGCTGGATTTGAACCCGTGACCTCAGAAGGCTGATTCATTCATATTGCCAGAAAATAATTGAGAAGCACTGGCATAAACCGACCCCCATAATGGAAATTGCAAAAAGAAAAGCATACGACGCATCTTTCAGGGTAAAAGCAATCGAGCTGGCCGATAAAGAGGGAAACAGCTGCTGAACGTAAACTTTGCATTCATGACTCGATGGTGAGACACTGGAAACGGCAGAGGGGAGAACGGGAGCGCTGTAAAAAGTCCCCCAAAAAAGCTTTAGTGGTAATAAAGCAAACGCTGGTACTGGAACAAATTTTTGAAGGATGGGTGAAAGCACAGAGAGCAGATGGCTTAGGTGTTTCCACTGTGCACAGGGGCACGCGCGGCTTAAAGTCAGGTGCAGCTTATATATGTGCGAAATGATGTTCCTTTCAAATGTATGGGGTGCGGCTTATGGTCAAGTGCAACTTAGAGTTCGGAAATTTCAGTGTATCACTACATTCCAATTTATTTCTGTAGCAAAATAATTACAAATATCCGTAAACAATTATTTTTGAAATGCAAAAAAATGATTGGCCAACCTGCTCTTGTTAAGGATTACGCCCCTAATTTTTACTACATTAGAATGATAGTTCCTTATGTTATAATAAAAACAGCTATGACATCGGTGAGCCGCAGCCTGCAGCCAAGTGGGTAACATGATTGGCTAGAAAAGGAAACTGAGAAAATATATCTGAATCGTGGGACTCGGCGACCATCATGTGCAGGGTTCGGCTGTGTGGTATAATTGCGGTTATTGATAAAAAAAAAAAAAAAAATACGCTACCTTCGCAAAATGGTCATTCAGGCTTCCGTAATAGTAAAATGGTGGCCTATAATGTTAATTTCCTGAAGTTGTGTGAAATGATTACAAATGCATACAGACGCTCCCCTATTTACGCAAAACGGTAGATACATTTTTTTCGGGATGTCGAAAAATATCCGGACATTGCAGTACATGACATTACTGTAGTGCTTCTTTTCACCACTACTGGCGTGTGGCGCTGTGAGAGCTCACCCAGCATCCACCCTGAAGAAGAAATACGCTTCCTCTTCCTAGTTTGTGTGTAAACACACTGCACTGTATCTCTAGAGCGCTAAGAACTTTGACATTTTTATTGTTCAACATCTCAGGCATCCATTCAATATGGCTGGTGTAAAGTGTAAAGAAGAGGCGGTTTTCTTTTGAAATGAAGGTGGAATAAGAAAGCTTGATGCGGTTGAGAAAATGGTTGGATCGCTTTTTTTCGGCCACTCTCTAAAACGGAGGAGGACCTCTTGAAACTCATCTTCCAAAAGTAAGTTAAACTTAACTCTATCTTTATAGAACATATTATTTTATGAAATGTTTATTTTTTTATTACAAAACAATACAGGTTACTTATATAAGCCTTAAACATCAAACAAATCTCGTGCAACCATTCAATATGGTTTGTGTCAAGTCAAGTCACATTTATTTATATAGCCCTTAATCACAAAAATGTCTCAAAGTACTGCACAGGATTACAATTACACAATCACCTGATCTTAAACCAACATGTGGGCAGGGAACAACTCAAAACCTCAGCGTGAGGAAAAAGAGAAACCTTGAGAAGGGACCTCACAAGTGGTAATCCCCCTTTCAGGATGACCAGTGTAAAGCGTAAAGAGGCGAACCATTTCTTTTGAAATTAAAGTGGAATAAGAAAGCTTGATGCGGTTGAGAAAATGGTCAGAATGCTTTTTTTGGCCACTTTTTACCACGGAGGAGGAAGTCGCCTAACTCTGGAAGCCCATCTTCCAAAAGTAAGTTAAACTCAACTTCATTTATCTTTATAGAGCATATTATCTTATAATATGTTTATTTTATAGTACAAAACAAGTTACTTATGTAAACCTTAAACATACAAAGTATAGAACTGAAGCAACTTACGAACAAATTCATCTCGTCCGGAACCTATCTCGTTCGTAAGTAGGGCAGTGTCTTTATACCCAAAATCATGTTAATCAAATGGTCCATGCGTTTTTGCACAGTAGGCCTCTTAAGGAATGAGGAGAGGGCCTTCTGTTAGCTGGGAGCCGACCGCGTTCCATAGCACAACTCTATACAAATGTAATGAGGAATTATTTCCATGCAATGGTTTCTCCAAAACCCAAATCAACCAACAAGTCGATAATAATTTCCCAGAATCCCCGATTTGAGGCCAGAACTTTCCATATTTGAAAAAAATTCAGTGTGCAAAAGGCCTCCATTGGTTCTAGTGATTGGTTCTAGTGGTCTAGTTGGATTGGCTCTAGTGGTTACCTTGATGACAAAAAAAAAATCAGGGTGCCTCCTTTAACACGCAGCAAACGCGAGGATGTTTGCTCAGCTGGGTTTTCGCCGAAAGCCTTAACGCTATCTAAGTGTGTGTGCAGACGTATACACTCGTTTCACCGACACACACGTGCACTCACAGTCTTTGTTTGGTTTAGTAACGAGCTGTGGCGGTCCGATTATTTGACTACAGTGCCGACTAACAACCGGCACGCTTTCAAGTCGAACGTTCCTTCATTCCAGGAAAATTATAATGCAGATAAAAAGGGGCGTGGAGACCAGTTTGACATGGCAAGTGGTTTTTTTTTTAAAGGGGGTACCGACATTGGCCATCGAGGTGGGTGGCTTTGCAGAGGGTGATGAGAAGCCTGCAGCTACACAAACAGTGCGGTTCCGCCAGGATTTCTTTGGGTTTGGTCTGCCTAGCGCAGACGATACCCAGGCCGCACGCTCGCCTCTTTTGCCGACAACAAAAGCCGGAAAACGCAGACGCCGCTTTTAGGAAGGTCATTCGGGGAGCGGACATTCTCAAGTTTTTTTTTTTTAAATTAAAGAAGAAAAAAAATTATATATAATATACAGGATTTTGATCTTGAGGCAACCTACTGTTACACGATTCTTGCAAGTAGAGGAAAATGGACAGCGTTTTAACACTGAAAAAAATAAATATAATTATTTCCCTGACTGACATTCGTACACAAATTCTTCATTTGATTTTAGGATTAAAAAAAAAAACAATACATGCAGAATTGTAATCCTGAGGCAACCCAATGTTTGCGGAGTTTGAAAGTACAAAACGTGTATATATATATAAATATATATCCCACTAACAGGTATTGTACTTACATTCAAGGATTATTAATACAATTTATTACATAAAAAAATGAATTTCTCTTAAACTAAAAAACAACACATGCAGAATTATTATCTCGAAGAAAGAAATGTTACATGACTCCCTAAAATGAAAAAAAAAAAAACGTTTTTTTTTCAAGGAAAAATATTTGATCCATTTTTTATTAATACCCCTTTTACTACTCAATTTTTCCAGTGAAAAAAAAAAATCAATACACGTACATGCAGAATTTTTATATTGTTGCAACGAAATGTAAGACGATTTCTGCAATAGGGGGAAATAGTGCATGTTCGATAAAAAAAATAAAAATAAAAAAAAACAAACAAATAAATATTTAATAAATAAATAAATATATATATATAAATAAATAAAATAAATAATAAAAGAAAATATTCCCCACTGACAGATAATTTACTTATATTTAAGGAATATTTATCCCTTTTTACTGAATAAAAGATGCATTTCCAGTGAAAAAAACAACAATACATGCAGAATGTTTATCTCGTGGCAACCTAATGTAACACAGTTCTTGCAAATTGGGGGAAATGGGCCGAGTTCGTAAACACTGAAAAAAATAAATTGCTCCCCACTGACAGATATTTTATTTATATCAAAGGATTATTTATCCATTTTTAATACATAAAAATGCATTTCCAGTCAAATAAAAATAATCATTAGGAAAATGATTTAAAGGAGCAGATGGTTGCTAGGGTTTATTTTCATTTAAACGATAAAAATACTTGAAAAGAGCTAAATGACCTACCGTCTGAACAATCACAGCAAACTATTGTAACTATCATGTAATTATTAGTTTTTTCCAGTAATATGAGAATGATAAGAGTTTGAATATTTCTTTTTAATTAGAAAAAACAATGATAGTGTTGCATTGCTTTTCTTATTTTACTAGAAAAATAAGTTGTAAATGAAATGTGAAATTAAATTGGATGATAAAAACAAAAAAAACATGTTTTTGCTTTATTTTACTAAAAAACAAGTGATAATAAAATTAATAAAAAAACATTTAAAATGTATATTGTGTTATTTTATCGGAAAAACAAGCTACAGTGAAATAATACAGATAAATAACAAATATTTTTTTCGTGTTATAGGAAAAGGAGTAAAAAATATTTCATTTAACTACAAACACATTTTTAGTAAAGTACAAGTAATAGCAAAAAAAAATATTTATTTTTTAATTGTCCTGGGAAAAAAGTAACATATAATATTTGACGAGAAAAAACAAAAAATAAAATTTGAATAGGTTAACAATGAAAAAAAAAATGAATTAAAAAATACTTTGGAAAATACTATTCAAATTTAACAAAATAATACTAAATGATCTAAATATGAGAACAATTCCCCTCACCCCTTTCTGCATCAGATTGGTTGAAAATAAAGCTATGGACCATATCGGGACTCAGTTAAATGTCAAAAGATTTTACCATAACGGCCCTTTCCTTTGATGCTCAGCTTGTCCCCCCTTGTTTACAAGCAGAGTATTTATTTTTTCAGCATTCATTTAACAGCCTTACATTTGCGTGCCACGCTGTTTATTTCTTTCCTTAAACTTTTTCTCAAAAATCTGAGAACTCGCAGAAAAGGACGTACCTTGAAGAAATATACAAAGGCACTTACAGGGGTGAAGACAAGGCCGTCCCCCCCTCAAAAACGCGTCTTGCACTAGCAGAGTTGAATAACTGTCAAACAGTTTAATTAAAGACACCAAACGTCAGCGTTTCTGCTCTCGATTCAAAGCGAGTGGCTGAAATTTCAAACCCAAACGTGCGACGTGGAATGAGCAAGTTCAATATTTACGTTTTCTTTGAGTACGTTCGGCTGACCTGGCTGCACTTTCATGGCAGGAAGGAAGTCATTTTGTGGAGGAGGGCGCAACATTCTCAATTTACCTGCTCTGGTCTATCTTTGGAAATAGCCGGAGAAACCCAAATTACCGACTAGGTCAGGGGTCGGGAACCTGTGGCTTGTGAGGCTGATATGGCTCGGTCATGCAAGTTTATGTCACGTTGCCTATGCTGGCTGAATGAGAGCCATGACGGACGGCAGAAGCACACTAGATGAATGAGCCCTAACCCTGTCCCCAATTTGGAATTTGATCGGATCGGTTTGGATAAAAACTGAATACGGCATTGTTTATCTGCAAATCAAAGGAATTCGCAGCCCTCAAATTATTTCGAGATTTGCAGCGAGCATTTATTACAAGGTGCATTTGATGTATTTCTGAGCAGTTTTATGTTCAGGAGGTACAGGTCACGTCAAAGACACTCAATATAATAAGTTAAAACGTGCTAACTAGCTACATTAGTGGCTTACTGTTGCCATTTCTTACTCCGAGCTCCTTTTATTGCGATTAACCAGCGATTCAAAACCGTAATCTTCTAACTATCACATGTATTGAAAACGTATGTGCTCTACTATAAAGCCTATTACACAGAAATGAACTGCCAAATTATCAATGGATAAAAAAGGTGAATGTTCAGAAGAGAAAACGTCATTTCACCAAAGTAAATATGTTCAACATGCTCATAAGTGATTTCTATCCAAGGTGCAACTACCCCGTGCATTACTGTTCTATTACGTTCCCCTAAAATTTGGATACAAAGTCCTTACATGCACAACAAAGCACAGCAATACATACCAGCTACATTTAGATGAGCACTGGTGTATGGGGATACTCCATTTACAATATAGTGGTACAGATGGTGTGGACTGAAGTCGGGCAGACTGGACAATTTTGTTTGGATCTGTGAATATGTCAGGAGGATGACTGTATGGTTTAGCTACCCTGCTAATGTTATCCTCAGTTTCTCAAGGGTTTTGAAATAAAAACAAAAATAAAAACATACATTTATCATTTTAATACAGAGCACAGCATAGTAACAAGATGCCTGACAAACTGTGATCTTAGGCAGGGGTTCCATTATGTAAAAGAAATACACATTTCTTGACCTATGATTTTTTAAATAAATAAACATTAGTTTGATAGTTCAGGTAATTTTACCTTGTATTCAAATCAATGTTTTCTACACACTGTCCCTTTAGCTTTATGTTTTTGTTGTTTGTTTCATCATTGCTTTAGGGATTGATTAGCACAACATTAGCAACGTGTTGCTTTAACATCTGACATATCAGGCAGTCTGGGACAACATAATTTTACCATTATTTACCTTGTCTTTCTTATTTTTAGCATTTTCGCTGGGCGGGCTGGATTAAAAACCTTGGCAGGCCATATGTGGCCTCAGGGCCGTAGTTTGCCTACCCCTGCTTTAGTCTGTTGAGAAGTGTAGCACTGGGATTTTTCTCGCACACAGGAGCTTTAAAATAGGAAATAGTCAGGCATCATCAGTATCTTATACTGTTTCTATTTTAACATAAGTGGGCAAATTTTTCTACAGACTTTTAGCTGTCAAAGTCATCAACTGGTCAGGTCTGTCCTGTAGCCCCACCTTGATTGACAAAAGGAATCCATTTTTTGTAAAAAAAAAAAAAAAAAAAAAAAAATGCATTTTGAAATAAAAAGGATGTTATGAAATAAAAACGGACATTGTTAAAAAATGGAGTAATGATGAAAAACGTAATCAATAGATTTAAAGAATGGTAAGTCAATTCTTCACAATATCGACGCCCTATTTTAAAAATAAATTGTATTTAGCAAAATATTCCAAAAGGTCAAGATTATGCATTGCTTTTTGGCACACTCTGGCTTCCATAGGTTATAAGGTCATCTGACATAAACGACTCGCCGCTCCTTAGTGGCTTAGCAAATGGAAAGCGAGGTGTGTTTTATGACGGGTGATGTCAGGATCTGTGGTCGGGTCGGGGGTTGTTTCTCTCCACATGAACGACAGTCCAAAACAGTTCACGTTAGGGGTGGGCTGGACAGAAGAGCGCGCTTGGATGGCGAGGACCACCCACGCAAAACCGAGACAAAAAAAACTCACGTTTACAGCGACTGCAGAACAACGCTGAATATGAGACGATGACCGAGATAAATACACGATTGCTTTTTTTGGTTGGAACATCGACATGACTAACAAAATGACACCAGCAGAAAAAAAATCGACTTAATTTCCAAGTCGAGGAAATATTCGATTTTATCCAGGAAAAAAAATCAAATCCATCTAAACCAGGGTGGTCAAACTACAGCCTGCGGGCCAAATGCGGCCCACTAGCCTCTTTCATCCAGCCCGTGATACAAAAATTGTAAAAATATAATATATACACACATTCTATCTATCTATCTACCTTGGTCATATCCCTCAAGAGGGGTGACCGACAGCAACACAAACACATACAAAAACAAAGAAAATAAAAAAGGGAAAAAGAAGCATAAAAAAAACACACACAAATATTTTTGGACCATGGCCAACCCAAACGGCCAAACACCCAAACAAGTTAAGCACCTCGGCACCTAAGTCGGTCATGCTTTCGTCCCTCCGGATGAACCGGGACACAAGAAAGCGGCCATGTCACTCGGGTCAGGGTGACACAACACACTCTTATGTTCAACAGCAGGGCCCGACAACTTTCAGTGGTTTACCCCTGCCGCATCATACGGGTGCCCTACCCATCCCTTAGAACGCGTCCAAACATCCCACTATCCTTTCACAACACCTCTCCACTCCTTCCTATCACCAACAAGAGCTCTAGCTTCCATTATATTTAGACCTCTTTCCTGCAGCGCACTCATAACATTATCCATTCACGTCAATCGCGGCCTTCCTCTTGGTCTCCTTCCATTTACTTCTGCTCTGTAGATCCTCTTCAACATTCGCTCCTCATCCATCCTCAAGCGACATAAACTCCGATGCCACTTATGTATGAAATTGTTCCCTTTTATATTATTGTACAATATTATACCATTTCATGTGTTATTGTCACACCAAACTGCAAGAGGGTGCTCCAAGGCCTTTGTGGATAATTCCAAAATTGCCGGTAATTTAGAAAAACAATTGAGAAGGGCAGAATAAAATTGGCAACGAAAAGAAAATCATATTCTGCAGATTACAAGTTTCAAATAGTAATATGCAGCTGAAAACGGTAATCGAGCAGCAGAAAAGTTTCGGAATTGGCGGGAAACTTTAAAGGTACTGACGAAAAGCGGAGGTGACGATGAGTCTGACATAAGCGACGTAGAAGCAGAAGGAGGAAGCGGCGCATCGACTACCATGACACAGAGGATAGAGATTTCATTGGACGGAGTGATTAGGAGTGAAACTTTTAACCTCTAACCAAGATTTTGTCTGACCTGCTACATTGGCTCCCTTGTCAGTCTAGGATTTGATTTTGAGGTTCTGATAGTAGTATACAAAATCGTGCATAAACTTGCCACCTCATAGCTTTCAGATTCAATTTCCCCCTATGTTCCTGCTCGGAGCCTTCGCTCAGAAAATGTTGGTCTACTAATGATCCCAAGAACCAAAAAGAAATCCACAGATTCAACAGTTCTCCATTCGAGCCTTGATGTTGTGGAATGCTCTGCCCTCCGAGATTGAATCTGCAACCTCAGTAAAAGTGTTTTAATCCAAGTTTAAAACACACTTATATTCAATAGCTTATGAATGATGTTCACCTCTCGAAGCTGTCAACTGGACTTTCTGTTATTACATATATTTCATGACTTTTTCATGACTCAACTTGAAACTGATAGTTTCGTAAGGATGTTATTAATGCTAGAGTAAAAAATTTACACCATTACTGACATTACCAAGCATGCAGTCATGTAACGTTAGTATACTGTAGACTTACTCAGTCTGTTGTTCTCTATTCCATTTGTACTTTAAGTTTCCTTTCAAGATGACACGCATGTTTTTGGTGTTGTATTTTATCAAATACATTTCCACCTAAAAATGCGACTTATACTCCAGGTGCAAATCACAAGTTTTTTCCTACTTAAATACGCATTTTTTGGCTGATGTGACTCATAATTCGGAGCGATTTATAGTCCGGAGAATACGGTCTATTTCATCCTGCAGATAAACACAAATGTATTATAATCTTTTTCTCCTAAATATAGAATTAGAATTGCAGTTATCAGTATGGTGGAAACGTTATCGTGCATCCCTACCTAAAATGAGTTCATCTATGTAGGATGAAGAATAAATCAACCTCCAGCTGTGATCATAAAACTACAGGCCAAGTTGGCAGATATTTCCTCACACATAAACTATTCTGCCTTTTTGTGAAACTATTGAGCAAGCGCAGAACGTTTCTCGCCTTGCGCATCGCTTGCGTGTGTGGCCCACACTGGCCTGTCAAGTTATTAGACCTTGGGCTCGGGTGAAGGGGAACATTTTTGCGGTTTCAAGGCGGCGTAATTGCACCTCCTTTTGTTTACATCTCTCATGCGATGATAATAACCAGGGTTGCACGGCACGTTTCAAAGCAATTACGTTTGGAGATATTTATCTCACAAACGCCTGATTGGGGCCATTGATAGGTTAAGCGGAGCCATGTCAAACATTTGTGGGTTAAAGGGAGCCCTCTTGTGGACAAAAGAAGAAAAGCTTGAATGTGTCAAGGTACCTCTTTGGATTTCTTGGAGGATGGTATTTGCTCGTAGTCTTTTTTGGTCTCGAGGATCTTTTTCACTAGACCACCTGCGGTAAGATGCAACATTATAGGATATTCATTTGTGACAAGCATTTTCTTCAGGGTTCGTACACCTTTTTCATGGCCTAATTCAAGCACTTTTTAGGGCTTTTTTCAAAGCCAATTTTCCAATTTCTCCAGTAACGTTAAAAGAAAGAAATCTGATGTGAATCATGTACTTTGCAGAGCCACAAATATATCTGCGATGCACATATGCATTTTTAGTGTTGCATGTGCATTTCTCAAGATATCATTTTAAGATCTCGCGTATACCGTTACTGTATTTGTCTTTGGACAAATCTGTCCCCATTTAGGTGTTTACAGTAACATGAAGCTTATGTTTTCAGTTGCAGGAAGTTCTTCCCATTACAATTTACCACTGGGCACACTACCTTAATTTTTTGCATGGCCCATTATAAATGTCCAAAATGGATACATAATCCTTGCCTAATACACACTTCACAGTGCCCCATTAATGTGTTGTATACAACTGTCCTCTTGTTCAAGACCCGTAAGGGGCAATGACGCTTCATTGGACAATGCCATACAAACAAATGCCAGCGGCATTTAATCACGAGGGAAGAAAAAATGCAGTTGCAAAGCCAAAACACCAGAGAACAGTGTCAGCGTCATTTTTTAGGCAGACCGTTGAGAAACATGGCAACAATTACAAGTATTCACCTGAAATTCAAGCACTTTTCAGTCCTTGAAAAGACAACAGTAAAATTCAAGCATTTTCAAGGATTTCAAGCACCTGTACGAACCCTCTTTCTATAAAGAACAAAATAAGTGTACCATGATTTTCATCAGTGATGAGATCTTGAGCAGATTCCTGGGACATTAAAGATAAAAATTACAAGAAATGAAAACAAGTCAATATTTTTAAAATATCAGCAAATAAATAATAACCTTATCAAGAGCATCTGCAGGTTCGGGGGCCACCTCCGCCACAAGAAACTGCTCGTCCTCCTCTTCCTCACCGTCGGACTGCTTCTTGCCTTCTTGGATGACTAATGACTTTGCACTGGAAAGCCTGCAACAACAACAAAAGTCAACATTGTTGCTGCAATGTATGTACGTTGTCAATTAACACAAGAAGAGTGAGGTCACCTCTCAGGCGCGACGCCATCATTGGAGCTCTCCTGTTTCTTTACTCGAGGAGGAGCCGGCCGAGCGCTGCTGGGCCGAGCGCTGCTGGGCCGTGCCGGTCGCTTATTGCTGCAAAACAAATTCAGCACCATTTTCCACTGGTTATAGATTGTTTGCTTTATATAAAAGGGAACAATAAAATTGAACAGACATAAAAAACATGGTTGAAAAAAGAAAGGCATTTCTCCGGACGCAACATAAAAACAAAACTAAAACATGTTTTTCAACATCATTTAAAATTTTAGTTAACTGCGATCCAAGATTGGAGAAATTCTACAACTTTGTTTCCACTGGCTCACTACTAGCCGCTATTGTTATAGTTAGCTCCTCTTGTTTCATTCTTCAGTGTACCTCGCCTTAAAAACTGACTTCCATGATTTGGTGTCATGGTTCTTGACAAATCCAATCTTTTACTTATTTAGTAGCTTCTGCTGCAAGCTATTAAAGTTAGCTACTTCCACCATCTCTGACCAACGCCAGCAATTGGCTCTTTTCAGATGCTCTGAGTTTATCCAGCCCGCTCTGTATTTTAATGTCGCTGGCAAGGATTAACAGTATCTTTCCTGTCCTGTCAATGACTGACATCACGCAAGAACATTTGAAAATAGGCTTCAGAATTTTGTGGCATCATTCGGGCTTCCGTAGCGTGTTCGAAGACGTCCATTATTACATACTCTCATTTACAAAATAGGCTTTGAAAGATTTTTTCTGTCTTTTTTTTTTCACCAACTGAAGTTTTTTGGTACTACAGTTGCATTAATAGAAAATTCCACATTTGATTTAATTCGCTAGAAAAATGAATTAAGTAATTTGTGGATAGACAATAAAATAAATAAACAATTACACAGACTAAAGATACCTTATCTACCGCAGAAGATATTTAATTTATTAAAAATGCAACTATTACATTCAGTGACATCGTTTGATTCTTTATTACATGATTAGACCATTTCAAAAATCTTTGAGCAAACGTGGCTACAGACCTAGAGGTGATTTCAGATGAGGCACCTGGGGCATCCCCTCCTTCTTTGGGAGGCTCAGCATCTGTTAAATGCAGGGATCAGAATGGAGATTTTCATTTTCAGCTGAAATAGCCAGCGTCCAGGAATAAACCAGGGCGGAGCCCCCCACCCCCCACCCCCCACACACACACAAAAAAACCCTGGGTTTTAGCCAAATTACTTGTCCAAAACCATGCTTATATTTATCATTTAAGTAACATTTTTAGAAGATTAAAATAATTTGCCCACATAACTGATTTTTTTGTAAATACTGCAAGATAAGTTCAAATGCAGTTCAGTCCCTGCAGCTTGTGCGACAATGCGGCCAATTTTTCTAACGGCCGCCAGGGTGCGCCAGAGCAATAAAGGAAAGAGTGAGACAGTCGGATTTTGAATTTGTTTGCTACGCAAGAGAAAAAGTTAAAAAGTCGGAATGCCTTTGGGGTTCAAAAACAGCGGAATTCCGCGGATCCGCGGAAAATTCTGATCCCTGTAAATGGGAAGTCTCCTCAAATCATGCTAAAATATTCAATTAGCCAACATGATGTTAGAAAGAGTCCAAGCATTTATGTTGCTCATTCAAAAAGATTAGAATTTTCTATAGCAACAGGAGAACAACTCGGTTGTATTTCCTCTTTAAGTCTTCGTAATGTGAGTAAGAGCTAGATTGTTGCATGGCTCAGGATGTGTACAGGCTGGTGTGATTGTGTACAGTTTGATAAGAATGAGTGAAGTTTTTTTCATATCCATGGCATGTGTCACCTTCAAGCATTGAAGCAATTGCAGGAAAAACAGTTATCATGCAACCATACTCAAAATAGAACCACTCACCAGCCTCGCTGTCAGATTCATCTATCGACGGAGAAAGAAGAAAAGGCTGCGTTACAATAAATCGACTCCTGAAATATTTTCTAAAGTAACTCAAGTTAACCCTCAAAATTCAAACTAGTTATTCGTGAGAAGACTTACCCTGTCCTGCACTTGGAAGTTTCCTCCTTTGTCCTTTGGCAGAAGACGGTCGACGGATCCTTGCCGGACTAGCCGCCTGTGACATAACAAAGTTGTTTATATGGAGCTCAAATACCGGTTTCAAAAATGCAAATAAAGAAATAGAAAGAATCAGACAAATATTTCTAAGCCAGTTACCTGCTTGCCGTCTTTCTCTGCAGGCGGTACCTATAAAAAAAGGGGACAAAATCAGGACAAAACAGTGCTTATTTTCTCGACCAGCTGCAATAAAACTTGTAACATCTACACCATGAGTATTTGTCCTACCTCATCAGCAGGCTGTGGATCCTTCTGGGAAGGAGCAAAATAATGAAAATAAATTTTATTTTTATACCATTTTATTAAGAAATATGAGGGACAGGACTTACTGCTGGGACCGGTTTGTCCTGTTTTCTGCTCTCGAATTCGGGGGCTTTTTGTTGGACTTCTGATATTCTCTCCTAGGTAAAAACTCATTTATTTTAAATTAATAATTTAAAAAAAATCTTTGTTTTTCTCTTTACCTTGCTATCAGTGTCACGCTCTTTGCGTCTCTCTGCCTCTTTGTCTCGCTCTCGTCGCTTGTCCTTGCTTCTTTCCGGGTCCCTTTGAGAATCTCTTTCCCTCCTCCGGTCTCTGTCTCGACTCTTGTCTTGATCTCGTTTCTCCCTTTCCTTGGTTCTTTCTTTCTCCTTGTCCTTGTCTTTCTCCGTCCCTCGCTCGCGGCTCTTTTCTTGTTCCCCCTCTTTGGCGCGGTTCTTCTCGGAACGCTCGCCATCCCGTCGAGGTCTTTCCTGCTCTCTGGGCCGATCAGGGTCTTTATCTTCTCTGCTTCCGCTGCGCTCGATCCTCTTCTTCTCCTGTAAAACTTGACGGTGAGAGCCGGACTCACAACTAATTAATTCAATGTTTAGTTGTTACAACCTCTCTTTCCGGCTGATGGTGCTCACGTCCTTCTCGGTTTTCTTTATCTTGGGATTTGGATGTGGCTTTGGTTTTCAAGTCCACTTTCTCTCCAGAGAGGACTCGTTTCACTGCCTCCTCACTGGACAGCTATGGACAGAATATAAAATCTTTCAGCATGGATTGAGACAACAATACTGTAGACCACAGGTTACGGTATGATACCGTATCTCTAGCTTACAATATTTTCATGTTACGTTACGTATAAACATGTTTTTCAACCACTCGTTACAACATATATTTTTACGTGTGCAGGTGGTTGAAGGATAAATGGTTGGAGATGAATTGGGAAAATATGCACAATTAACCATATGCACCTCCTATTTATAGCAAGAAGTGAGCAGAATTTCCAAACAAATCGTCCAAAATGTTCATTCAAAAATGATCTGTGGTTTGCAATAATCTGTGGTCTGTGCAGCCCTTTGAGACTCCTTGTGATTAAGGGCTATACAAATAAACATGACTTGACATCCCCGGCAAAAAGAAGTAAACTGCAAAAGTAATTTTCTTTTTACTAACAAACACTTACCTTAATTGGACACGCCTGGTTTAGTCCTTTGAGCCAAAATGATTAATTGCAGTAGACCCCCGGGTTACAGCTTCGCTAGCTTATGATAGTTTAACATTACCATGTGGAATACAATGTTTTTTTTAGACCCATGTTACAACATTTTTAAACCATATGACATCAACAGCAAAATATTTTGGATGCCAAAAATTTCAAACTTTGCTTTATTTCTGCGTCCAAAGTCTGTTATTGGTCGAGGTCATAAATGATGATGGTATGCTATTGGTTCGTGTCACAGTTAAATGAAGATGCCAATATGCTATTGGAATAATTCCCTCCCATAATGCCTTCCTCTCTCATCTCATCAGAATCTCATGTCTTTGTAAAGACTTTATGAGACGGCGATACAACACTGTATTTTTTGTACCGTGTTTATTAACTATGGGTCCCAAGACTTGCACTGATGGCAAATGTAGAAGCAAAAGCATCTCAACAATGGAAACTAAGCTTCAGATTTCCTCTACCTGTGTATTGATTTAAAATGTTGTATGTTCACAAACCCATACATTTACTACATATAAGTAGTACCTACATACTCTTTTGTTACTCATGTCTAAAAAGTGCAATTTTAAACTAAGACAAGAAAGTTTGACCACATGACCCCGATTTTAGTTTACCTGCATTGGCTCCCTGTTAGCTTAAGATGGGATTTTAAGGTTCTGTTGGTAGTATGCAAAATTTTCCATTCACTTTCCCCCAAATATCTTTCAGATTTAATTTCCCCCCATGTTACCGCTTGGAACCTTTGCTCGGAAAACGCTGGTCTACTAGTAATCCTAGGAGCAAAGAAGAAATCCACAGGTTTGACAACGTTCTCCATTCAAGCCCCGGTGCTGTGGAATGCTCTGCCCGCTTAGATTCGATCTGCAACTTTGATGGAAGTGTTTAAATCTAGGCTTAAAACACACTTATATTCAATAGTTATGAACGTTGTTGACTTAGGGACATTCAGGATTACCTAAATTTATTGTTGTTGATGTGTGTATTTATGTTGATGCCATGAAACTAGCCTTGTCATCCTGGAAGGAGAGATTACCTCATGTGGGCCCCTTCTGAAGGTTTCTTAATTTCTTCATGCTAAGGTTTTAAGTTTTTCCTTGCCCTCATGTAGGTTTTAGCTCAGGGGATGGTTTAATGATACCTCTTGTGATTAAAGGCTATACAAATAAACATGACTTGACCAGACTTGAAGTACAGGGATTTTGCAACACAAACAAATCAAAGCCTTCTTCTGTCCCTCGTCAAACAAAAATTTCACCTTACCATCCCAACGTTAAAATGGATTAATGTCATATCCCGGGGTCAAACAAAAATGTCCCCCTACTATCCCCACCCGGGAATGGATTCTTGCCACAAGGTACACGTGATTTAAATGAAATGTGTGTAAAGAAACCTTGTTGAGGCAGCACTTGGCGAGAACCTGCAGCAGCTCGTTAGTCTTCTCGGGCTCATGTCCGGCCACAATACGAGCAGGTTTCGCGGAAACCGGCTCCCCACTGACCATGAGCACCACATCGATTGCTTTCTGAAGGAAAGCTATCTTAGTCTCTTTGTCCTAGAAGACATAACATGTATATATATAACTGAAAAGAATATTTAAATGAACAGTATTTTCAATCAAATCAAAGTTTGAATCTCACCTTCACATTATCTGACTTCAATTCACTCTCTTTGTACAGTCCTTTCATGAAACCAGTTGTCCTAATTATCTGAAAAGAAGATGATGAAAATAAGACATGCGTTGAACCAAATATTACTTGAAACCAAAATTCTATTTACACTGGTAGATTTTTTTACAACAATACACCTCTGTTGGCTGCGGCTGCATCGGCTCGCTACAACGGGTCAGGTGCAATCGACATTTCGTTCTGTGTACATTGTTACACAGAATGACAATACAAGGAAATTATTATTATTATTATTATTATTATAAGGCACAGATAATGATGATCATTTAGCCTGAATCTTTTTCCAAAATAAATCTAAGAACATAATATTTGAGTGAAATGTTCATATCTTTGTTTTTTCTATTAAGGAATCCGAACTTTTCTTCTAAAAAAAAATCAGGAACGGTATCAACGCTAACCACTATAAGAGACCTTTAAAAGACCTGCAAATATGGACACCTTGCTTCATTAAATATGCATAAACACAAGGTGAAATACAAGCTGTGTTGGCCTGAAAAAGAGTGTTGGTGTCTCCATTTACACTTTTCAACTGGAAAAATTAAATTGTGCTGGTCATATTATTAATGAAATGAAATGATCTGCATTTATATAGCGCTTTTCAAGTCAATGACTTCCCAAAGCGCTTTACATTGTGCTTCACATTTCCCAATAGCGGCCGTGATCTGTGCAGCCATGTAAGGCGCTAACCTGCTTATTGGGGGTATTGGGGTTTCAGTGTCTTACCCAAGGACACTTCGGCATGTAACACGGACAAGCCGGGATTCGAACTGGGATCCCTTAATCCGAAAACGATCGCTCTACCTCCTGAGCTACTGCCGCCCAATTATTAAGTCTTGGGAAATGTATCAACTGGTGTACCTTTAGGATTGTGAGTGTGAATACAGCTATTTGGAATTTAAAATGAAGGGACTTCTCAGTTTTGATAGACCTACTTAAGAGACATTTCTATAATGAACAAAAATAAAGAACATAAATATTTAAAGAAGTTGAAATTTGGAAAATGTTAGATCCAGAGGTGATTTTAAACAATTATTGATTGAATTAGCCGAGGATCAAATTGTTAATCACGGTAGATTAAGAAAACAGCCAAAACAGGTTGAAAATGCATTGAAAGGAATCTGTCTATTCATGAAAATTTAATAAATAAGTATTTTACAAGACACAGGGGGCTAAATCTGGACGTGGTGAACACAATAATGACTTTTTGGGGACCAATACTAAAACATATATTAATAACATAGTAAAAGACAATACTGCTTTTCATTGCAGTATTGTTCTGATGCACCTACAACGTATGTTGCTCTACAAACATTACTTTGTGAATATTGACTATTTATCCTATGTTTTTTTTATTTGATGTGTTTCTTTAGTCTCTTATTACATGCTTAGCATGGAGTTGCACCTCTCATCTCTTTGCAAATAATGTCTACAACGTTGTAATCAATGACAATAAATGCTTTTCTATTTTATTTTTAGCAGCAAAGGATTCAAAATGATTTGATGAAAATATGGTAGGTTTAAATATAATTAAGTACACCAAAATCGTGTTTACGTGCATCGATAGGAAACTTCTGTGCGAAAAAAAACAATATGAGAAAAGAGAACTAAACCCATATTCATTCTCTTTATTGCTGAAGTTTTCCAGATCGTTTTGACGCAGTATTTAAATTTTTTATTTCAGTGATCCATACCTGTCAACCTGTATGTTATTGCCATACAAAGTACGTTTATTATGCATTTTAAGACGTGTACGATGTACAAGAAAATCTGTACGGAAAAACGCAAATTTGTCAATGATGGGCACCATCCGGTATACACAGACTATCACCAAACGGCAAATTAATCAAGCCAAACGAGTTCGCCGCAGTAGCCTCTATCTCGGTATCATTTTTTTCGTTGCAAACGAAGCGAGCGGTTTGATGCTACTGTGCGCATGCATCTGCCGCCTCGGATTTCATGTGGTAGTTGTGAAGTGAAAGGAAGTCCGTCTCTTTTTAGAGAACCGGCTTTTTCGGCTCAACTCATTAAAGAGAGCCGGCTATCCAACGGCTCACTTGCTTTGATGCATTATATTACGAATCATTATTGTTGTATAGAGAAGTTAAGAAAAAAAAGGAAGTATAAAAGGAGAAAATGAAAAAAGACAGGTTTGTGGTTATTCCTTTAATCAGTATATTACCAACAATACCAGGTTCTGCAACCACTTTGTCCCCCTGGCCATTAGACTGTTAATGGTCAATCACACACATAGTAAGCCTACACAGCTGCTAATCTGTACATATGTGTTTTTTTGTTTTTTGCACTACTGGCAGTTCTCTTATACCTAGCCACTCCTTTGCACATCTGTTCTCTTCTGCACCATCGTACTCCAGTGTTATTATTATTGTATAGTGACTTGTTTACCTGACTGCCCATTTTGCACATCTGGTTAGCTGCTCCTCTTGCACTCTTTGCACTACTGTATAATACTATACATAGCTATAATTATTTAGTATATTAATAGTACTTCAATACTCCAACTCAATACAACATTTTATTTATATCTGTACATTCAAGGAAACTGTGCGGGTCAGATGTATCGACATTTCGTTCTGTATACACGTGTACAAGAATGACGTATATCTGAATCGGGATAATTTAATGCAGAAAATGAATAATTTGAATACGAAAATGTATTATACTTCTTGATTATATTTGCATGTATTTTTTCCATCTACTGTGAACGTCCAAGCTACTTAATTTTTGAACTTTTTTTTTTATAATAAACCTCATTGATGTCAAGCAACTCAGTATCTCACAACAAAATGTTAATTAACAATATATATGATATAACGAAACACATGTACAATATAACATGTTAAACTACCGCGGCTGCATCTGCAACGCTAGACGGCAGCGTCGTTTGTGTCAATGGCAACGGGGTGATACAATCCAACGCCCATTTTTACTCGGAGAAAAATAGAATTATTCCCACGATAATAATGAAAATAGTTATACTTTATTTTGTAGTTTCCACACTAATGCTAGCGATTTAAAGACGGCTAAGCTAGCAAGCTATTGTTTTTCTCCGCTTCTGTTTTAGTCGTGAGCCATTTGTTGTTGTATGCTAAGCGTGTTACGAAAAATGTATGTTTTTTATTTAAATATAATGATAAAAAAACAAAAAAAATTCTCATTTTAAATCAAACATAAGCTCGCCGCCCTCACCTCGCTGAAAATGTCGTGCAGGTATCGAAACGGAGGTTTGCTGAGCAGCTTTTCAGTCAGCGGCGGCTTCTTTATCACTTT
This sequence comes from Urocampus carinirostris, assembly GCF_059441175.1. NCBI lineage: Eukaryota > Metazoa > Chordata > Actinopteri > Syngnathiformes > Syngnathidae > Urocampus > Urocampus carinirostris. Next base: position 5,074,915 of record NC_142362.1, read on the forward strand.
TCCGAGCGTGTCTTGCGTCTTTTTAACCACCGCCGCATTCATTGCAGCAAGTCATAAAGAAAACAACTTCTCAAAATTAAAATTTAAATAAAAAATTGTATATGTAACGGAGTTGTTTTTTTTTTATCTATAAGCGGTGTACAAGCTTGCGCATGCGTATAAGGGAGGAAGAAGCGTTTCTTCTTCTATGGATTTTTAAGTAGTTTTGTTTTTGAAATTTAGCTACACCGCCACCAATGGGAAATTAAGTCTATTTGTATGTCAAATTAATAAAAGTAAAGAACATAAGATCATTCATTTTAGTATTGAAACAGACCAGAGTATATAAGTGTATTATAATACAAGAAATACACATGGATGCAATACATACGGATTTCTTTGAAGCATAATTCACCGGACTTCCATCAAAACGCGTTCGGGTAATTGGGGCCATAAATAATTAATACTTCAATTATTTAAAATACTAATTTTATCCACAACAACAAAAAGAATAATGGATTGTACTGGGATCAAATGAATATTATGACAACGACTATTATGACAGTTACATAGCGTATCCTATGACGTCACGAGACAGTAACGTGACGAAACAAAGTCGAAATAATGAAATAATTTTGCCAATTTTGCATTTCTAAAATGGCTCAAGGATAAAAACAAATCAAGGAAGGCACCCAAATATGAAAAGGAAGAATAGTAGATAAAAATACACTGTGTATCAAATAAGAGTAAAAATGTCCGCCATTAACGGCGCCATCATCAAAAAGACCCAAAGCACACTCGGCAAAGTTATCAAGAAACCTGCTTTGACCGAAAAACTGCTCAGCAAACCTCCCTTTCGATACTTGCACGATATCTTCACCGAGGTGAGACGCAATTTGATTATTTTAAACTATATCGAGTGTATTAATAGTCAACATATTTCAGCCGTAAATTGTTAGGTTATCATACTTGTGGTTCGTCGGCGGACTAAAAGCTTTATTTTCAGAATTTAAATAATAGTCAAGTCAAAGTTAATATTATTTGTCATTTTTTAGATGTATTTGACATACAAAGGAATCAAAAGTACATTTCACACTGTCCCATGGGGTAGACATTGACAACAATATAGTGCAGCTAACGCTAAGATAATACTAAATGATAGTGCAAGCACATAGAAGGATTAGTTGTAGTTTAAAGGAACAAGTGACCTACAGGTGGCGCTGTCACGTTGAATAACCAAGCAAAAAAAGAGGATTTTTTTTTCCCTTTTTTCTGTCTCTATCTTATCAGTCGCAATCTGTCTTTCTCTGAGTCATTCCATCCATCCATTATCGGCACCTCTTATCCTCAGTAGGGTCGCGGGGATGCTGGAGCCCATCCCAGCTATCTTCGGGCAGTAGGCAGGGGACACCCTGAACTGGTTGCCAGCCAGTCGCAGGGCACACAGGGACAGACAATTCGCTCGCTCATTCACACCTAGGGACAATTTGAACCGGCCAATTAACCTGAAATGCATGTTTTTGGAATGTGGGAGGAAACCCACGCAAGCATGGGGAGAACATGCAAACTCCACACAGGAGGTTCGATCTCACAACCTCAGAACTGTGCCGCACACGCGCTAACCACTGCGCCTCCGTGGTGGCTCTGTCATTCCGTCGGTCCGTTTTCTGTTTCTTGTCTATTTGTCTGTCCGTCTTTCTCTGTTTCTGCCCGTCTGCTTTTCTCTGTGTCCGTCTGTCTTTCTCTGTGTCCGTCTGTCTTTATTTGTGTCCGTCTGTCTTTCTCTTTGTCTGTCCGTCTTTCTCTGTGTCTGTCTGTGCCTCCTCTGTGTCCGTTCGTCGATTTTTTTCCCTGTGTGTCTGTCCTTCACTGTGTCAGTCTGCCTGTCTCAGTCTGTCTGTTTTTCTTTCTCTGTGTCTTTTTGTCTGTTTGTCTCCGTCTCTCTTCTTGCATGTATGCCTGTCTTTCCCTGTGTCTGTTCGTCTCTATCTGTTCATCTTTCTGTTTCATTGTCTGTATCTGTCTCTCTCTCTTCATCTGTTTGTATTTGTCCCTATCAGGATATGTGTCAGTCTCTATCCCTCCAACTTTCTGTTACTATGTCTTTATCTTTGTGTCTGTCCCTATCTGTATTATTATATTGGTCTTTATGTCTGTTTCCATTTGTACGTCGATCCATCTGTCTCTGTCTGTCTTTCTGTGTTGAAACGTTTTTGGTCCTTCCCCAGGTCATCAGGACAACTGGGTTTATGAAAGGATTGTACAAAGAAAATGAGTTGAAGTCAGAGTGTGTTAAAGTAAGGGACACAAAAAAAATCACCCACATTTCTTGCCAGAAATCTGAAAAGGAGCATTTTTCAATCTGTAGGACAAAGAGACAAAGATGGCGTTCCTTCAGAAAGCAATCGATGTTCTGGTGATGGTCACCGGGGAGCCTTTGGCGGCGAGACCGGCACATATCGTAGCTGGACACGAGCCAGAGAAGACCAACGAGCTCCTGCAGGCCATGGCCAAGTGCTGTCTTAATAAGGTTTGTCCAATCAACAGAGGACACCAAACACTGATTCTGAAGCTGATTATTTTTCTTATTTTTCTTAGGTTTCCAGCAAGGACGCTGTAAAGCGAGTTCTTGCAGGAGAAAGGCTGGAAGTGAGGACCAAAGACGCTTCGGAGGGACGTCAACGACACCCAGAAAGAGGGGTTAGCTGCTCCTACTTCATCCACAAAGGACAGAAAAAGTCTTTTTCCATAAACATTTTGTGAATGATTTCAGGAGAAGAAGACATCAGAACATAGGACAGAGAAGGAGCCCGAACGAGACAGACCCCGACGAGACGGCGAGCGAGACCACCGCCACAACAAGGAAAGTTCTTCCAAGAACCATCAGCGGGAACCAGAACCTGCCAAAGACACGGGAAAGGAAGGTGAAGGTCCCGAACAAGACAACGATAAAGAAGACAAAAGTGAGCAAAACAAGAATAAAGAAGAAAAAAGTCGAGAGCGAGACAAGGATAAAGAAAACAAAGCTCGCGAGCGAGACACAGACAAAGAAGTCAAAGGTTGTGAGCAGGACAAGGGTATTGAAGACAAAAGTCGTATGCGAGACAAGGATATAGGAAACAAAGCTCATGAACAAGACGCGGGTAAAGAAGACAAAGGTTGTGTGCGAGACAAGGGTAAAGAAGACAAAAGTCGCGAACAAGGCAAGGATAAAGAAGACAAAGGATGTGAAAGAGACAAGAACAAAGTAGAAAAAAGACACGAGCGAGACAAGGATAAAAAAGACAAAGCTCACGAGCAAAACAAGAATATAGAAGACAAAAGCCGCGAGCGCGACAAGGATGAAGAAGACAAAGGTCCTGAGCGAGACAAACTGCACACTTATGACAAAAGTCATGGTAAGGAAAACAACAACGAGAAACTAAAAATCGCAGCGAGCGAGACACCTAAGCCGCTCCTGTCTCACGAAGAGAGTCCGGCGAGAACGTATCAGCTGTCTTCCGCCAAAGAACAGAGGACGAAAAACACCTTTGGAGGTACCTTTTGCGTTCCCTGATGCTAATCTATGCTAACGATGCTAATGCTAACCTCACTTTCTGGACTGAGTTTAAAAAGAATTCGGCGCTTTGTTTGACAATCGTTTTCTTTTTTTTTTGTCAACAGACGAAGACGACAGTGAAGCCAGAGGTGAGTGTCTCGTTCTTTTCGCTGTGAGATCAAAATATGAATCTAATAACATAGTTGCCAAGTTGAACTTGAAAAAACAGATTTTTTTTTTTTTATTGTTCGATCAACTGCCCTGTGTTATCTTTCTTTCATGTTTTGTTCAGTTAGTTAGTACGTCTGCCTGTATTATGTATCTTGGTTTTGTCGTCATCATGGCACGCTCATTGTTTTGTCCACGTGTGGTCATGTTTCTTGTGTTGTCTTCTTTCCATGTTTTGTTCTGTTGGAGCTGGTTGTGTGGTAAGATTATGGCTTTATTCCAATCACGAGTATTTTCCTGTGTCTTTCTTCCCTTTATGTTTTGTTGAGTTAGAAGTTGGTTTTCATTCATATCCTGTGTTGTCTTCCTTTTTATTTTTTGTTCTGTTGGAGGAGGTTGTGTCTGAAAATTACGTGTTTATTCTATCCTCGAGTGAGTATCTCCCTGCGCCTTTCTGTTATTTTCTTTCTTTCTTCTTTCTTCCTTTCGTGTTTTGTTGAGGTAAAAGTAGTTGGTATTCCTTCATATCCTGCGTTAGCTTCTTTTTCATGTTTTGTTATGTTAGAGCTGGTTGTGTGTTAAGATTATGGCTTTATTCCAATCACGAGTATTTCCCTGCTTTTTTATCTTTCATGTTTTGTTGAGTTAGAAGTAGTTAGTATTCCTTCATATCCTGCGTTATCTTCTCTTTCATGTTTTGTCATGTTGGAGCAGGTTGTGTTGGAAAATTATGTGTTTATTCTATCGTCGAGTGAGTATCTCCCTGCGTTTCTTTGTCTCTTTCTTCTTTCCTTCTTTCACGTTTTGTTGAGGTAGAAGTAGTTGGTATTCCTTCATATCCCGCGTTATCTTCTCTTTTATGTTTTGTTATGTTGGAGCAGGTTGTGTTGGGAAAATAATGTGTTCATTTTATCCATGAGTGAGTATCTCCCTGCGTCTTTCTTTCTTTCTATTCCTTTTGTGTTTTGCTTGGTTAGAAGTAGTTGGTCTTCTCTTTCATGTTTTGTCCAGTTAGCTTTTGGTCCAGCATATTGTGAGTTGTCTTTTGTGTTTTTGTACAATTAGTTAGTGTCCCCACATATCCTGCCTTGTTTTCTCCATGTAGTTGTTCTATCAACGCCTGGGTATGTGTCCTGTGTCCTCGTTCTTCAGTGTTTTGTTCAGTTCGAACAAGTTCTCTGTTGTCTTCACTTTCAAGTTTTGTTAAGAAGAAACCTAATTCCACTGGCTTATCGTTTTGCAAATGTTTTTCTTTTCTTATTTTGTTTAATTCAAAGATTTCAATGTTAGATAAATAATAAATTAAAAACTAGAGTATCACATTTGTTATAACATTCAAATAAAATATTCAATATTTTACATATAATTATTTGTATTAATTATATTAATTTGTTCTATTGGCTATGTGACTTGGGATTTATTCAATTAAAACAAGTGTAGTTAAAAAAATACATACATTTTTTTTCAACGAAAATAAGCAGAAAAATACCTCATATTTGATTTATTTTATTTTTCAAACTTTTTTGTGGCAAAATTGAAATATAATAATACGATTTCAATTTTTCTGTATTTCAGACTTGTAAAATGAGCACACAGATCTCATTTGATTTTACCCAAAATAAAAACAACCTTCACAAAAATGGCATTAAAGTTCTGTTATTCCTTTCTTTTTAAAAACAAAAACGATTTTCCAAAAAACCTCAGAAATTCAAATGTGCGCCTTATAGTATATAATATACTACGGTTTGCCTATTAGACTGGAAACACCATAAATGATATTGTTAATGCACAGTTCCAATGAAATGTTTTAACAAACTATTTATGAATGAATTAATCTAGCTATGAAGTATTTTTCTTTTAATTTTAGGAGTTTTTTTCTTACTTTCAATGTAGTTTTAATTTCATGAGCCTTATATATGAAGAAGATCACAGAGGACTCTTCTAAGGGTCTGCCTTATAATCAGGTGGGCCTTATAGTCCGGAAAATACAGTGTATATTTGAACTTCATATGCCTTCCTTATGAAATGTCCACATTGAAGACCGAGTCCCACGTTTTTCCCTAAAGGCCCTCAAGGCCCAAGTCTTTCCAACAAGGAAAGCGGAGATACTGCAGGATCCCCAATCACAACAGACGCCGCCTCCAGGTCTCCTCCACGGCACCACCAATGAATACATGTGGTGTTTTTCGGTCCAACTGATGCTTTTCTCGGTCGCCTAGCAACCACCGACTCTCCCGGCCCACCAGCGCTCGGCGAGCTCCCCCTCCGGTCAAGAAACGGGACAGTTTCACCGAAGGCTTGCCGCCTGATAGGTCGCCTCTGCCGAGATCAACGCAGAAAACTTCCCGATGTTTCAAACTTTATTTTTTTTTTCTTCCCCTGGAAGGCTTTCGAGCGCTAAATCGTCCGTCATCGGGGAGGGAAAGAAGCGTTCGGACAACGAGGACGAAGAAGACGAAGGGTTTCTGGTCGAGGAGGTGGCCCCGGAACCGGAAGATGCTCAGGAGAAGGTCGAGTTGCCATAGTAGCACTTTTGGTGGAAGACTTTAGACCTAATAAAAGCAGGTCCAAATTCTGGTGCACTTTTTAGTAACATGTCATTGTAGTTTTGTTTTTTTGTATCCAGGAATCGAGACAAGAATTAAGTAGTGATGAAAAACATGGTACGTCATTCACATCGATCTGTCTTTAAAGTTAGCTATTCTTGCTAATGAGTTGCACAATGTCTCTGTTGATGTAGGAGGACTTGTGAAGAAGATCCTCGAAACTAAAAACGATTATAAGCAGTCACCGCCCTCTAATACACCCAAAGAGGTATTTATTGATATTAATTTATATTGATGTCAAACGAAGCAAGCTTTATTTACCCAGCGCTCAATAAAAGGAGAGCTGCTAGCAGCTATCCATTGCCTGCAGCTAAATGGCCAATTTTGAGTGGCTAAAGAAGGAAACGGTGGGGAGAATGGCAGAAAATGAAGGACCCAGCAAGGTTTAGCTATACAGAGCAGCGAACAATAAGAATGGAGGCTAGCAGCGAGCCATCGCCTGCAGCAAAGTGGTCAACATGAGTGGCTAAAAAAGGAAACTGTGGAAAAACAAAGGCAGGAAACTCGAGGACGAAGCAAGCTATATTCACATAGCCTCTACTCTTATTGTTAGCTGCTCTAACAGTGAGTCATAGCCTACAGCCAAGTAGCCAATTTTGAGTGGCTAAAGAGGGAAACGAAAGGGAAAACGGCAGAAACTGAAGGACTGAGTAAGGTTTGTTTATACAGACCAGCTAACAATAAGAAAGGAGAGTTGCGGCGAGCAGTAGCACGCAACCAGTTGGCTAATGTTAATGGCTAAAGAAGGAAACGGTGGGGAAAATGGCAGAAACTATAAGAACAAGCAAGCGTTAATTATACAAAGCAGCTAACAATAGGAATAGCAGTTAGCAATGAACCATAGCCTGCAGCCAAGTGGTTAACTTGAGCGGCTAAAGAAGGAAACCGTGGGAAAAAAAGGCAGGAAACTAAAGGATGAATCATGCTATATTCACACAGAGCAGCTAGAATAGAATAGAATAGAATAGAATAGAATATACCTTTATTGTCATTGTTACAAATGGGCTAACATATTGTGACAACGAAATTGGGCATGACACTCCAGTTTTACACATAGTGAGGGTATGAGCAAGAAGATAAAGGAACAGAGAAGATAATGTTATAAAACAAGGGGAATAAGGCTATAGTTATAATTTACATGGTATTTACACAACAATGTCAGCATGTGGGATGTTACATACAGGGTTGTCGTGATAACGTTGTATCGTAACGGTTGTGCAATATTGCATTTGGTGCAAAGTCATCATGGTGCAAAAATAGTCCGCATATACATTGGTGCGAGCATAGACATCATAGTGCAAAAAAAGGAATGGTCAGACATTGTGCAATTTGAGCATTAAACGTAGTGCAGTCGACATGTGCAAGAACAAGACTTGAGTAACATTATTTTCGTATGAGGTAGTGTTGGCACGAGTTTTCAGTTTTTGTGCGGTGTCTGTTGAGCAGTGAACAAACATAGTGCAGACAGCATGTACGTGAGTACCATTTTACATACGTGTGAGGTATTTTTTTTTTTTTTTTTTTTTTTTTTTTTTTTTTTTTGCAACAGTTTTCAGTTGTTTGTGCGGTGTCTGTTTGGGTGGTAATGGCTGTGGGGAAGAAACTGTCTCTGAGTCTGTTCGTTTTTGCTTTGTGTGACCTGTAGCGCTTGCCGGAAGGCAGCAGGTCGAAGAGATGGTGGCCGGGGTGAGAAAAGTCCTTGACGATGTTTTCTGCTCTGCTGAGGTAGCGAGAGCAGGCAATGTCCTCCAGACTGGGCAGAGAGCAGCCGACGATTCTCTGGGCTGTTTTTATGATCCTCTGGAGCTTTTTCCTGTCTGCTGCTGTGCACCCCGCATACCACACCGTGATGCAGTATGTTAGGATGCTCTCCACTGTGGCTTTGTAGAAAGACACCTGCAGCTGCTGTTTTAGGTTATTTTTCCTGAGCAATCTCAGGAAGTGCAGTCGCTGCTGGGCCTTCCCTACCACCGCTCTGGTGTTTGCAGACCAGGAGAGGTCGTCGGCGATGTGCACGCCCAGAAACAATAAGAATAGAGAATAACGGTAAGCCGTAGCCTGCAGGCAGGTGGCCAATGTAAGTGGCTAAAGAAGGAAACTGTGGAAAAAGAAGGTGGGAAACTGAGAGACATAGCAAGCTTTATTTAAACAGAGCAGCTAACAGTAAGAGTAGAGGCTAGCGGTGAGCCATCGCCTCCAGCAAAGTGGTCAACATGAGCGACTAAAGAAGGAAACTGGAAAAACAAAGGCAGGAAACTCAAGGATGAAGCATGCTATATTCACACAGAGCAGCTAACAATAAGAATAGAGAATAACGGTAAGCCGTAGCCTGCAGGCAGGTGGCCAATGTAAGTGGCTAAAGAAGGAAACAGTGGAAAAAGAAGGTGGGAAACCGAAAGACATAGCAAGTTTTATTTAAACAGAGCAGCTAAGAGTAAGAGTAGAGGCTAGCGGTGAGCCATCGCCTCCAGCAAAGTGGTCAACATGAGCGACTAAAGAAGGAAACTGTGGAAAAACAAAGGCAGGAAACTCAAGGATGAAGCAAGCTATATTCACACACTGCTGCTCACAGTAAGAGTAGAGGCTAACGGTGAGCCATAGCCTGCAGCCAAGTAGCCAATGTGAGTGGTTAAAGAAGGAAACAGTGGGAAAACAGGCAGGAAACTAAAGGACTGAGCAAGGTACATTTATACGGAGCAGCTAACAATAAGAATGGGTGCTAGTGGCAAGCCATGCCCTGCAGCCAAGTGGTCAACTTGATTGGCTAAAGAAGGAAACAGTAGAAAAACAGGCAGGACACTGAAGAATGAAGCAAGCTACATTCGCATAGAGCAGCTAACAATAAGAGTAGAGGCTAACGGTGAGCCATAGCCTGCAGCCAAGTGGCCAATTTTGAGTGGCTAAAGAAGGAAACAGTGGGAAACAGGCAGGAAACTAAAGGATAAAGCAAGCTATCTTCACACAGAGTAAAACTGAAAGACGACAACAGCTATGTGCAGGGTTTGTACAGGTGCTTGGATTGGATTTGTGTTTTCAAGATTTGAAACATGCTTGAATTGTGGTTGCTTGTGAATGCTTGAAATGGTTGCCATGTTTCTTGGTCATTTAATTAAGAGGAATAAACAGTGTCTGCTTAGAAATGCCGCCGACAAGCTTGCTTTGTTGGCTTTGTTTTGCCCTTGCATTTTGTTCTTCCCTCGTAACTAACGGCAGCTGGCATTTGTTTGTATGGAGTTATGTGAAGCCCAAGCCTACAAGTGAAGAGACAAAGATGCTGGGTACTGGAGAAATTGGGAAATCGACTTTGAAAGTGCTCAAAAAAGTGCTTGAATTTGTCCATGAAAATGGTGTACGAACCCTGTAAGCGCCGAACACGCGTGGTTAGAAAAGGAAACAGTGGAAAAAAATTCAACAATGCCTAAAACATGGGAGTTTGGGTCGTTTGCTTCGATACCAGCTGTTGAATACGATTGACACTGAAGGATGAAACGGGAGCAGCTAACAATAACACCTGGAGGAGAGCTAAAACGTGCAGGCGGGTGGCTAGAGATGGAAACAGGAAAAAAAGGGCCACCAAACATTTCAAGTTACCCTTTTTTTTTTTACGTCGGTTTCTTCTCAGGTCTTGTCGGAGGAAGCCCGCAAGAAGGAGCGGGACCTGTCGACGCGTGAGGCGGAGCGTCTCCGCGCCTCCGTCCAATCGGTGTGCAGGAGCGCCTTGCCCTTGGGCAAAATCACCGACTACGTCCACGAGGACATCGACGCCGTGCGGGCCGAGCTGCGGACGTGGAGGCGGGAGAACCGAGACCGCGCCCAGGTTTTGCTCCAAGAGCAGAGGTGAGCGCGCTAGTCTCCGTCCTAGTGTTAAAGAACCTGCGGCCCGCGGGCCAGCTCAAGCCCGCAAGGGCTTTTAATCAACGTCGAGCGGAAAATGAGCTGCGCTTTTGAAATGGGTCCACTTGATGGCGCCAAGGCAAACTGGAGCTCTCTTTCTTGCTTTCTCTTTTAATTTTTTTTCTTACTTTCTCTCTTTCACTTTTTTTCCATCTCTTTCTTTCTTTCTCTCCTTTTTATCTTTTTCTCATCCTCTCTCTTTCTCTCCATTTTAATCTCTCACCCTCTCTTTCTCTCTCTCGGATTTGAGACTGGGAGGTTCGGGTTCGCGCCCCGGCCGAGTCATTCCTAAGACTTAAAAAGTGGTCGGCGGCGCCCTCTGTTGGCTGCGGCTGCATCGGCTCGCTACAACGGGTCAGGTGCAATCGACATTTCGTTCTGTGTACATTGTTACACAGAATGACAATACAAGGAAATTATTATTATTATTATTATTATTCTCACCCTCTTTCTCTCCAATTTTTCTCTTTCTCTCCTTTTTTTTCTCATGATCTCTCTCTCTCCCTTTGTCTCTTTCTTTTTCATCATATCCCTTTCTCTCCATTTTAATCTCTCTTTCAGATTTTTCTCTTTCCTTTTTTTTCTCATGATCACTCATTCTCTCGGTCTTTTTCTCCTTTATTTTTTCTCATTTTTCTCATCCTCTCTCTTACTCTCCATTTCTATCACGCTTTCAATCTCCCTCTCTGATTTCTCTTCCTCTTTTTTTCCTCATAATCACTCTTTCTCTTCATCTCTTTATTTTTCTTTTTTCTCATCCTCTTTCTTTCTCTCGTATTTAATCTCTCACCGTCTTTCTCCCTCTCTGATTTTTCTATTCTCATTCTTTTCTTTTTTTCTCACTTTATCTCTCTCCCTATGTTCTAATCTCTTTTTCAATTTCTTCTCTTCATTTCTGTCTTTCTTTTTCCACGTCTTATCTTCTTTGTCCCTTTCTTACTCTTATTCTCTTGGTGTTTTTCCTCCCTTACCCCCCCTATTGTGCTCTCTCTCTATGATGCTCTCTATTTCTCTTACTCTCTTTTCTCTCACTATTTCCTTCCCTTTCTGCCTTTCTCTGTCTCCCTCGTTCTCTCTTTTTATCTCTTTCTTTCTCTTTTGTGCTCCTTTTTTATTTCTCCATTTCTCTTTCTCTCTCTCTGTCTGTTTCCTTTGTTATCTGTATTTTCATCCTTCTCTTTCTCATTCACTCTTCTTTTTTCTCCATTTCTCTATGGCTCTCTCTCTATTTTTCTCTTTCTTTCCTTTCCTTTTTCTGTCTCTCTTCTTCTCTCTCTTTCTCTTTAATATACTAGCCTGGCCCCCAAAAATTACATATTACGTCTTTGTTTTAAGCTCTTAGTTTGATATTCAGCTTTGAAGTATTACTGTAGTTGTGTTTTTCTTAGTATTTATGGAGTAGGATTTCGATTGAAATTCGGTAGTTTTTGGTAGTATTGCTGTAGTTTTGTTTTTGCAGTATTTTTCTAGTATTTCTGCAGTGTTTTTTTTAAGTATTTCCATATTACCGTATTTTCCGCACTATAAGGCGCACCGGGTTATAGGGCCGTCTCGAAAAAATAGTTTTTGGTCCTATTTTTGACATATATAAGACGCACCGGATTATAAGGCGCTACAATGGGAACGTGGACAAAACAGTCAGATAGTTCAGTCCGACTTATTACCCCCTTAACATTCCGAAAGCTTGCAAAGACGCAAATACGTGTCGAGAACACGTGCGGATGCGGTGTCCGTAAGATGTCACTCAAATGCATCGTTCCATCATTCGGAAGGTTAAAGTCTTGGGATTCAAGAAATGATAACCATTCCTTCGTATCTATTTTCTTTTTCGCTCGCAACTTTACTGTGCATATGACAATAAACACTTGGAATTGAGTTGAATTTAAAAATAGACACTCCATTCCATCCATTATCTGCACCGCTTATCACAGAAACATCGAGTTCAGTCTGAAACAAGACAATATAAAACCGGGAATAGCTCTCCGAAGTCATTGTGTTCATAATAATGTGCAGGCAATGTCCTTTTATATCCGTGAGGGTAGTAAATCCAGGAGAATACAATATTTACAAATACAGAATAGAAAAAAATGCTTCCTCTATGCCATCGGCCACATGCTATACGCATTCATCTTTTTCGGCCAATTGCAGGCTTTGTTTCGCTGTTTAAGCCAATGGCAGCCTGTACATTATAAAAAGGATCCGCCCCTTGACCTCCGAATAACTTTAGCCAATAGTGATCGATTCAACTGATGATTGACACATCTTTTTCGCCCAATTGCAGGCTTTGTTTGCCGTTTGAGCCAATGGCAGTCTGTAAATGATAAAAAGGATCCGCCTCTTGACCTCCGAATAACTTTAGCCAATAGTGATCGATTCAACTGATGATTGACACATTGGTTAGCCAATGAAACGCCGGTAAATAAATCCCACCATCCACCGCGTACTACTTGGCGTTCGGGGGAAAATCGAGTCGGCGGCTGCAAGTTAGTTGGAAAACTTAATGTTGATCCATAAATAAGGCGCATTGTATTATAAGGCGCATGGTCAGCTTTTGAAAAAAATAAAGGCTTTTAGGTGCGCCTTATAGTGCAGAAAATACGGTAATATTTGCTGAATATTTCTGTAGAATTTTTGTTGTTTATTTGTAGTATTTTATGTTGTATTTTTGTAGTATTACAGTAGTTTTGACTTTAGCAGTTTTGTAGTACGTGATGTATTTTGTAGTATTTACATAGTCATTTTTTTTCTTGAATAAATGTAGTATTTTTGTCATATTTTTCGTAGTACAGTATTACTGTAGTTTTGTTTTTGTAGTATTTTTTTTTAGTATTTCTGGAGTAGTTTTCCATGGTAGTATTTTCCGAATAATTCTGTAGTATTTTTGTTGCATTTTGATGGTAGAACTTACGTTGTATATTTGTAGTATTTTATGTAGTATTTTGTAGTATTACAGTAGTTTTATGATTTTAGTTTTTTTGTGTTGTATTTTCATAGATTTTTTGTTGTTGTATATCTGCAGTAGTATTTTTGTAGTACAGTGTTACTGTAGTTTTGTTGATGTAGTATTTTTCTAGTATTTCCGTAGATTTTTTTGCAGTATTTCTGCTGTAAAACACCTCGAGTAGCATTTCAAACGACCACCCTCAGGGGGCGTAATTGTCCCCGATTAAAACTGTCCAAAATGTACGTCCCAGAGCGACGGAGCAGACTCTAGAACCTCTTCAGACCGAACTAGTAGAGCTGGAGCAACAGATGAAAGACTACCAGGACAAAATCTGCGCCCTGAGGTCCAACATTCTGAGCAACGAGGAGAAAATCCGCAAAAACTTGGTGGCCATCATCTCGTCTCGCTCTTGAGGGAGGGGAGCGCAGGTTTGTGGGACAGGCTGGAGTCTGGAGGGGTCTCAACTGTGATATACTAGAATATAAATACTAAAGTCATCATGTCCTGAACACGTTTTAGTTCTTCTGATGAATCGCAACATTCGGGGTTGAAAAAAATTTATATATTTTGTCCAGAATATGGCATTATTATTAGTAATATACTGAACAGAAGAACCTCCCCCTTTTCCTGCTTTTTTCCTTTGTTTCTTATGTCCCCTGGCTTTTAATTTTCTTTTTCTTATTTTCTTCTCCATTATCCTCTTTTAATTTTTCCCTGTTTTTTATTTTTTCCTGCTTGTTTTCTTTGACTTTTTTTTCTTTTTCATTTTTTCTTTTATTCTTTCGTCTCTTTTTTCCCCTGTAGCTTTTACTTTTTTTTTGCTTGATGTTTTTGTCTTTTTACCTTTTTGGCATTTCATTTTTCTTCTTTTGTTTCCTTTTTCTTGGTTTTTCCTCTTTTTCTTATTATTTCCTGCTTGTTTTCTTCTACTGTTTTTCTATTTATTATGTTGTTTCTTTTTACCATTGGCTTTTCTTGTTTTCTCCTTTTTCCCTTTGCGTTTTTTATTTTATGTTTCTTTTTTCCTAGCTTTTTTTTTCCCCTCTTTTATGATCTCCTGCTTGTCTTCTACTTTTTTCTCTTTTGCCTTTTTTTCATTTTATTCCCTTTTTTCTATAGCTTTTTTTTCTTCATTTTTTTCTCCTTTTTTCCTTTGCGTTTTTTCCTCCCTTTTTTTCTTCTCTTACGCTTCTTTTTCTCATTTTTTCTGCCGGTATTCTTCTACTTTTTTCAATGTTTCTCTTTTTGTTTTATTTTCTCGTTTTTCTTTCTGTAGCTTTTTCCTTTTGTTTTTCTCGATGACCTTTTTTCCTTTTGCATTTTGTTCTTTTATTTTTCCCTTTTCTTCGTCTTTTTCTTCAGACTGCCCTCACCACTACATCCAGTTCTCTTAAGGTGGGCGGAACTGTCCGTGGGTGAGCACTCACCATTGTAGTATTACCGTAGTTGTATTTTTGTAGTATTTCTGTCGTAGTATTTCTGTAGAAGTATTTTGAAGCGTTTCCATACTTGTAGTATTCCTTTTGTTTTTTTTAATATGACTCTAGTTGTTTTTATGTTGTATTTTTGTATCATAGTATTACTGCAGTAGTATTTTCGTAGTAGTTGTATAGTATTTTCTTCCAAAATAATATGTTAGGTCCCTGTTTTCAAGCACTCTATTTGATATTTAGTTTTGTAGCAATTTTGTAGTTTTCTGTTGCATACCCACAAATGGACAATGGGTTTTTATTACTAGTACTATATTTAGTATTATAGTATAGTATATTATCCTTATATGTTTACCCTTTTGGGAACCGGATAGAGGCGTGCCAGGCCGCATGTGGCCCGCGAGCCGTAGCAACCCCCTATAGCCAATCAACACACCAGAAGAAGAAACAAGTGCATCATGGGAAAGAAAAACCCTAACCCTGAACTCAGATGAAGTTGGCCTCCCTCGGATGCTAACGAGCCGCAATTCCAAAAGAAGACAGCAGAAGGCGACAAATACTGAAATATCCATCCATCCATTATCTGTACCGCTTATCCTCAGTAGGGTCGCGGGGGTGCTGGAGCCCATCCCAGCAATCATCGGGCAGTAGGCAGGGGACACCCTGGACTGGTTGCCAGCCAATAGCAGGGCACACAGGGACAGACAATTTGCTCGCTCATTCATACCCAGGGACAATTTGGACCAGTCAATTGACCTGACATGCATGTTTTTGGAATGTGGGAGGAAACCGGAGTGCCCGGAGGAAACCCACGCAAGCACAGGGAGAATCTGCAAACTCCGCACAGGAAGGTTGGTAGCTGGATTTGAACCCATGACCTCAGAACTGTGCGGCACACGCGCTAGCCACTGCGCTGCCGTGCTGCCCAATACTGAAACATACATGACTAAAATAGCGCCCTCACAGGTTCTCCTTCCTCTGCGCATCTGTAAAGATTTACGCCCAAAAATGTCGGACGCCGTCATTAAAAGCAAGCCGGGATAACGCTGACATTTAGGCGGGAAAATAAAAAGTAGATTTATGGCCGCCCTCCCCGATCACCGTCTCGCTTAATGAGGTGTTTTGCAGCAAGCGCTTCCGTTCGAAGGGATAAATTGTCAAAATAGCGCCGCTAATAGCGTAGCGTCCTTGTCACTGGACGGCCTCGGCTAAAGGCAATTTCCTTTCGCCGTCTTGGGTGTGGTCATAAACTTTACATGGGGAAGAAACATTATTTAAAGTAGGTGTCTGTAGTAAGCACCCCCAAAAATTATAGCATTTTTTAAGACTCTCTTCTCGTTAGAGTGATTCTTTTGTCAGTTAGGTATAGAATGGATCTCGAGAAATGAACTCTCAAAGTAGACAGTTTGACTACGAGAAGCTCTACAAATCTTGATAAACAGACGGACATTGTAGTGATCAGTTTAGCTTGGTGTAATTGGGAGACTTCTGACTGTTCTCTCCAAGTTGATCATCAAAGGGCAAGTTCACCTGCCGCGCGTTCCTTTTTTGCCTTCCCCTCTTCTTAGGTATGTGATTGTGACTTTTCCGTTAATGTTTTTCACCACGTGTCTTGATATTATTAGAATATTGTCCAGATGGGGTGCAGGCTTCCGGAGGCTTTCAGGTTAGCCCCTTAGCTGTCTGTTAGCTGGCTAGCTTGCTGTGCCAATTGTTTTTTCCCTGGCTGCGTTCATGTTTTGCACACTTGCACGCGATAATCACACGTCAAAATGGATCTCGGGTTGCATTTATGCATGTTTGTTTTCCACTCTGATTTGAATAGGTGAACTTGCTTGAAATTCACTGGCTAACCAATGTGTCAATCATTTACACGAAGCAGCTAACCATAACAATAGCGGGAAACTATAACCTGCAGCTAAATGCAGGGTTTGTACGGGTGCTTGAAATCCTTGAATTTTAACGTTTTCAAAGTTTGAATAGTGCTTGAATTTAGGGTGAAGTGCTTGTAAATGCTTGAAATGGTTGCCATTTTTCTTGGCAGTCTGATTCGATAGAACACGCATTAAATTGAGAAAAAAAAACATGTCTGCTTAGAAATGTTCATGGGCAAGACACGGAACCCATAATGCCCCCGATGCACAGATAGGCGCCGGTGTGTAAGTGTGTGTCTGAATGGGTAAGTGTAAAGAACATTGTAAATTGCGCTTCGAGAGGTCTTCAGTGACTTGAAAGCCGCTATATAAATGCAGACCACTTACCATAATCATCATTTGAAATGGTCATTACTGGCTGCAGACTTTGAGGACCAGGGTGTTCTTTTTTTCAATACAGGCCTTCATAGGTTATTGCAGGTTGTGAACCGTGACAAAACGTTTGCAAGTGATCGAGAGTGGTGTCAATCAATCGGTCATATTGGAAATCATCTTACGAAATTGCGAACTTTTAAAAGGGAATTATGGGGCAGAAGAGATTGATGACAAGGAATGTCGAATGATGCAGAAATACTTTAAGGCGTTTTTTGTGTGTGTGTTTATTAAATCCGTCGGCATTATGGTGTGTTTTGGAGTCAATATTTTACACTGTTGGAGGGAATTGTCAGCTACTTCAGTACTATATAGGTGCGTATTACCATCTTTATAGCTTGCTGGTATATATTTTGGATCTCAAGAGTTTGCACTTTCCAATGATGTATTTCAGTGACTGGTGACATTGTACAGTCACATATTTGTTTATCAACAAAATTGTCAAGGGGTTAATGTAGCTCAGTTGGGAAAATGCCATATGCGGGGCCAAAAACACAGCTTATCCCACATCCTAAAGTGAAAATGCTCTATCACAAGGGTCTATTGTATTTACCTGAAGAGTACTTATGAACACAAAATGTTTTGTTGTTCATATTGTAGAGAGGGGGTCTCCTCGAAAGAAGGACCGAAAGAATATCGCTATTGTTAGGTTTTAAATATTAAAATGTAGCGTTTACCAAAATGTTCGAATTAGTTATCTGACTCCATTAATCAAACACAACCTACATTCTTCTAACAATGCACGCTCGTTTCTTGATGGGAAAAGATGGACAAGAGACCGGCATTTCCACACGGGGGCAGATTTAATTTCATTAGCAATTTAACTAACTGAACCCCATCGAATACGGCCGAATTAGTGTGGTTGGAGTCTCTGGGAAGCCTCCTCTCCCAAGTCCTCTAGTTTCTCCTTTCAGTCCACAACTTTCCGCAAGATGGTGTCCCGGCTCCTCCCGTGGGCGTGGCAATGAAGCGCCAACGTGAGCTCCACCACCTCGCCGCGATGTCTGGAAAACTCAAAACAGCACAGAGCGTTTCACAAACAATGCCGGCTGTCCTCCGTCATCAGGGCCTTTCTGCGTCTTCAGATGTGCTGACTATCTTATCATCCTCACGTCCCGTTTTCCGCCATTCCTGTAAACAATATTTTCTAACAGGGTGCCCTGAACTTTCACTGCTCATTGAACTTAAGCCTACCTGGTGAAAATCTTCATCGGGGCGGCAGTGGCTCAGGAGGTAGAGCGCTCGTCTTGGGATCAAGAGATTGCAGTTCGAATCCCGGTTCCTGCGTGTTACATGTCGAAGTGTCCTTGGGTAAGACACTGAACCTCTAATAAGCAGGTTAGGGCCTTACATGGCTGCACAGCGGCTATTGGGAAATGTGAAGCACACTGTAAAGCGCTTTGGGAAGTCTTGACTTGAAAAGCGCTATATAAATGCAGATCATTTCATTTCAATAAATGTAACTTGAATTCAATCGTATAAAATCCTTTGTAGTCAAATGTATAAAATCCTTAACTATCCACACTGTAATAAACCTATATGGTGGGGATTCTGTAACTCAGGGTTTACTGGCTCGAAGGACCAAGTCAGATGTATTAAGATGAATCATTTTTTTGTTATTAGTGGGGAAAACATCTTTTTCACCGGGGTCTCCTACATCCGCCGCTCGAATCCACATCCCAAGAAGCAGACTTGCAACACAAGCAAAAGTAAACTAAGAATCCTTTTATTCATTGTTCTATTTTTTTGGCCTCCTACACAAGTCCTTTCAAAAGTGAGTTTGTCATGCGAGGTGCAGCGTCGGTCGATACATGCAAGGTCGTACTGGAGAAGTTTGTTTGGAAGGGAAATGACCCATCCTTCCTAGAGACTTTACAAGTGGGGGCGGAAGGAGAATCCAGTTCAGTTCTTGCCGCCGTCGGTCTCCCGGACCCGTCTTCCCCGAGAGGGGGAGGGTTTCTTATGACATCATCGGTTGACATCTTCAGTGCAATTCAAAGAAGAAAATCTACAAGCAGGCAGTCCTTATTTACAAAAGTGTGTGCAAATGGGAGGGAGGGGGCGCTGTGCTAGAAATACAAGCCCCCCCAGCTGTGAAATGTCCTTCCCTTCGTCAACGTCACTAAAAAGACTTTGAAGGTAATATAAAAGTAACCTTTCAAAACACTCAGTCTTCCGAAAGATTGAAAACTGGGACGTCAGGCATGTACTGCACTGCAGCCTCTGTCATAAAATTACAAATGTTTGGCCTGCCAATCATGTTAATCACAGTATAAAATAAATTTTGCTCCCCATAAAAAAAAAAAAAAAAAAAAATATTCAACAAACCATGGCATTAACCCTTGACCACCTTCCCCTTCTGTAAGAATTATAGATAAGTAAGGTCTAAGCGCTGAGCAGCGTGCATGCTGTGTAGACTAGAAGAAAAAGGAATATGTCACGGTTGCCATGGCGCCCAATTGGCCCCGCCCGTGTGGCGCCAGCTGCGGCTCATTGACAGATTGGCTTTCTGTCTATTTAAGCTCAATGCTCTCTTCATTTGTCAGTCCGTCAACGAACCTCTGCCCCGCAAGATGTGGGTTCTGACTCGGTCCTGTCTTCCTGTTGGTATTTCCTGTCCGGTATTGTTCCCGTTTATTTGGTCCTGTTTAATATCGGTTTCGAGTTTCGTTCCCGTCTATTTTTGTCCTGTTTATTATTCTCTCCAGTTTTCGTTCCTGTCTAGTTGGTCTTGTTTAATTTCGATATCCTGTTTAATTATCAATCCTGTGCCCCGTCCTGTCTGGTATTGACCCCATCTGTCCGATATCAACTCGGGAAATTGGAATCGAATTCGTCGTTCTCTGGCTCCCTGTCTTTCCACGCCAGACCGCTGCCTAACGTACATGACTCCCTATTTCCTGTAAAATCAAAGGCTTGTGTGAGAACATCACGCATTTGGGTCCTGATCCTGTTCCGGTTCTTGACAGAACAGAAGACATGACGAGTGGATAATTAAAAAATAAAATGAATATATATACCAACATGAGAAAGGCCTAGCTTGACTTTTTATGCCCAAACTCGGTTCAGTCCCAAGATCTTACATCTCCCGAGAACTTGTGCCCACCCCATTCACGACACGCGACTCTAAATATAAAAAGGAAAGTTGACTGTGAGGGCCACCGCTTCCAAGTGGAGATTGGAGTATTTTTTTCACTGAAATCCCGAATTTCCGCATTTGCCGAGAGACTGGTTGTTTTCAAAGACTACATCGAGGGGCGCTGACAGACGGAACATGCGAACTGCAAAAAGCTAAGAAAAGGTGGAGAAAATGGAAGCACGGCAGCAGTTTTTCACCCTGCGAGTCCAATGAAAATTCTACAAAGGCGAGCTACGAGGCAAACCTTTGAGGGTGAATTTATGAAAGACTGTTCAAAGAATGCCAGGTCGAATAGTCGGCCCTCAGACGTATTCTGCTAACCAAGTCCAGCCTGCTTTCTGAAAAGTTCAGACCCCCCTATTTTAGGGGCTCTACTATAAAGCTCATAAAACCTCATTTCGCCAAAGTAAATATTTTCAACCGATTTTTGCACAAGATGCAAATACTCCCGAGTTTTACTGTTCTATTCCATTCCCCCAAAATGAGATACAAAGTCGTTTTAGTGACGTTTAAGTGAAAGGGGGGACATTTCAGGCAAGGGGTGCAATTTTCGGCACAACTGGGGCGATTCAATTGACATCACAGCAGACTAGGGGCCAGGGGGGGTATTGCATGTCACTTGGGTGCAGGATCCTAAATACTTTTTGAAGAAAAAAACACTTTTGTCCTTTTTTACATTCACTTCTGGAAAATTCCCAACCGAAGGGAAAGACAGGGACGCTACTCAGGACGGAATTGGTCCAAATCGTCTTGGGTGAAGTTTGCTTGTCACTGTTCTGTTGTTTAAAGCCCCAGTGTGTAATATTTGACCACTAGATGGCACTGTTGTCCAACGCTCATCAAAACCAGCACGGCAGACCAAACATGGTGTCGACTTCTAGGGTTGGATTCCACTAATACAAATACCCATTTCTCCACCTATGATTTATTAAAAACAATAATATTGGTACGATAATTCCTGTTTTTTGCGTAGTATTCAAATCAATGTTTATTTTTTTTAATGTACCACTAGAAGCCATAAAATATTACACACTGTCCCTTTAAAAAAAATATCCCAAACCGGAACACACGCAAAGGCCTGTGGGGATAGTAGGTAACACTGACACCTACAGGACAAAAGTGGAACAGCGAGACAGTGCCAAATTCAGCAACCATGTGACGGAATCCCGAGAGTGCCAAAAAGCAAGAAAACCCAATAACAGCTAATGATCTAGAATCTAGATTCTAGATGTTTATTTTCAAAATGTCATTTTTTTTAATGACATTGTCTTCACGTTTTGATATCTGTTCTTAAAATAATGTATTTTCATTTCCTTGGTTTGCTTACTTAACCCACACGCTGATGGACAGCAAGTCATAGAATTTAAAAACTCAAAAATGTTAAAATAAAATAAAGGACGGGAGCCTAGACCTTCATTTCAAACCTTAACTCTAGCCCAAACCGTATTTCAGAACGCTAATTGACAGCTTAAACCCAAGTTCCTAACCATAGCTCCTAGCCCTACACCTAACCCTAGCCCTAACCCAGTTTCATACTGTTTCATACTGTAACCCTAGATCAAACCCTAGTTCCTAACCCTAGCTCCTAGCCCTACACCTAGCCCAGTTTCAAACTGTAACCCTAGCTCTTAACCTATTTTGGAACCCTAAATTCAGTTTAGAAAACCTAATATGGAGATCAAACCATAGTTCCTAACCCTACACATAACCCTAGCCCAGTTTCAAACTGTAACCCTAGCTCTTAACCTATCTTGGAATCCTAAATTCAGTTTAGAAACTTAATATAGAGATCAAACCGTAGTTCCTAACCCTAGCTCCTAGCCCTACACCTAACCCTAGCTGTAACTCTAGCCCTAACCCAGTTTCAAACTGTAACCCTAGCTCTTAACCTATCTTGGAACCCTAAATTAAGTTTAGAAACCTAATATGGAGATCAAACCCTACTTCCTTTTCCTACACCTAACTGTAACCCTAGCTAGCCCTAACCCAGTTTCAAACTGTAACCCTAGCTCTTAACCTATTTTCGAACCCTAAATTCAGTTAAGAACCCTAATATGGAGATCAAACCCTAGTTCCTAGCCCTACACCTAACCCAGTTTCAAACTGTAACCCTAGCTCCTAGCCCTACACCTAACCCTAGCTGTAACTCTAGCCCTAACCCAGTTTCAAACTGTAACCCTAGCTCTTAACCTATCTTGGAACCCTAAATTAAGTTTAGAAACCTAATATGGAGATCAAACCCTACTTCCTTTTCCTACACCTAACTGTAACCCTAGCTAGCCCTAACCCAGTTTCAAACTGTAACCCTAGCTCTTAACCTATTTTCGAACCCTAAATTCAGTTAAGAACCCTAATATGGAGATCAAACCCTAGTTCCTAGCCCTACACCTAACCCAGTTTCAAACTGTAACCCTAGCTCCTAGCCCTACACCTACCCCTAACCCAGTTTCAAACTGTAACCCTAGCTCTTAACCTATCTTGGAACCCTAAATTCAGTTTAGAAACCTAATATGGAGATCAAACCCTAGTTCCTCTTCCTACACCTAACTGTAACCCTAGCTAGCCCTAACCCAGTTTCAAACTGTAACCCTAGCTCTTAACCTATTTTCGAACCCTAAATTCAGTTAAGAACCCTAATATGGAGATCAAACCCTAGTTCCTAGCCCTACACCTAACCCAGTTTCAAACTGTAACCCTAGCTCCTAGCCCTACACCTACCCCTAACCCAGTTTCAAACTGTAACCCTAGCTCTTAACCTATTTTGGAACCCTAAATTCAGTTAAGAACCCTAATATGGAGGTCAAACCCTAGTTCCTAACCCTAGCCCCAACCCTATTCAGAAACCTAAGTTGAGTTAAACACCATTATAAGGAGCCTAAACCTCCGTTTCCAACCCTATCCCCAATTTTGGAACCGTAAAATAAGTTTAAAACCCTTGTTTGAACACCTAACCTGAGAAACAGGCAACAATTTCAAGCATTTACAATGGCTTTACCTAAAATTCAAGCAGTTTTCAAACCTTGGAAATACAGCATTCAAGCATTTTCAAGATTATGAACTCGGGTTAGTAATCGATGACCGCTGTCAATCAAAGTGGGCGGGGCTACGCGTGGTAAAAAGTTTCTATTTCTTGCATTTTGGCCTTCTCGGGCTTCCGTACAATCCGACGGCCGTTTAACACACAGACATTTTCAATGGAAAACCAACAGGATCCTTTGGAAAAGTGACATTTCAAAACAAGGCTAGCAACAACTAGCATACGATAAATACAACAACACTATTATCGGCCGTTTTGCATAGTGAGTACGTTGGAAATACATTTCACTGACTTTTATACTGAAAAATATCTGCCGCCGTTTTTTTTCTTCTTTTCTAAAGAAATATCTGCATCCGTTTTTCGCCCGTCCCTCCGATAAAACGGGAAAAAAAAAATCCAGTCTCTTTTTTTTGTTCGCGTCGTCCGGAAACTAAAAGAAAAAGCGAGCACTCCCGACAACGTAGAAAATGGAAAGCTGCCTATGGAGGATTTTGCTGGCATTCACTCACAAACACAATTCTCTTTCTTTCTTGTTCTTTTTCTTTCCTTTCATGTTCTTTTTCTTTCTTTCATTTCTTGGCTCCCGACGGACGAAATGACGTCCCCGACCGTCGTTCAAACTCTGCGCACGAGCACTACGAGAAGGAATGTACAAAGTACATGTGAACGGGCAAAATATTTCAAAATAAGAGTCGTAAAAAAACACAATCCCCCCCCCCACCTAAAAGGTTTTCTAACATCTACTAGACTTCCATTTTTTTTTCCTTTTTCTTTATAGCACGTGGAGCCAAATCATCCAATCCGGAGGCTAATGTAGCTACATGCATGACCCCGACAAAATAAAAAAAAAACATACAACGGAAACATCGATTCCAGTTTTAGTACATGGGGAAGCCCACAGTTTGTTAACGATTTCAAAATAAAAGCACACGATCTTTTAATGAGGTGAGTCCGGCAAAGAGTGACCCTGATGAGATGGGGTTGTTTTTTTGTTTTTTGTTTTTAAAACCGAAGGAACTATGCACATTTATTTCCACGAGTTAACAGCCGAAAGTGCGTGCAAGGAGGGGGAGATGGTTCGGGGTCAGGATCCCAGAGTGCGCCGGGGCCCTCAGGAGCTGAGGGTAAACTGGTCTTGCTCGATGGGTTTTTTCACCCAGGCGCCGAGGCCGGCCTTGTGGAAGGCTTTGATGAGGGCCAGTTTGGCAGAGTGGTACTCGGCGGCCGCTTGCTTGGCGTCGTGGTAGGAGGGCGGCTTGGGCACCTTGATCCGGAGCACCGAAGACAGCTGGGGAGGGACGCGGACAAGCGAGACGACAAATGTCACAAACTGGCTCGTTTATTTAAAAAATGGGCATTTTTACAAAAATAAAATTTTATCAGTATTTATCCATCCCCTTCTGCTGGTTCAGAGTGTGTTATTAAGGCAGCTCCCTAGCCACTTCATCCAGCTAATAAAGACAGGTTCTAAAGAAATTCCCAGGCCAGCCTGGAGACATTGTCTTTCCAGTGTGTACTAGGTCAGACCTGGGGCCTTCTTCCAGTGGGATATGCCCAGAACACCTCTTTAGCCTAAAGCCACATCATTCAGCCCATACCACGGAAACCCGATAGTTTACGAGACCAACCTAGAAATGTAGACTTCAAGCGTATGTTGGGTCATACCTGGGGTCCTGTGCCGGGAACGCCTCCTGAGGAAGGCAGGCTTACCATATGCCCGAGCCAACTCATCTACTCAACACAGCTAAGGTGGAAAGCTCAATCACCTGGGAGGGACTCAGTGTAGAGCCGGTGCTACTTCACATTGAGAAGAACTAGTTGAGGTGGCTAAAGCAACTGGTAAGGAGTACCTTCCTTAAGAGGTGTTCTGGGGATGCCCGCTGGCAGGAGGACCCATAACGACTCATAACAGGCTGGTGAGATTATGACTTAACTGTGTGGTCTTTTCATAGCCACTGTGTGCTAATTGTGTTAAAAGGAACCAGTTGGGGTTGCTCAGGCATCTGGTAAGGATGACTCACAAATGCCTCCTTTGAGAGGTGTTACGGGTATGTCCCACCTGCATGGGTCCCAGGGATGAATCAGGACACACTGGAGAGACTATGTCCCTGCTGTGTAGTGTTTTAATAGCCACTGTGTGTTAATTGTAATGAGAGGAGCCAGTTGAGGTGGCTCAGTCATCTGGGACGGATGACACCTGGATGCATCCCTTATGTGTTGAAGTGTTCTGGGCATTTTCCACTGGTAGGAGACCCCAGTGTCAACCCAGAGCATGCTGGAGAGATTGTTTGTAAACTGAGGTGATAACACCTCAGGATTCTGTTGGATGAGCTGGACGAAGTGGTTGGGGGACAAGGGAAGTGTTCTGGACAAACTTCACTGTCAGAAAGCCCAGAAAGGTTTGGGACACGCTTGAGGAAATGACTTCCCTGTGCTGACCTGTCGGATGGCCTAGATGAAGCGGCCGGGGACAAAGATGTCTTACCGACTGAAGCGGCTGTACCCCCATTTTACTCCGGATAAGCAGAAGCGAATGGATGGAAGTTTTGCTTGAGTATCAGTAATGTAATCTTTCAAAATATTGGATCAAAGCTCTTAAATTGTGTGTCACCCATTTCAACATTTTAAAAGATAGAACTGAATATTTACGAATGATTTCAAGGAGGAGGCGGAATTACCTTGGAGTGCAGTCGCACCCACCGGCTGTAGAGGGCGTGCTTGCAGAGGCGCGAGGCCCGTCCCATATCGTCCTTGCCGGTGGTGGCGTTGATCACCTCCAGACCTTGGTCTCCTACCGTCCAGTTCACGCTGAAGTTGGGCGCTTTGCCCGGCTGCCTGGCTTCCGCGTTGCTTATTCCTACCAAAACAAACAAAAGCGTTCTTCAATTATTTACGGCAAAATGTCCAGCCGATGAAAACCCGGGAGGTAAATGCCAACTTTGGGGGAGCGGCGCCCGTCTAAATAATCAAAGGTGAACGGTTCCTCACCGCTGAGCAGAGGCCTGTTGAGAGTAAACTGCTGAGGGAGATCCTCGATGTCGGCGATACGCTGGTACATGGCCCTGGAGAGGTGGTCGGCGTGGTAGAGGCTGCCCAGGATGATGCTGGAGAAGTAGATGGGCTCCGTGAAGTAGCTCATCAGCGAGCCTTGGATGCCCACCACGTTCCACCTGAAACATACGGGGGAAAGCTCTCAGGCGGGAAGACCGGCAACTGGGATAACATCACACCTGTCGCGCTCCAGGGCCCCAAGCCCTTAGAAACCGTCGTATTTTCCCTTACAAAATATAAAATAATATTACACCATATTTTTTTTTCCAAACGTGTTTATATATGTAGTTTCACATGTTATATTGTACATGTGTTTCGTTATATCATATATGTATTGTTCATTATCATTTTGTTGTGAGATCCTGAGTTGCTCGACATGAATGAGGTTTATTATAATGAAGTCGCTTGGACGTTCACTGTAGAAGGAAAAAAATACATGCAAATAGAATTAAGTAGAATAATACATTTTCTTATTTTCCTTTTATACTTCCTTTTTTTTCTTAACTTCTTTATACAACATCATAATTCGTAATATAATCAAAGCAAGTGAGCCGTTGGAGAGCCGGCTCTCTTGAATGAGTTGAGCCGAAAAAGCCGGCTCTCTAAAAAGAGACGGACTTCCTTCACTACTCAACTACCACATGAAATCCGATGTTTTTTAAGACCACGTGTATTTCAAATTTACTCAATCAACCTCTGATTGGAATGATGCATGATGGGAAACCCCCCAGGCGGTGTTGTAGAAAATAAACTTGCATTTGTAGAATAGGTTTGCATACATTTTTAAAGAAATGTAGAAAGACTTGCTTACAGTTGGGAGAAATGTTGTTTACATCTCGGGAAGGTCTCGGCGGACGAATTATTATAAACAATCCTCCTTAAGGGAGGACAAGAGATAACGGCAAAGGGCAAGGTGACATAAACTGGCATAAACTTAAAAACACTTCCAAAAAAGGACGGAACTCTGGGTATGTACGCCTTCAGGCGTGAAAAGGGACGGGGCCAAACCGGGTACACGTGCTATGTTGAAAACTATAAAGATCCACGCATATCTGTGATTCGCTGAGTCTCTTGTTGAAATTGTGTATCAATAAAAAAGAATTCCCTCTCACGTCATTTTGATTCCTGCATTCTTTGAACACGTATGAGACGCTTCAACAAATTGGTCTTATCTTCAACAACGGC
The DNA here is from genome assembly GCF_059441175.1 of Urocampus carinirostris. Lineage (NCBI taxonomy): Eukaryota > Metazoa > Chordata > Actinopteri > Syngnathiformes > Syngnathidae > Urocampus > Urocampus carinirostris. The sequence continues at coordinate 5,102,192 of NC_142362.1, forward strand.
CGACGCATGCGCACAGTAGCATCAAACCGCTCGCTTTGTTTGCAACAAAAAAAAACGATACAGAGATAGAGGCTTCCGCGGCGAACTCGTTTGACTTGATTGATTTGCCGTTTCACTGTCACATCACTCCTGGCATCCTTCACTTGAATGTGACATTCTAATTTGATTCTTCCATCCGAACAATAAAAGTGATGGTGATGGTCGCAGTTCAAATGTTTTTTGGGGTTGAAATCCTCTTCTTCTGAAGCCAGTCCTTCTGGACAGCCCTGTACAGGACTGGGTCACCATTTGAACCATGAGGGACCAGCTCTCTTGCACTTGGGTTTCAAATTTTGATTTGGACCTTCGAGCCGGATGGTGAAATGGGCAGTGCTGGTTTGGATGTATTTTTCTTTTAGAAAGTCTTCTTATCTTTGAGGCCAGAGACTGTGGATCGCTCCAGACTGGTCCCAGTCATCATCTGAACCTGAAAAAAAAATCTCTCCAGCACTTTGGTTTGATTTAGTCCCTGAGTCCAGTATTTCTAGACATGTCCGAGTCACCATCAAAACCAGGACAGACACTCTTCTAAGGTCCCTAGTTTACCTTGGACAGGTCCCGGTCACCATCCGAACCAGGAGAAACAATCTCTCTTATACGTCTGTCTTGCATTTAAATTTAGTCCTTTGAGCCAGTGCTGGGTGCAGTTAGGCAGTTTTTCTTGAAAACCCTGTTGTCCTGAGGCCAGTAACCGTAGTTTGCCCTAGATTGGTCCTGCTTACCACCTTAACCCGGAGAAACCATCTCTCCAGCATTTGGATTTGACATTACGATCTGGTCCTTCGAGCCGGATGGTGAAAGGGTCAGTGTTGGTGGTCGTTCAGCAGTTCTATTTAATTTTGGGTGGGAAAGCCTTACTCTCCTAAGTCCAGTTTCCCTAGACAAGTCCGAGTCACCCTCAAAACCAGGAGACGCTACACACTTCCACAGGACTGATTTATTTATTGTATGAACCACGACACCCAGACAATTTATTAAGACACGTAAGATAAACGGGTGTCTAATGCCACAGGCTTAGGCCGCAATCCTTCTGAGGGATCCAATTTCTTGCCGCCTAAACTCTCTTGTACTTCTTTGCTGTATCATTAGCTGTCGCTCCCTCCTCATTTTCCCATTGACATGCTCAGTGGAGCGTCGCACTCCCACCCTCGCACTCCCACCACACTTCCACCGAGGAGACTCAAACGTGTGCCGGAGAGCAAAGGAAAAATAATAAAAAGGATAGGCGGTTGCGTGGGGTTAAGAACAAAGCTCTGTCCTCTCTATTTATTTTTTATTTTTTAATTGTAATAACTTATTTTAGTGCGACAATGGACAGAAAACATACAAAGAGGTCTAAAAGGGGAGTAAAATGCTTACTGTACTTGAGTTTAAACTATAAGTAAGGATTTTCTGTTTGCTACTTTCCAGGCAGTAGCGTCAAAGCACACGGTCGGATGATTAAGCCAGTGGGGACGAGAAATAAGTAAATAGAGGACTAATAATAAGAATTAGAATTGTCTAAAAAAAATAAATAAATAAAGGCAGCGAGAGAGAAGCCCGGCCTGACGCAACCCTAAGTAATGATTGAGATTTCAGGCATTTTAGAATCAGCAGTGTCTGAAATAACGTCTGGACGCCCGGGGCTTTTACAACTTTTTCAAGGGGGAAAAAAAAAGCAAAAGATTTCTTTTCAACTCAAACGTTTGCTTTATTCCGATTTCGAAATATTCCTTCAGTTTGTAAATTTCGGAATTTGGGTTTGTTTGGCAATTTGCATACTCGGCAGCCAATCAGAAGCCTGCATCGAATAACTTCCGGACTTTCCCGAGCCTTGTAAGGTCGTGCAATTGCATATCATTTTTGTCAGGGATAGACATTATTAAAACTATTTAGTGGCTATATTTGCACAGATAAAATACATGTATATAGTTTAATTCGACATGATGGTGGGAGTAAAAAACTCACGCCCTACTTGGCTGAGGTCCCGAACAGAGAGAGGGAGTGGTTTATTAACGACAGAGGAATCAGTACAGACAAGAAAACGATTTCAAAATAAAAGAATACAAGATTGATAAAAGTACAAGAGATATTATTACACTCATTGTTGAAACGTTACTATATGTGTGTGTTTGTATGAGAAACATTGTTTTTATATTTAGTAATATAAAAACAAGCTAATTACCTTGAGACAGAAAATCAAGAGATTTACATTGAAAACCTGACATTTTCCAAAAGTAGATGCAGAGAACTCAAGAAAAGTAGAGAAGTGGTTAGGAATCGAGCAAAATCCTCAGCCCCAGAAGAAAGATTCAAAAGAAGGTAACAAAATCGATGACGCTACAAAACGTAAACGTACATTAAGAGCATCGTGGAAAGGAGTTCAGAGTTGTCTGCCCTGCTGTCCGCTAACTTTTTCGTCTGGTAACTTTTTGTCGTGAGTTTCAGACACTGCTATAAGGAAGGATTTTCTATTTGCTACTCTCCAGGCAGCAGCGTCAAAGCACACGGTCAGATAATTAAACTAGTTGGGACGAGAAGTAAATAGAGGACTAATAATAAGAATTAGAATTGGAAAAAAAAGGAAGCGAGAGAGAAGCCCAGCCTGACGCAAACCCCAAGTAATGGTTTTAGTATCGGGCTCATGCTTAAGATCCTACCTTCAGTGGGGACACGAATTGGCTGAAACTGAACAAAAATGAAAGCAAAGAAATGCAGGATAACTTTGGAGACAAATTGGCTTCAACTGAACTAAACAACAAAGTAGGACGATTCAAGAAATATTCCGACACGTGGACTGAACAACAAGAGTGTCCGGAGCCACACTCGCCGAGTAACTGCACAAAACATGAAAATCAGAGCGACAAAAACGTCCCACTCGCAATCCATCGCTCCTTATTAACTCTCCTGTTGTTTCCTCGCCATTATCCCCAAGTCGCAAAGCCATTTTGCCCTCTACTGACTTAGATCATTCCACTTTTGACAGAAAAAGGGAAATCGATAGTACCGACAAGCCGAGAGAGTAACAGCCGGGCGCTAACGGGGCAGCTAACGCGAGAGACGCGTCCTTCATCTAGCGTCCAATCATTCGGTGCACTCAGGCAAAGTATTAGCGTCCCGGACGGCCCGCCACAGAGTTATGGACTACCTTTATGGTTTGCGCGTCACTCGCTCGCCTTCGACTAAGACGGCGTGATGGGTTGAGGGGCTTTCGGGGGTTTAAGGACAGGTCGGTCCATCAGGACCCCGTGGAGGAAATGACGGGAGGATTTACGGGCAGGGGCCGGGACACAAATCCTACCTGCAAGGACTGACTTGATGGGGTGAGGAAATGTAACAGGCGGGGAAAGAAGGACCGATGTCCCGCCAAGACCATCCATCCATTATCTGTACCGCTTATCCTCAGTAGGGTTGCGGGGGTGCTGGAGCCCATCCCAGCTATCTCCGGGCAGTGGGCAGGGGACACCCTGGACTGGTTGCCAGCCAGTCGCAGGGCACATAGAGACAGACAACACACTCGCTCATTCACTCCTAGGGACAATCTGGACCGGCCAATCCACCTGAAATGCATGTTTTTGGAATGTGGGAGGAAACCGGAGTGTCCGGAGGAAACCCACGCAAGCACGGGGAGAACATACTAACTCCGCACAGGAAGTCTGGTAGCTGGATTTGAACCCATGACCTCAGAACTGTGCCGCACACGCGCTAACCACTGCTCCACCGTGCTTCCCCCGCCAAGACCATTGGGTTTTACATTTCCACATAAAAGAAACAAATCTATTGATAATCTCAGCACATGTTTGTTGTTTTATATCCTTTCTCATTTTACAAAATTTTTAACTTATTATAATTAAGAAAAAAATATGTGACATCTTTTTTTTAATTAAAGAAATTACTTACATTTTAGGAAATATAGTACAATTATATATATATACAGTGAAGAAAAAAAGTATTTGAACACCCTGGTATTTTTCTATTCCCCCCACTTAGAAATCATGGGAGGGTATGAAATTTTCATGGTAGGTGCATGACCACTGTGTGAGATAAACTAAAAAGAAAAATCCAGAAATCACAATGTACGATTTTATTTAACAATTTTTTGTGTGACATTGCTGCAAATAAGTATTTGAACACCTGAGAAAATGAATGTTAATATTTGCTACAGTAGCCTTTGTTTGCTATTACAGAGGTCATAGGTGCATGTCCACTGTGAGAGAGATAAACTAAAAAGAAAAATCCAGAAATCACAATGCATGATTTTTAACGATTTATTTGTGTGTTGCAACTGCAAATAAGTATTTGAACACTTGAGAAATGAATGTTGCTACAGTAGCCTTTGTTTGCTATTACAAAGGTCAAACTTTTCCTGTACTCTTATTTTCTTCACTGTATATAATTTAATATTGTTATTTGGAAAATGTGGGGTCTAAAAGGCAGACCACTGATGTGTAGGGAGCTATAAATTGGCTAACGGTAGAAAACTATCAGGCAAAAGACCAGCTGCAGACGGGGAGAGTAGCAGAGAGGACAAGCAACTCGCTTGTCCACACTCACTTACTCACTCTGTGTCACCCCCTGTCTGCCTCTGTGTTTTATTGAAATCTCAAGACATGGAAAAGTACTGGTATGTTAAGACAAAAGACTACCCCCCTTGAAAAGTACCAACACCTTTAAACAAAGACAGGAAGACTAAGAGACGGCCAAAAGGAACATCAACTGATTAGAGATACACACCTTGAGCAAATACGTTTAAGCCTACTTTACAGTAAAACATAAAATGTAGTTAACGTTTTGGTAAATGAGCAAGATTGTATTTTATCATTTTATGTATTTATTGAATTAGATTATTTAATCATTCATTGAACTAGACTTTTAACTACCAGCTTATTTCATCATCTAGCAGTGTAGTTTCCTGTTATAGAAACCACACCGAAAATTGATGACAAAAAAACTGAATTGGGCAAATTTTTCCCCCAATGATGCAAGATTTCATTTTCTTCCTTTTGCAGTGGATGTATCTTGTTGTCATGGTAACCATTTTTATTCCTCGGCCATCAAGATAACCATAAGAAATCCTCACTTCACAATATAACCCAAGTTGAGATGTCCTATTCATAGAGAGAATTTGAAAGGGCTTCACTGTTTGGGGGGGAAACCCAATTGCTGTTATCCAGACCTGTATTTCGATGTGATTTTCAATTTGAAAAGAAAAGTGCTTTTTCTTTGCTAGTTTAATTTTTGTGAGTACTTAAGTCTAGTGAAATGATTGAAACTTAAGTAAACAGCGCCCTCTAGGAGGGAGATCTGATTGGGTTGCTTGCAAACTTCGCCTAGTGCCGCTAAAACTTCCCTCTGATTGGCCGGCGCCGTTAAAACTCAAACTGTTCCAATTCCGGTTGGCCAAATACTCCATTACTCAAGTAACAAAAGGGAACAATAAATCCTTGAAAAACCACAGTGTCTTGCGATTACAGAATGTCAAATGGCATTATCGATGAATAAGGAAACGTATACAAGATAAGATCATCTGACCTGGCGATCTTGTCACTGCAGGACATGGTGAGGAGCCTCTCTCCCTGCAGGACCCCGTCCCAGGTCTGGATGGTGTTGCTGGTCCTGACGGGGATGGTGCCCTCGCCAGACTCGATCTTGGTCCGGAGCTGACCTCTCGCTTTACGATTGGGGTGCCGGTCTCCTTGGTCTGAAGGCAGGAAAATGCGAGAAGGAGACTTTAAATACGTGACACTCTCATTTATTGAGACTTAGTCCTTAGAGCCAGGAGAATCAATTACAGTAGAGCCCAGGGTTGTCCCATCGAAATTACAATACTGGTCTGAAAAATCGCAATTAGTTTTTTTTATCCCCCAAAATCATGTATATCTAAACAAGTCAATTCAAGTCATGTTTATTTGTGACGCCCTTAATCACAAAAAGTCTCAAAGGGCTTTGCAAACCACAGACTATTATGACACCATCCCCTGATCTAAAACCTACATGAGGGCAAAGGAAAACTCAAAAACCTCAAGTCAAGTCATGTTTATTTGTGACGCCCTTAATCACAAGGAGTCTCAAAGGGCTGCACGGACCACAGACTTTTATGACACTGTCCCCTGATCTAAAACCTACATGAGGGCAAGGGAAAACTCCAAAACCTCAAGTCATGTTTATTTGTGACACCCTTAATCACAAGGATTCTCAAAGGGCTGCACAGACCACAGATTATTGCAAACTACAGACTATTATTCCACCATCCCCTGATCTAAAACCTACATGAGGGCACGGAAAAACTCAAAAACCTCAAGTCATGTTAATATGCGACACCCTTAATCACAAGGAGTCTCAAAGGGCTGCACAGACCACAGATTATTGCAAACCACAGACTATTATTGCACCATCCCCGGATCTAAAACCTACATGAGGGCACGGAAAAACTTAGAGGGTTAAACAGGACACAACCGAATGTTTGATCTTACATTACACAGTCCAGCGTTTTTCCGAATTGCTCAGTCCACAATTTAGTTGATTTATAGAATAGAAGTGTGTTTTAAACCTAGATTTAATCAGTCCCACTGAGGTTGCAGATCCAATCTCAGGGGGCGGAGCGTTCCTTAGCACTGGGGCCCAAATGGAGAACACACCCTAACAAGAAGCCTAATCCTTTGTTTCTAACTCTACCCCCGATCCTTTTTTGGAACCATAAAATAAGTTTAAATCCCTTATTTGAAAACCTAAGAAACAATTTCAAGCATTTACAAGCACTTCATTTAAAACTCAAGCACTGTTTCAAACCTTGAAAACACAACATTGAAATACGAGCATTTTTAAGGATTTCCAGCGCCCGTACGAACCCTGTCCTTAGTACATCCAGGAAATGATTACGAAACGGCGGCAGTCGGTCGAGGATGGTGGCAAAATTGACAAGCAATTAGGAAAACATCCGCACGCCCTAAAAAGGGACTCGAACGATCACGTCTGGATGATTGACAACTCCGCCTTCACCATGTCAGTTTGGCAGCGAAAGGACAGACATTCGCTCCATGTTTTTTTTGCGATATCGTCTATTGACGGGCTAATCGAATGTGGTTTTGCCCAGAGAAAAATACACGGGGTTAATCTGCGGACCGCTGCGGAGAAAAGACGACGACTGACAAAAGGCGCAATTAACCGAGCCTAATAGGACGTTAGCGCCGCCTTTCTAATGAAGTTTTACACAATCTCCGAGATTTTATTTAGCTAATTGTTGCCTCAACTCGCTCGTTGAGCTAAAGACCTATTCTACGCATATTCCATGGAACCGAAAATGCCAGTTTCCCTTGAAGAAAAGAAATTCCAGGGCTATGATAAGAGGAAGTCGCTCCCCTACTAACAAACATTCGAGTTACGAAAAACAGTACAGTAATCCCTCGGTTATCGCGGTGAATGGGGACCAAAACCACCCGCGAAAAGTTATAATCCGCGAAGTAGCGACGCCCCTTCAAAAATGCTTAAAAAAAATAAAAAATTTTCCCCTTAAATTATTTTATTATTATTTTTTAGACCCGGTTATAGGGACCAAAACCACCTGCGAAAAGTGAAAATTAAGAAGCGACGCCCCTTCAAAAATGCTTAAAAAAAAAATAAAAAATTATATATATATATATATATATATATATAATTTTTTTTTTTTTAAATTATTTTATTTTATTATTATTATTTTTTAGACCCGCGAAGCTCTGAACCCGCAAACGTGGAACAGCGAAGTAGCGAGGTCCCACTGTAGATACGAAAACATTTTTCAGGATGTCGAAAAATAACCGGGCACTGCTGTAAGTTAAGATTTTGTATCGAGTGCACCTTTCCCAGTAGAGGACGGTACTGCAGTGCTTCTTTCTGCCACTGTGTGGCGCTGTGAGAGCTCACCCATCATCCACCCCAAAGAAGAAATCCGGCTTCCTCTTCCTAGTTCGCGTGTTAACATTCTATACTGTATCTCCACTGCGCTAAGAACATTTTTATTGTTTAATATCTCGTGCATCTGTTCAATATGGTTGGTGTGAAGTGTAAAGAAGAGGGGAGCCATTTATTTTGAAATGCAAGCGGAATAAGAAAGCTTGATGTGGTTGAGAAAATGGTTGAGACGCTTTTTTTCAGCCACTTTTTACCACGGTGGAGGAAGTCGCATAACCTTTGAAGCGCAGCTTCCAAAAGTAAGTTAAACTAAAATAAAGTCACTAACTTGCTGCTAGCACATACATTGTGCTATTTTGAGCTATTCCTATCTATGATCTCTTTATGTGGATTGGCTGCTGTAAACTGACATGAATTCTGCCATTCTGGTTCAACAACGCTTGGCCACATCACACTTGTTTACAAACACGGAAAGGACTCTTATAGGTGTTGGGTAATCATTGAGTTCAATACCCAAGACAAAAAAGACAGAAAATACTATGTATAAAAACAGAAAAATGAGCCAAATTTGGACTCATTTTAATGATATTGATTGCTCCGAAGAAGAGTGCATTCAATCTTGTTAGTCTTTTGCTTTTTGTTTTAATTATTTTACTTTAATTTTGTTTGGCGTTTTTCAGAGGATCTGTGTCTAAATTTGTTAAAATAGAATTCTAAATAGTTAATTTATTTTGCATTTTATCATTCATTTATATCACTGAATATTTTTTAAATGTTTTGCATTTTCAGGGATTTTGATTTCTTTGACTTTAAATCTGTTCAGTGTGTTTAAAAAGCTATATTTTTTTTTGATCAGTGAATATTTGTATTTGTTTTACAGGGATCCCCTGCAAAATATATGTAATTACTAACTACTAAATTTGGTGCATCATTATTATTGATAACAAATCTGAAAAGCCGTTTGGGAGCTGAAAAAGCAGGCTTTTCTCACTGAACCGAGCCAAAATAGCCGGTTGTCTAAATAGAGCTGTCATCTCAGGTGCGACCAGTAGGAGGCAGTGACGCTTCCACAACGACAAGCCACCAGAACAGGCGTGTCGGCGTCATTTTCACACACTTTTTAAAAAATTATTCGTTTCTTCGTTTATTGCATGGTCTATAGAGTCAGACTGCCAAGAAACATGGTCATGGCAACAACTTCAAGCAGTTTTAGGCACTTCACCACGAAATTTAAGCATTTTCCTTCCCTTGAAAACAAAACCTTAAATTCAAGGATTTCAAGCACCCCCCAAAAACCCTGTTAATGTCTCCTTTCGCCCGTCCTCACCTTCCACGCCGGCCTCGTGCGGCGAGAAGATCCTGGCGTCCCCGCAAGGGGAGGTGCTGATGTAGAGATGGAACTGGATGTTGTCCTTCAACTTGTAGCCTCCTTTGTCGCACTGCACGAATATCGACTTGTGTTGCTCCTCCTTGCTGCTGCTATCGATACGGACAGAAGGATCGGTCGCCTGTCGACGGGGAAGCGGTCGTCAAGGAGCCATCTTGGAACTTACCTGAGGAAAAACTCCAGCTGTATGTAGAGATATCTCATCAGCGAGCGGCGGGCGATGATCTCGGCGTGGCAGTCGTTGAGGGCCAGGCCGCGGTCGCTCATGTACTCGCCGTTGATGCATTTGGTTCCCGTGGAAACGCAAATGACCTGGGCCTCCTTCACGTCCGTACCTGGCCAGGACACAAAGACCGCAATGCTTTTGCGCCATTTCTTTCTGCACAGTTCTCACACTCAGGGCCCACGGAGCAAAAGTGACCCGCAGGAAAATGCTGAGAGAATGATAAGTGACAAAAAGAGCTTTTAAATATGTCTACTACTCACAAGCTATATTTTTTGAATACCCTTTATCAACCAGAGAACATTGAGGAAACCCATTCCGATGTCATTTCACTTCAATAAATGTCCAGGAGACAGCACAGCGGCGCAGTGGCTAGCGCATGTACGGCACAGTTCTGAGGTCCAGAGATCGAACCCCCTGTGTGGAGTTTGCATGTTCTCCCCGTGCATCCTCCGCACACTCCGGTTTTCTCCCACATTCCAAAAACATGCATGTCAGGTTTATTGGCTGGTCCAAATTGTCCCGAGGTGTGAATGAGCGAGCGAGTTGTCTGTCTCTGTGTGCCCTGCGATTGGCTGGCAACCAGTTCAGGGTGTCCCCTGCCCACTGCTCACTGACTGAAGATAGCTGGGATGGGCTCCAGCATCCCCGCGACCCTACTGAGGATAAGCGGTGCAGGTAATGGATGGATGGAAATGTCCCGGACACGCCGTTTAAAGGGATTATAAAAAAAAACAATTTTCTTTCAATTAAGCACGTTAGAAATTTCGTCTTAAAGTTAAAAGATTTGGCTAAATAGCTGTGACGTCACCAGATGAAGACAAGACTCTTAAAAATGGTACGTCTTGTTGAACAGACGGCGATTGTAAAACCTTTGCTTAATGTGTCGCTGGGGGACTTGTGACTGTTTTGTCCAAGTTGCGTGCTCTAAATTTAAAAAAGTACGTTACTATGTGTGTTCCGTTTTTGCCTTCGCCAACGTTTAGGTACGCAATTGTGGCTTTTCCTTTGTGTTTTTCGCTACAAGTCTTGCAATTGCTATAATATTGTCCGGATAGCCCCCCGCTAGCGTCGGGGCTGCTGAAGGCTTCCAGTTTAGTTTGGTTTAGGTTATCCCCTTTAGCAGTCTGCTCGCTGGCTGCTTCTTCTTCTTCTTCTTACAAGTGCTTGGTGATAAACACGACAAGAGATAAAATCTCAGTGAAGGGGAAAAAAAAAAAGGAAAAACAACCCTCAATTATAGTTTTTTTAATCACAAATTACATCCCTGAATCATATTTTAATTGTGAGCCTCTGAAAAGACCCTCCAGGTGAGACACACTTTTTATACCATTCATTTACTAGTCCGGCCCCTGTGAGAATGTTTTTTCTATCATGTGGCCTGAAGTTATATACTATTTTATACACTGTTTTATCTTACGTAAAGTCAAATATACTTGTTCTAAAATCTGACTTCAGTGTTTGAGGGCAAACTATGAGAGAAGGGTGTCGTAAACCACCTTTGCTTTGGAATGTGTCCTCGGTTTCAGTCTGTGCAGATAACAATGACTTATCACCTGGGGTGTTGGGAGTATGTGCCTGGCACCGTCCTATCACTCTCCTCCTATTCTTCAAACCATGGGTGGGAAATTTGCCTCGACACGGTGCGGACCAATCACAGCGGCTTGGTCATGGGGCGTGAACATTTCATCGGCATGAGTGATAAGATGGGGAAACCCTGGAACCTCGTCGTCTTTCTCCACACGATTGTAATTGGCAAGGAAGAAAGACCCGATTTGTCCAACTCTTTGATTTGGCTAAATCAATTGATATGTAGACTACACTCGTTGTTCGGCTAATAAAATTTCTCCGACTTTTGAATATGCTCCAACTGTAAGGAATTAGACAAGACACGTAAAGTGTCTTCGGAGTCAGATTTCAGTTTAGTAAATATTAAAACCTTACAGGCCCCAGAACTAAAAATGAGATTAACACCGATGCTCTACTGGACACCCAACGTTGCTGTACAGAAAATATAAAACAGTGATATCAGTAAAAACTAAAAAGTACAGAAAAAAAAAGGACAAATCCAGTTTTCGCCCTCATTTATTTACCTGTTGTCATGACGACACCAGCCAAGACTTTCCTCCGCGCATGCGGTGAGGTGAAGTTGTCCGTCAGTTCGCTGAACTTATCCACCACGAGTCGAGAAACGGCGTCAGCTAGGACCTGAAATGGGGCGTGGATGCGCAAACACACACAACCAATTACATAAAGTTACAAACTATATCTGAGGTAAACAACTCAAAAACATGGATGCCATCAAAATAGCAGTGAAAATGGGTTTATCAAAAATCCCTGTAGAAATCCGAGATTGGACATACAGCATCTCCGTATAGTAAGCTGGTTGCACAGCAGCAGACATGAAAACCTTACATCATCAACACAACCCAGAAAATCATCGACTACCCTCTGCCCATCTAGAGGCTATTGCTGCCAACAACTACAGGAATACACAGTGTGGTCTGGTGGGTGCACGACACAAGACATGAAAATTGCCATTAACGCAGCCCAGAAAATCACCAGCTTCCCTCTGACCAATCTGGATGACATAACGCTTCTGCAACAGAGCCGATGACCTTTTTAAGGACTACCCTGACCCAGGATTACTTGACCTATGGAAAATGCTACAGGTCCCTTAACCATCCTATTGTCTTCGGGTCAGAATGACCCGCCACTGTGTTGACAAAAACCCAGAAGAAATCCTCAAAATGATATTTTAGTCAACTTGAAATGTTTTGACTTTTCCTAGATTGGTCCTAACAGCAGCAAAACATGAAATGTTGTTCTTATTTACATTTGCACATAAATTTTATAAAAAAGTACATAAACGGTCTTTACCATTTTCCTCCCAATTACTCAATTAACGACGTTTTTGACACTCAGTATACAGTATACCGTAATATAAAACATTTCAAAAAATTCAATTGGTTGTCAATTATCTTGACAATAAACCAAAATACATACAAATGTATCTACCTTATCCAAAATATCACATTTGGACCTATGTCAAGTCAAGTCGTGTTTATTTGTTTGGCCATTTATTCCAAGAAGTCTCAAAGGGCTGCACAGACCACAGACTATTACAGACACCATCCCCTGATCTAGATCCTACATGAGGGCAGGGAAAAACTCAACTTATACAAAACAAAAGAGAAAGTTAAAACTTTCATCCCAATTTTGTTTGAAACCGGTTTCCATGGTTATCAGAAGCAGGAGAAGCCTCCTGATCAGAGTCAGATTCAGCACCTTTATCATTGGTTGCTGTTTTTTTTAAGACCTTAGCATTGAAGGGCATCAGCATGTAATAATACTGAAACTGAAACCCAAATCATTGGGGAAAAAACTATTTTCCTCCAAAATCACATCATACAATACACATTGAATCACTTTTGGCTTTCATGTTCTTGTTGAAAAACAACACGATTAACTGAAATCTAATCGATAATACGATTATCACAATGCAAGATTTTTTTAATGATTTATTTGTGTTATATAGCTGCAAATGAGTATTTGAAGACCTGAGAAAATGAGTTTGCTATTACAGAAGTCAAACGTTTCCTGTAGTCTTTCACCAGGTTAGGTGTGATTTCTGGATTTTTCTTTTTAGTTTATCTCTCTCACAGTAGACAGGCACCTACGATGAAAATTTCAGACCCCTCCATGATTTCTAAGTGGGAGGAATAGCTTCTACTGCATTGATGAGCAGTTTCATCATAAATAATAAAAAAATGACTTTACTAAATATTTTTAGTGTTCATATTTTAAAGACTTTTGTAAAATTTGACTTAAGACATTTTAATGGCAATTCATGTCTTATTTTTAGAAAAACCAATTGAATGCTTTTAAGACTTTTCGAGCATCCGCGGAAACCCTGGGGTTTTTCAGGGCTGATACAGATACCGATTATAGGTATTAGGAGGAGGCCGATAACCGATGTTTGGAGCCGATATTTATTTGCTGTAAAAGCTTCAAAATGGGCGTATTACTTTTTTAACAATGCAAATCATTGTTATGAATCCCCCCCCAAACTTTAATAGCTGTTTGAAACCTTTTACAGTAAATAAATCTGAATTTTAACACAAGTAACATGACTCGTTATTCACTCAAAACAAAAACCAACAGTGCAGGAAATAAAATTAGGCTTAGCAACAACTTGTATAAAGGTGCATAAAAACTTAAAACTTCAATAGTTCCCTGACTTTTTTTTCCACAAAAAATAAATAAAAATGTCAATACAACCAACATGACTTAAATCAACTTAAAACAAAAAGTGCATCAGAATGTGGGCACTCCAGTTTTAGAGCCAGATTGGCAAACTAATGTTATGGTAACAGCTAATCACTCGGCCTTCCACTTTAGCGTCCCTTTAATGCTCTCCATCTCAATCTCAAACACAGACACTTGTGTGACTAGCTAATGTTATGATAAGAGCTAATATACAAGTTTCCACCTAAAACAAATATCGTAAAAAGTTTAGTTTATCTCTTAATCACAAACACGCTTTTCTATCACGTTCAATGAATGTTGGGACGACTCGGCTAAGGTTATTCTGCTTCAGAAGTTCCACCCCTGGTGGCTTATCCAATCAAAATGCGTGGGGTGGGTAGCGAGAAAAGAGGAGTGCATGGGAGAAGTAGGAGCGAGGGCGAAAGAGTTGTGGAATCAGCGTCGGGCTGCCAACGGGGCTTGCTTAGAGAGCCAAGTTTGGGAAAAACAACGGTTTGATTCAGAACAGCCCGGGGTTGCGAAACGGGACAGGAAGTTGGCTGGGTCAAGACGACTTCTCTAACTATATTCGGGGAAATCGCGTAATTTTGGAGAATCGAAAAAGGACGTACCACTCCGGGAAAAACAACACGTAATATTTCTGACTGGAAACGGAGGGGATAAAAGCTGATGCCTTTGAGAGACGAATGAGAAAACGCTGTGTCAACTCTTGTAACGAAAATAAATGTTTTTTTCCCTATCTGCCATATTCGTCTGCGTATGTTTTGGGGCGAGGGTCATATACGTTCCTTTCCGAAATAATCTCTGCTGAATCTGAGACTTAATCTGCCCGTCGAATAAAACAAAATTGCCGATACCGATAATAGTGAAATCCCAAATATTGGTGCCAGTAATCGGGCTGCCCGATAATCGGTCGACCTCTGATTCTGAATTCAAGTTCCCTCGCAACCACATCACAGATTTTCACTAATAGGTGCTGGATCTGGAAACACGAGAAGTTCAATCTCTTGAAATTTTTCAAGGTGTCTTTTGAGTAGAGTTTAACGTACGTAACGAGGTCCCTTCAAATTCAAGCTCAAGTGCGCATACAATCCCGTCTTCTTCGGTGGCTAATGTGATAGAAAATGACAAAAAAAAATCCAGATGAGAGAAGACTACAGTTGGATGGACATCAACTAATGAGATGATTAGAATATGACTTTCCCTCTTTCTTTGGACTCACCCAGTCGTAGCCGAGCTCCTTTAACTTTTGAAATGACAAGGTTTTCGGCGACGCACGTTTTTAGCTTTTGGGTAGAAAGATTCTCAAAACCATGTGTTTTTTATGAATTCGGGAGAACAGGTTATCGCGGTGTTTGAATGAGTCAAAGGGTTTACTGAGTAAATCGTCTTCAATGACTACAAGGTTTGATTATAAAAGTGTAAAAAGAACCAAAATAGAAGAAATACAGAGCTACAGTAGACAGCATCATCTCTAAACGGAAGAGCAGCTTCAGCGACAGACTGCTGTCACAGTCTTGTTCCACGGACAGACTAAGGAGATCATTTCTCGCTCATGCCATGAGGCTCTTTAACTCCACCCTGGGGAGTTAAAGCCCACAATCAGCCCCACCCCCACATTTGCATATTACCCTATTTTTATTACAGTGTGGATTTTTCGTAGCACTATTTAAATACTCAAATTTTTTGGGACCATGGCCAACCCAAATACAAAACGTTATATTGGGTATTTTTTTATTCTATATCTTTATTTTATTATTTTATTTTTCAACACAAGGATACTGCTGGAAGTGTGAATTTCCCTAATGGGATGAATAAAGGATCTATCTATCTATCTAGACCTCTGGGTTACGGTGTTTTCGTGCAGGGTTCCTATGGCTAAAGGCATGTTAATTTCAAGACTTTTTAAGACCTTTTGAATGCCTTTTGAAATCAAAATCAAGAACCAAGTCGACAAAAAAACCCACAACTGAATCAAACCAAACAAAAAAAACACAAATATTTCTTGCACATATGTGTATTGAGGGTAGACCTAAGACACACCTCCGACTGAAACCGCATCACCGTTTTGATTGTTCCGTAAATTGGGGAGTTATTAAAAAAAGACAATTTCTAAATGTTACTAAATCTTTTACTTCAGACAAATAGAAATCTCATCAATGTGCATTTTTAAGACTTTCGAAAATTTGTATTAAATACCGAACCTCCTGTGTGGAGTTTGCATGTTCTCCCCGTGCTTGCTTTGGGGTTTCCTCCGGGCACTCCAGTTTCCTCCCACATTCCAAAAACATGCATGTCAGGTTAATTGGCCGGTCCAAATTGTCCCTGGGTGGGAATGAGTGAGTTGTCTGTCCCTGTCCCCTGCCCACTGCCTGAAGACAGCTGGGATGGGCTCCAGCACCCCCGCGACCCTACTGAGGATAAGCGGTGCAGGTCATGGATGGTTGGATGGGTATTCAAGACTTTTTAATGCCAATGAAGGCCTTATTTTTAGAATAATGAATCCAAAGCCTTGAAAGACTTTTAAAGGAACCGCGGGAACCCTGTCATGTAACCATGTGGAATATTATTTTTTCTGTTCCCATGTTACGGCATTTTCCCCATTATATGTAATCAACGGGAAATTCTTTGTTGTGTACCCAAAATTGTACACAATTCCATCTTTTACGCTGTTCTTACATTTGACTGTAAGTTATGTCTCAAAGATACTAGTCTGATATTGGTCGACGTCATTAAAGAATCTGGTCTTCTATTGCTTTGCATCCCGGTATTAAGAACATCCCGAAAAGCTAATGGATTTACTCCCTCCCACAATGCTTTTCTCTCCCTTTGTTTAGTTCAGAATTCCGTGTACCAAACTAATTTGTTCAGCCAAAGACTTGTAAGATTCAAAAATGAGAAGTCAAAACATAACCACAGAAACGAAGCTTGCAATTATGGAGAAAAACAAAGATGGCATTTGCATCGCTAGCCTCAATATGGCCGTTACTAATCGACGAGCCGGACGATTATTAGAAATAAGAAGGTTATTAGAACAGTGTTTTTAGACCAGTGTGCCGGGGCACAATAGTGTGCCGTGGTATATTGACCAATATTATCTCCCATTGTTTTCTTCCAGTGACGAGCCAAGCAACTACTATTTATCCTTATCCGTAGGTTGCAGCAGTTTACTTTTTTCATTTTCTTTGTATATTCTAATTATCTGCTCATGAGATAGAACTGTATATTTAATAACCATTTTTCTTTTATGAAGCTAATATTGCACTGCAATAATTTATATGTAAGCAGGTAAAAATCTTGCACATAATTTTTTTTATTACAAAAAAATTAACAAAATAGTTAGAATATGGTAAAAAAAAAAGAATACTTCACGGACAAATATTTTTTGCTTATTTTAAGTGCATGCTAGTTAAAACAAGGAAAAAATATCTAGTTAATCTTGAGAGGAGGTGGACTCGCTATCTACGTGAACACGAGGTGGTGTAACCCTGTGCACAAAGCTTTCCATCTGCTGCAGGGACGTCGAACTTTTGGCCTAGCCTGTGACGTCATCCACTCCGCTGTTGCTAAACTACAAACACAGCACCCCGAGGCCATCCCAAATATCGGTGCCAGTAATCGGTCCGCCCAATAATCGGTCAACCTCTGATTTTGAGTTCCTTCGCAACCAGATCACAGATTTTCATTAATAGGTGCTGGATCTGGAAATACGAGTAGGAGTGTGCCTCGGAACTTTTTCATAAACAAAAGTGTACCTTGGTTCAAAAAGGCTTGAAAAACACTGGTCTACTGTACATTGATTTTCCAGAAGACAGTCTTGTAACGCAGGGTTTCGGTGATAGCCACAAAGAATAAGAGTGTTCCTACCTGCGGCAGGTGAAGCTGCAGTCCCTCACTGGGTATGGGCTGCCTGGACGGCGTCTGGTCCAGTTGCATGTTGAAGAGTGCCGAGAGAGCCGCCTGCGCCGCCCTGGCCTTGGCCAACTTCTTGTTGCGTCCCGATCCCTCGAACGTTTGCGCGTCCACCGTCACCGACATGACAAAATTCTTGGCGTGACTTTCCCCGCTCTCAGACACAAAATCGTATTTGAGGCCGGGCCTGAGTTCATTGAGAATCATGACGGGGTTTTTGCCGCCCGAGGGGCAGGCGAAGGCCGAGGGAGGCGGCAGGGGCGGCTGGGCCAGGTTGCTGCCGGGCGGCGTGGGCAGCGGGTATTCCCCGAGCGAGTTTAAAGCGCTGCTACCGTTGGAGCCCACGTAGAAGGGCTCTTCGGGCGTGGCCGGGGTCTCGAATCCGTTGAAGAGCATGTCGGGGAAGTCGGCTTGATCGGAAGTAAAGTCCGTGTTGACGGTGAGGGTCCGGCCCATGGCCAGGTGCGCCTCGGAGGCGTTGGGGAACTGGACGAAGGAACGCAAGGCTTTCTCGGCGGCGTTCAATTTGGCCTTTTTCTTGGTGGGACCCATCCCCTCGAAGGTTTGCCCGTTGACCTCTACGGTCATGATGAAAACCGGCGCGTGGACCGGCCCCGTTTGGGACAGCAGTTTGTACTGAAGCCCCGGTTTGATTTCATTGAGCTGCATCAGGGCGTTCTTGGGCAGGATGGGGCCGGGCGTTTTCTTGCGCTTCTTGGCTCGGAACTTGTGAGCGTGCCCATTGTTTCCTTCCTCCAGGGGGTGCTTTCGAGAGCCCGGCCCGCTTCCGTTGCGGAGCTGTTCGGCCACACCCACCCCTTCCTTGCAGGACACCTTGTCCAGGTTTCGGTTTTCCTTAACGTCAGTGCTGCTCGAACCTGCGGTGCCCAGAAAGAGTAACTTACAACGCCTTCGTTGCAGGATCTTGTAAATGCAAAATTTATAGATTCCTTTATCACTCTTTGGAACCGAATCAATGATTTGTGTTCCTCTAATAAGGCAGATTTGATTTCAGGACGGTGCCGGTCACATAGTCCTAATCACTAACTTCAAAACATTTTCTCCCCCTGAGCAACTTTTTCAATTGACCCTCTCATCTTAAAAATCTAGTGCGATCTGGATGTTCAAAGTAGTCCTAGTGTCAATGCATTGAGAAGTATGCAAAGGTTTTTATAGTCTTTGTCACCTAAGGTGAAAATAGTAAGTATTGACTTAGTTAAACAGTGTTGAATCAGCTTTCCAACGCCTCCGCCCTCTACTCAAATTCTTCTTTTCGTTCGACTGAATTTCAGTTCTTTTGTTCTGAACCAAGAAAGTGTTTGGGTTGCCTAAAACGGCCGAGTCAAGCCAAACTGCCTGGCTATTTATGATGATCTGAAAAAGAAAAATGTTGAAATATTGAAAAGGCTTTTAATTTTAAAGCCAACTGTGGCTGGTTTGAAAACTTTAAATAGCGAATAGGTTCCTCTATCAAAATAAGTATTGTTCCAGAAGAGTGAAGAAGACACACACGCAAGGCTAGATTAAGAGCAAACCTAAGTGTTGGTAAAGGGGAATGATTCAGGAGTACAATTGAGAGCATAATGAAACATGGTGGCTAGAGATGGAGATTTAATTAGTGTTCAATTGTGATGAGACTGGTCTTTTTTCAATCCAATTTTGGCCGATACGTGCATTATGAAGGAGGACACGAAACTGCCATCACACGTCACCTCCAAGGCGTGTAAAAAAACAAAAAAGTGTATTAAGGTGTTTGTATAATTACATGTATCTATCAGTAGCACATAGTTCTACTTACTTCTGACTAAGTTGGTGATAGGATTGAGTGGAAAGGTGTTGTGAAAGGATTGTGGGATGTTTGGCTGCGTTCTAAGGGATGGGCAGGACACCCGTATGATGCGGCAGGGGTAAACCAGCGAAAGCTGTCGGGCCCTGCTGTTGAACAGAAGAGCGTGTCTTGACAAGGCCGCTTTCTTGTGCCCCGTTTCATTTGGAGGGACGAAATCAAGGCCGACTTGGGTGCTGAGGTGCTTCACTTGTTTGGGTGTTTGTGCATTTAGGTTGGCCATGGTCCACAATTTTTTTGTGTTTTTTGCTACTTTTTACCTTTTTTTAATTTTCTTTGTTTTGTATGTGTTTGTCTTGCTGTCGGTCACCCCTCTCGAGGGATATGACCAGGGTAGATAGATGGATAGATTCAAGTTTTATCTATAAAAAAATAAATTTTGGGCCAGGATGGATTGATGAGTTTACCATTATTTCTTATGGGAAAAAAATATTCACACCTCAAACAAATAACACCTCGACCTACAACTATGAAAGGATTGCGTTAGAAAGCTGAGGCACCATTGTGCTATTTCAAGACCACCCCCAATGACACGGAATACATCAATATACACACTTATAAAACGACTAGAAATCTTGTGGAACACATATCACTGAACCCAGTAAGCAAAGTGGATGGAATATTGGCAAAAATTTTCATTTATAACATCCTTCAGCAAAGGCTTGATAGGTTACTCCTTGCGGTACTCAGGAAAAAGAGAAGCCGCAGTGTGCATGAGTGGAAAGGGAACTAGGTTGGGGTTGAGGGAGTGCAAGGGGGAGGAGTGCAAGGTGGGGAGCTGAGGACCAGGCAAAAAACGGGAGATCGAAACCGGGCAGAATCACAAGACTCTGCTCAGCTGGGTCCTTAAAAGCTTGGCTGGTGACCAGAGTGCAGGTTCAAAAACCCTTTGAGGGAAATTTAGACAAAAATATCCTAAGAGAGAAATCTGGTTTCAAATTGGGAAGGGGGCCATCCGTCCCAACCCCGTGAAGCATATCAGTGTTGATTAGCATTGACATGCTGTTAGCATCTTAGTAAAAAAAAATAGTTCGCTGAAAGAACAGCATTCGTAAGCATCCCCTGGCGTACATGTCATGCAACCCTTATACATTGGCTTGCAAAACTATTGGCCCCCTAGAACTTTGTGACCTTTTTGCCAAATTTCAGACTTCAAACATCAAGATATAAAACTGGAATTTCTTGTAAAGCATCAACAACAAGTGGGACACAATCATCAAGTGGAACACACTTTATTGGATATTTTAAACTTTTTTAAACAAATAAAAAACGAAAAAGTATGTGTGAAAAATGATTCAGCCCCTTTACTTTCAGTGCAGCAACAGCTGTCCAGAAGTTCAGTGAGAATCTCTGAATGATTCAATGTTGCTCTAAATGACTAAAGATGATAAATGGAATCCACCTGTGTTTTATCAAGTCCCTGTATAAATGCACCTGCACTGTGATCGTCTCAGAGGTCTGTTTATAGCGCAGAGAGCATCACGTAGAACGAGGAACACACCAGGCAGGTCCGTGATACTGTCGTGGAGAAGTTTAAGCTGGATTGGCATATAAAAGGTTTTCCCAAGCTTTAAACATCCCAAGGAGCACTGTGCAAGCAATAATATTGAAATTGAAGGAGTATCAGACCACTGCAAATCGACCAAGATCGGGCCGTCCCCCTAAACTTTCAGCTCATACAAGATAACTGAAAAAGACATGAGACTGGGATGGATATTTGTCTTCCAACAAGAAAATTATCCAAAACATAAAGCAAAAGCTACAATGGAATGGTTCACCAAAAAACATATGAAGGTGTTAGAATGGCCAAGTCAAAGTCCAGACCTCAATCCAATTGAGAATCAGTGGAAAGAACTGAAAACTGCTGTTCACAAACGCTTTTCATCCAACCTCACTGAACTCGAGCTGTTTTGCAAGGAGGAATGGGCCAACATATCAGGTTGTCCAGAGACATACCCTGAGCGACTTGCAGCTGTAAGCACAGCAAAAGGTGGCGCTACAAAGTATTAACTCAATGGGGCTGAATCATTTTGCACACCCACTTTTTCGTTTTCTATCTGTTAAAAAAGCTGAAAACTTCATGATTGCATCCCACTTATTGTTGATGCTTCACGAGAAATTACAGTTTTATATCTTTATGTTTGAAGTCTGAAATGTGGCAAAAGCTCACAAAGTTCAAGGGGGGCAAATAGCTTCGCAAGCTACTGTAGTTAAGCTTGTTTGAATAGATGGAAACCGTTACCATACAAAACCTTAAAACTTGAACTAGCCGTTACCAGAAATGCATGCATGAAATATATTTGTAAAAAACAGCAATCATGTCCAAAAATTTAACGAAAAATACACACAAAATTCCGTTTACAGTACAATTTAGCACAGCATGAAGAGAGGATTTGTCTGATCTATACCCATGCAAACTGAAAACATAAGAATTTGGTGAGATGGTTTGAAAGTGTGAGTGGAGAAAGCGTCAACGATCATCATGAGCACTTGAATGATGTCGGACACGTGCAGGTTGAAATTTTCATGCCATGGTTTGTGAAATCGGCCTTCGCTCTCCTGTTACTTTGGTAGTGGAAGTACAGCAACGTAAACCCTGGGTTACGGCGTCCAGACATTACGATATTTTTACGCTACAAAGTAAAATCCGATCATTTGGGGGACATTTTTCACATCAACAACAAATACCGTAAATTCCGGACTATAAGCCGCTACTTTTTTCCCTAACTTTCAACCCTGCGGCTTATTCAGTGTATTTATGTAATTTTCCTAACAGCCGCTAGCGGTGCTCGAGTGTCGCTACCATTAACTGCCCTGTCAAAGCTATATTATGATTAGTAAAGCTTTGAAAACTCTCTCGATGTACCGTCTTTCTTTGTAAATATGTGTAACCCATGTATAATATGTATTTGCAACTGTATATTTTTGTAATGTATTTGTATTTATTTTAGACACTTATTCTGATATGTTTTGCACGGGTAAACGAAAAAAGAGGGGCGGAACAAACGCGGGGTGCCGAGTTTAAGTGGGGACCGCTAAAGGTGAGGAACAGACAAGGATAGAAGAGGGGGTAAAAAGTTGGTTAAAGAAAAAGGAGTTGCGTGAGTAAAATGTCTTCATCTGATATATTTTTCCCACCCTTACCTTTGGAAATATACACTTTTTTCCTTGGATTACTTTCAACGGGACCCGGACTCTGCAGGTCTGCATCAAACCTTAAGTACCGGTATCATTTTCCGTTCATTTTGCCGGCTGTGATTTTTGGACGCTGGACTTTGATGAAGGACATTTAGTTTTAATCGCGGGACTTGAAGTCGGTTTTAGGTTAATTTTGTGTTTGTGTTACATGTTTAAATGTGGGCGCATGCAGCTTATATACAGGTCCGGCTTGTGTATGTACAAAATCGGTTTTACTCTCAAAATGTGGTGGGTGCGGCTTATAATTAGGTGCGCTCTATAGTCCGGAATTTACGGTAGTATGAGTGTCCAAAAATGTATAAAATTCAAATTTTGGAGTGTTTGTGTATGACGAGTTCAGTCTCTAAGATAATTGATTGCCATTAAGTCGACGTCATTATAATGCTTGAGGCTATTGGCTGAACTCGTACCCACTATGCCTTTCTCTACGCTCAGTTCAGACTTCAGAATCTCTGTTACCATTTGTATTTAGTTAAATTTAAGATGAAGTATATGTACCCTATATAATAACTTTAGGTATTATTTAAAAACAATATCAAACAATTTATCTCATGTTATTCTTATTGTACGCATAAATTAGTTAAAAAAAATACAGTTGACCCCACGATATGGCAACCCCACTTAAAGACTATAAGGTGTGGAGTACGATGTTTTGTTAGCCCCTCTTTGCGATATTTGTGCGTATGTCGGATTAACCTGTCTGCTATTAGTCGACGTCATCTTAAATGCTAGTTTGCTATTGGATAGCTTCACAGGATCATATAATGACGATATGCTAAGGGATGAACAACTTCTACAATGATTCTCTCTTCATTCAGTTCAGAATCGCATGCAACAAACTTGAATTTGTTTCGCTACAGGTCACAAGACTTGCAGTGATGCTCAAGTGAAAAGCATCAAACATGATAACCGTGGAAACAAAGCTTGTAATTATCAAGAATTATGAAGACAACTAATTTACGATAGGGATTACGGGAATACAGACGCTCCCCTACTTACGAAAAACGGTACATACGAACATTTTTCTCAACATTTTTATAGTAGTACTTCTTTCCGCCACTACTGGCGTGTGGCGCTGTGAGTGGTCACCCAGCCACCACCCTGAAGAAGAAATCCGCTTCCTCTTCCTAGTTCGTGTGTAAACATTCTCTACTATATCTCCAGCGCGCTAAGTACTTTGACATTTTTTATTGTTTAATATCTCGTGCATCCATTCATTATGGTTGGTGTAAAGGAGAGCAGTTTCATTTGAAATGAAAGTGGAATAAGAAAGCTTGATGCGGTTGAGAAAATGGCTGGATCGCTTTTTTTTCGTCCACTCTCCACCACGGAAGAGGACCTTTTAAAGCCCATCTTCCAAAATGAAGTTTAACTTCACTTTATTTATCTTTATAGAGCATATTATTTGATGAAATGTTTATTTTTTAGTACAAAACAATACAGGTTACTTATACAAGCCTCAAACATACTTCTACAAACCATTAACATACAAAATATAGCACTGAAGCAACTTACCAACAATTTTAACTTCGGAACGACCGGAACCAATCCCATTAGTAAATAGGGCGTCTGCATTACAAAATTTAATTAAAACAAGGCGTGGGCATGACAATCCTTTCAAATATAAGTTTTAAAATCAGTTTTAACTTTAATCCACTGTTTTCTACTCCCTGTGCATCCACCCGCTACTCCACTCACCGGTTTAAGTCAAGTCACACAAAACGGTACATACATTTTCTGTCTTTATTATAATTCTTTATAATGTCAGTAGTACTTGCAATATAGTATTGTGTTACTACGTGTACATACAATAATGGGTACTGGGGGTTAGGAACAAAGTTGCTAATAACCCTAGGTTTCTAGCCCCTTGACATATTACCATTTCGCCTTATAATCCCTACCTCAGAACTGATTATGGTCACATCCCAAGGTCTAGTATATGAGCTTCGTTCTGCTCAAAGTTGGTCTTCACAACTGTGTTCAAACCGAAACGTTCACCAACTGTCCCTTTACGAAATAACTGATGGCTTTCGAAGCCGTATATAAAAAACGCGCCCACTACGAATGAATTTGGTCTCAAACGTCTGATCAAAGTTCAATAAGCTCAGGAAAAGAAGATTGTCTGAGGAGGGAAATTGAAGACGTAGGAACGGGTTTTATACCCCCAAGCCTTCTCAGATGTACCGATTAACTTTTCCCTTTTAAGTT
Source organism: Urocampus carinirostris (assembly GCF_059441175.1). Classification (NCBI taxonomy): domain Eukaryota; kingdom Metazoa; phylum Chordata; class Actinopteri; order Syngnathiformes; family Syngnathidae; genus Urocampus; species Urocampus carinirostris. The sequence continues at coordinate 5,127,140 of NC_142362.1, forward strand.
AATATGGCTTCCTGCGCAGGACAGTCTGGGTTTACATCAGGACGAGGAGAGACGGAAACCTTTGCTTTTGTTTATCCGGATTGCATGATGGAAGAACGTGAGGGACAAGCATGCGAGCGGGGAGAAAGGAACAGGACTCACTCATGTTTTCTTCTTCGTCCATATCCATCGTCACGGGTTTTTCCTGACGGGAGTGCAGCCTCAAAGCCACGGCACCTGCGAATCACAGGAGAGGACGTCTTAAGTGGCGAATCGAATATAAGAATTGAATAAAATAACTTTGGACCCAGGATAGAACCCTGTGGTACTCCACAACAGATGTCCAAGTATTCAGATGACAACTCTACCATTTTCACATATTGCTTCCTCTCCGTCAAATAGCTTTGAATCCAATGCAAAGCCACGCCCCTGATGCCATATCTTTCCAGTTTTTTTAATAGTATATTATATTAAGGTCATTCCAAAGGAAGACAATAAGCAGGGTTCCTACAATTTATGGCAAGTGGAATTCAAGACTTAAGACTTTTGAAATAAAATTCAAGTTGACAAAAAAGAAAGAAAAAAACCCCACAGTTTAAAGAAATTAAAGGCAGTTTTAAACAAATCTTTATTGATTTAATAAATCACATTTTGGTCTAGTTGAAAACTGAAGGACATAGCACTCTACAAATTTTGGACAAGGAAAACCAAAAAATAAAAGGATGCAACTTTGCACTCCCCAGATGTGGACAATTAAAAAATATTACTAAAAGCACATCTTTGTCTTGTCGTCTCATAATGTTTGCGAAGCACTGGAGACCCTGCCCATTATCAGTTTTTGTTATTTTAACAAACAATAAACCAATAAACTGGTGAGGAAAGCGGACTCTGTTGTGGGCACAGAGCTGGACAGCCTGACAACTGTAGCTGAGAGACGGGCACTGAAAAAGCTGCGGTCAATCATGGACAATTCATCACATCCACCACACAGCATCATCTCCAAACGGAAGAGCAGCTTCAGCGACAGACTGCTGTCACAGTCTTGTTCCACGGACAAACTGAGGACAACGTTATCATTTAATGTCCCCAGAAATTGGATTTCAACGATTATGGGCATCCATTGTAATTAAAAAAATCTTAAATAAGTGGCTCATTAGAGACGTCCAGTAAAAAGCCTCTTTATTTACCATGTTTTATATATCGGTGTCAAACATAATGAACCAACTCCACGTGTTCTATTTTTTTCACTCATTATTTTTAACCGCACCACTTCAACTGTTAATTCTGAATACCAACAACATCCAACAAAACTTTTATCAATCGTAATCTTCTTTTTACTCAATAACTTAAAAAATTCAAATAGAAACGGAGGGAACGGCACAAAAGAGCGAGGAAAATGGCGATAGGATACCGAACAGACTCTGCTGTGCTGGCCTTCTGTCAGTGCCCCCATTCCTCAGCCAGACATCGGCCTCAGCTAAACTAAATGGGCTAATTAATCTGGCCTAATGGTGGGTGACAGTAAATATGCTAGCACAATTATCACCCTATTAAAGATTCATATTCCGAAACCTAATTGAAAAAGAAAAGGTGGACGGGGAGGTCCAGTCGAGTGGAACGCTAAAATCCATTTTAGCGCGAGTCAGGTCTTCCCCCTGAACCTTACACTCCACAACTATTAACACTACATTGTTTTGAAATACGAGTTAAAAAGGAGTAACTGGATACGTACCTTATTTTCCACACTATAAGGAGCACCTAAAAGCCTTTTTTTTCCCCAAAAGCTGACCATGCTCCTTATGATATGGTGCGCTTTATATATTAAAAGAGGCTCGACTTCCATGGGCGTGCCAGGGGGGGCTTCCCTGGCACGCCCATGGGAGGAGCCGGCACACCATCTTGCAGAAAAACGTGGGCCGAGAGGAGAAGCGAGAGGACTTGAAGAGAGGGTTTCCCAGAGTGATGAACCCCGTCTTTATAGTTTTCGGGTATCTTGTTACAGACCGATCATGATGTTTCTGTGATGGGTATATTCTTAAATGGTCATCATATCTTGAATCTCGAGAGATTAAGCTTTCCAACGTATTTGAGTGACTGGTGACATTGTGTCTGAGACACGTATTTGCTTCTTATCAGTTCAGGGGTCCGGCGGAACGTAAAGGGGTTAATAAACTTTGACTGACCTATCTGACTGTTTTTGTTGACGATCCTGCTGTAGCACCTTATGGTCCGGTGCGCCTCATTTATGGAGAACATATGACAAAAGACTATTTCTTCCTCGTGCCATGAGGCTCTTTAACTCCACTCGGGGGACTAAAAGACCACATTAAACCCCACCCCCATATTTGCATATTACCCTATTTTTATTACAGTGTGTATTTTCCGTAGCACTATTTAAATACCTTAAAAACAGGTGGGAGTCAGGGTCAAAAAAGCTTGCCTAGAGTACACTGAGGTTTTCAGACGGGCTGACAACAGGTGACAGATAGACGTGGATTTAAATAGTGACAGGGACCCAATCAGAGTCCGAGGCAGTTGGCGCCAAAGCCAGCACATCAGTAATCATGACAGTCAAGGCGTTGGGGTACAACCGGTTCACACCCTGGTCAGCCCCTTCCCAGGTTTTGAGCCTTCTTGCACCTTGAACGTCTTGTGAAAATAGGAAGAAGCCTACCAGGATGAGACCCCTAAGTAAGCAGTTACCAAGTTGAGGCAAAACGGTATAACTGGATCAAACCTTGGTCAACCCCTCCCCAAATTTTGAACCAAAAACAGGAAGAGGCTTTTACTAGAGCACTTACCAAGTCGAGGCATTACGGTGTAACGGAACACGTGAGTAAATGTAGATTATTAATAAATAGGTACCGTATTTTCCGCACTATAAGGCGCACCGGGTTATAGGGTGCACCCCGAAAAAATAAGTTTTTGGTCCTATTTTTGACATACATAAGACGCGCCGGATTATAAGGCGCTACAATGGGAACATCGACAAAACAGTCAGATAGTTCAGTCCAACTTATTACCCCCTTAACATTCCGAAAGCTTGCAAAGACGCAAATACGTGTCGAGAACACGTGTGGATGCGGTGTCCGTAAGATGTCACTCAAATGCATCGTTCCATCATTCGGAAGGTTAAGGTCTTGGGATTCAAGAAATGCCAACCATTCCTTAGTATCTATTTTCTTTTTCGCTCGCAACTTTACTGTGCATATGACAATAAACACTTGGAATTGAGTTTAATTTAAAAATAGACACTCCATTCCATCCATTATCTGCACCGCTGATCACAGAAACATCGAGTTCAGTCTGAAACAAGATACAGGGACAATATAAAACCCGGAGTAGCTCACCGAAGTCGTTGTGTTCATAATAATGTGCAGCCAATGTCCTCTTATATCCGTGAGGGTAGTAAATCCAGGAGAATACAATATTTACAAATACAGAATAGAAAAAAATGCTTTCTCTATGCCGTCAGCCACATGCTATACACATTCATCTTTTTCGGCCAATTGCGGCTTTGTTTGCCGTTCAAGCCAATGCCAGCCTGTAAATGATAAAAAGGATCCGCCCCTTGACCTCCGAATAACTTTAGCCAATAGTGATCGATTCAAATGATGATTGACACATTGGTTAGCCAATGAAACGCCGGTAAATAAATCCCAGCATACACCGCATACTACTTGGCGTTCGGGGTAAAATCTAGTCGGCGGCTGCAAGTTAGTTGGAAAACTTTGCAATTTTAAAATTGATCCATAAATAAGGCGCACTGTATTATAAGGCGCATGGTCAGCTTTTGAAAAAAATAAAGGCTTTTAGGTGCGCCTTATAGTGCGGAAAATACAGTAAACCATATAAAATCTTTTGATACTTTCAAAAGCAAAACAAAGCAAAACAAAGGCTCCATGCCGAGCTCCCCTTCCAAATAAACCCGCGAAGCAACGTCATCGGGTCGCTCGACGTCTCGCTCGCAGGTAATCCTGACTTGAGCCGCAGGAGGCGGCGGGAAAAGAAAAAGATGAGAAAGAAGATGAAAAAGCTCTAATTTAATCTGGCACAGTCAGAGGGACTGTGGGGAAATGCAGAGGCTTTTGATTTGCCTTCTCATCCCCGGCTGGTGGCGAGCGGGCGTGCGCCACGGTGCCGCTCGCCCCGGGAAGGTGCCGAGCGGGACCGAGAGGTGAAGGTGAACCGACGACGGAAAATGAGAACGGGTAAGAATCCTATTCCCGGTAAAAGAATGTCATTATCTCCGGAAAAACACGAGCCGGTGGAGAGGTCTGCCCTTGGCTTGTTACAAGCTCAAAATTGACTGAAAACAAAATATAATGCCACGGATGAATAGATATAGATATAGATAGATCGATAGATATAGACCAGGGGTGTCAAACTCATTTTAACTCGGGGGGCCACACGTTGGACAAACATTCTCTCAGGGGCCGGATTAGTGGATTAGAGAAATAAAGAGAGAAAGAAATAAGAGGGAGAGAAAAAGAAGAGAGGGTAGGACAAAGATAGAAAAAGAGAAAAGAGAGAGATGAGAAAAAGAGATTAAAAGGAGACCTAGTGAGAGAGGGGGAAAGAAAGAGAAAGAAAGAAATCCAAAGATAAATACAGAGAAAGAGAGGAGAGAAAAGAGAAGGAGAGAAAGGGAAAAAGAGAAGGAGAGAGCAATAGAGAGTAAGAGAGAGAAAAGGAAAAAAGGAAGAGAGAGCAAAAGAAGGTAAAAAGACACAGAGAGAGAAAGAGACAAAGAGAAACAAAGAAGGAGAAAAAGAGACACAGAGAGTGAAAGAAAAGGGGTGGAAAAGAGAGAGAAAGAAATACAAGTAACGCGTCTTTCTAAGAGGCACCTGGCTTTAGGAACATCAAGTGGACATATATCAACCTGCAGCTCATATTTCTCTTTCGCTTCTCTGAGCATTGTCTCACGGGCCGGATTCAATCCCTTAGTGGGCCTGATTCGGCCCGCGGGCCGCCTGTTTGACGCCCCTGATGTAGACAGATAGATATAGATAGAGGGATAGAGAGATAGATCATATCGCAACTGCCGCCAAAGTCGATCTACACAGAGTAAAATAACAAAAATAAATAATATAAGAAATATTTGTACTAAGCCACAAAAAACATTGATATATATTTAACAGATCAGATACCATCACACAAGCAAAATTGTGTGAAAAAGCAAGAAAAATCCACAATTTTAAAATACAAAATCTGTTTTCTAACCCCCATTTTTACTCATTCACTGCCACGGACGTGGAAAGACGTTTAAAAGTCAACCGTCCTTAGACGTTTTTCCATTTTGCAAATGTTTTGAAATGAAATCTGGTCTTGATAACTGGCCCCCCGTGTCCAGGGCGCCCCCTACACGGCTAGTTGTCCTACTTAAATTATACTAAGCACTGAAACAAAATGTGAACTGAGAAAACAAAAATATCCCCAGTTCTAAAATACAAAATTTACTTTTTAATCACAATTTTTTACTCATTCACTGCCACGGACGCGAATAGACGTTAACAAGTCAGTACAATTTTGAAGGAAAAACAAGTTTGTACATACAGTGAGACCTCGGTTATCGCGGTTAATGGGGACCAAAACCACCCGCGATAGGTGAAAATCCGCGAAGTAGCGGTTAATGGGGTCCAAAACCACCCGTAAAAAGTGAAAACCTTTGCAGTACACCCCCCCTGTATACAGTGCAATACAATACACCGGTGGGCAGAAGAAGCGGTTCAAAGACCAAATGATAGATAGATAGATAGATAGCTAGATAGATAGATAGATACTTTATTCATCCCCGTAGGGAAATTCACACTTCCAGCAGTCTACCCTGTTGTTTATTAACAGATTAACATGATGCCCTAGGGGTGCTTGTAGCGGAGTGGATGACGTCACGCTAGTCCAAAAGTTCGACATCCCTGCGGCAGATGGAAATCTTTTCTTTGTGAAAATCCAGGGATACACCACCTCGTGTTAGCAAGTACGCCTCCTCTCCGATTCCCCCCGGCTTTCGTGTCTCTGTATAGCGGCGTTGAAGCCGGATAGCTCCGGGTGGCTACGCGTTAGCGTCCGGAATGCTAAACGTGAGCCACGTTTCCGCTTCGATGTTTTCCACCAGCACTCGATGATCTTATTTGGTCGTGAGTTCGCATTTACCATGATTACAGATGGTACCGAAGACTTATAACGCCGCTAGCCGCTTAGCTAGCTCCGGCTCTTCTTCCACGATAGGCCCCTTCATCACGCCGGCACGAGAATTGTTAAGGGCAAGGAGTTGATTCCTTGAATAGACGCATTTTTGCGCGCTAAAACCCATGTCCATAGGATAGAAGTAATCCATAGTGTAGTTGTCAAAACGGGAAGAAAAACACCGAAGATAGGAGCAGACAATAAAACAATAAATCACAAAAAGTGAGAGATAACAGGGCAGCTGCTGGAAAAGGCAGCCGCTCGTGGCGGCGCCGCTTTGATCTTGAAGAACATCCTGAAGAGATGTCGGATAAACCCCTCCTCACTGGAGGAACTTGCTCCCTGCCGAGACCTCTGGCGCTCCCACTGCTCACAGGGAGTGGATTGTATGGAGGAACAGGGCATGCAACACCGTGCAGCAAAACGTGCAAAGGCCACCCCTGCCCGACAATATGGTCTTAACGAATCCACGGTACGCTACATCAAGAAGGAAGAGCAGAACATCCGCAAAACGAAGATGACGAAGCTGAAGAAGGTGGCCTTAATTGCATCTTGCAGCCCTAATACAAACTTTTAAAATGTATAAGAGGAATGAAGGAAAACTTTATTTCGAACATTAAAATAAAAACAGAACAAAAACAATAATTCAACAACAAAATGTTACATAATATGTTCGAAAAGGGGTAGTAAGAAGCAGATGCTTATATTCCCTAACCCCTTCATCTTCTTTATTAAATACACCAATGATAATAACAACAATAGTAATAATATTAATAATAACAGATATGATATAACAATAGCAACAATAACAAAGTTAACCATAGTTGTAGACGCACTATTCCCAATCTCTCGTATCACTCATACCCCATTTTCTTCATTTCTGTATTCCGCCAGTAATGTTTTTTTGTATTTAGATTTGAACACGTGAATAGTTGGACATTGTTTAATCTCGTCTTGTAAATCGTTCCAAAGTTTGACTCCACACACAGACACACACATCCTTTTCCTGGTGGTTCTCACCTTTGGTATTATGGATTTACGACAGCCCCTTATGTTATAATTTCCCTCTTTCCGAATGAATAATTTTTGGATGTTTTCTGGCACGATGTTTTTGTTGACCTTAGTTAGCAGTTGTGCAGTGAAAAATCTTACTAAATTATCCAATTTTAATCATTTGGACTCCAGGAATAAAATATTTGTATTATCCAGATATCCTACCCTATGGTTCTAATTGCACGTTTTTGGAGGATAAAAAAGGGGATTCAGTGAACTTTAGTAATTATTGCCCCAGAAGATGTAAAAAAAACACACACAAAAACACCCAAGTACATCAATTCCTCAAAGTGTATTTCCCATTTCGCAAGTTACAAAAGACGCCCGTGGAGTGTTCCAGACGACAAATCTGCCGGCACACGAGTCTGTAAATTCCCCAAACGGGCTGAAACGGCAGGGGTAGCAAAAAAAAAAAAGAAAAAAGAGGGAACGTGTTGTTCTGTGTTCCAGACTTTAATATCTGACAGTTGGTCATTTATCATCATGGACCGCTGATTGCGAGAGAAGGAAAAAGGTAGAGAAAAAGCCTGAGCCCCAGTATCAATATGAATTTTTATTTGATGGCTTTTGCGGGAGATTGCCTTTCGGGGGGGGGGGCGAGTCAAGGTTCACTGAAGCATGACAAGGAGATAGTGATAGACCAAGACAAAGGGCAGGTGAGCTATAATGCTGTTCCTGCGCAACAATTCTAAAAAAGCACGCTTGCGACACACATACTATGAACCACTTTTTTGTGCTTGCTATGAAATAAATCAATTATCGTTCGTTCACATGCACAAATAGCTAGGGGTTACACCTGGGCCTGGGCAATAGGACAAAAGCCGCCATCGCGATAAAATTTCGTATCAGTCGATATCGATCGGGAAGTAAGATCGTGAGATTCTGATCCCGTCTTCCGTAAGTTCGTTGAATTTAGGGTGAGGAAGATAGATAGATGTCTGGATAGATAGATATCTAGATAGATAGCTAGAGATACATAAATACAGATATATAGAAATAGATAGATGGAGAGCTAGATAGAGACAGAGAGACATAGAGATAGAGATAGGGATAGAAAGAGGTAGAAAGAGAGAGATGGAGAGATAGAGATACAGAGAGAGATAGATAGAGAGAGATATATATATAGAGATAGCTAGAGATACATAGATACAGATATATAGAGATAGGTAGAGATACATAGATACAGATTTATAGAGATAGGTAGAGATACATAGATACAGATTTATAGAGATAGCTAGAGATACATAGATACAGATTTATAGAGATAGCTAGAGATACATAGATACAGATATATATAGATAGATGAAGAGATAGATAGAGACAGAGAGCGATAGAGATTGGGATAGAAAGAGATAGAAATAGAGAGATGGAGAGATAGAGATACAGAGATATATATATATATATATATATATATAGATAGCTAGAGATACATAGATACAGATATATAGAGATAGCTAGAGATACATAGATACAGATATATAGAGATAGATAGATTGAGAGATAGATAGAGAGACAGCGAGAAGGAGAGATAGCGAGAGCAAGAGCGATAAAGATATAGAGAGCGATAAAGATATGGAGAGTGATAAAGATATAGAGAGCGAGAGAGCGAGAAAGGTATAGCAAGAGCGAGAGAGCGAGAGAGCCAGAGCCTGAGAGACAGAGACATGTGTATGATACAAGTGCACTAGACCTCGGGATGTGACGATAATCAGTTCTGAGGTAGGGTTCATAAGATAGATAGACAGATACTTTATTCATCCCCGTAGGGAAATTCAAACTTCCAGCAGTATCCTTTTGTTGTTTATTAACAGATTAACAGGATGGCCTCGGGGTGCTGTGTTTTAGTTTAGCAACAGCCGAGTGGATGACGTTACACACTAGGCCAAAAGTTCGACGTCCCTGCAGCAGATGGAAATCTTTGTGCCCAGGGTTACACCACCTCGTGTTCACGTAGATAGCGAGTACGCCTCCTCGCCACTTCCCGCAGGCTTTTGTTTCTCTGTCTGTTCTAACAGCGCTGAATCCAGGTAGCTCCACGTTAGCGTCCGGGATGCTAGACGTTAGCCACGTTTCCATAAAACACAGCAAACTGCGCTCCTTGTACGCTTTGATGTTTTTCACCAGCACAGCCAGTTCGTCGGTCTTATTAGGTAAAAAGTTCACATTTCCCATGATTACGGACGGTACCGAAGGCTAACCGCTTAGCCTTCACTTTAGCTCCGGCTCTGCATCCACGATAGGGCCCCCTCATCACGCCGGCACGAGAATTCTTCAGGGCAAGGAGTTGATTCCTCGAATAAACGCATTTTTGTTCGTTAAAACCCATAACGATAGGATAGAAAGTAATCCAAAGTGTAGTTGTCAAACGGGATGAAAAACACCAAAGATAGAAGGAGACATTAAGACAAAAAGAGCGAAATAACACGGGGCCGCTGGAAAGGTTGCCGCTCGCGGCGCCTATGATGTTGGTAAATTAAGAGACTTCGAGAAGTTTTTATTGGCTGAATATATTCTAGAGACCATCGCAAGTCTTCAATCGGAGAATCTTAGCAGTAATCTGTCAGTGACATTTTGAAGCAAGATTTTCAGACCTTATTTTAAGACATTGTATAGGTCAACAGGAAACCGCAACATCAGTTTTCTGCTTGCCATCTGTTTGGGCATTTTTGTGTTATCAGCCAATTCTCAGTTTCAGTTCGTTTTTTTCTAGGCGTTGTATAGGTCAAAAAACCCACAGAGTTTCGGTTTTATGATCGCACGTTAGTCTCGAGGTTTCTTGACATCTTGTTGAACTTTGCTCTTTCACTTGAGGTCCTGATACTTGTAGTTTGCATTGAAAGCATCTGTTTTAAATAAAAGCTGATATACTTCATGTGTAATAATTCTACAGTAGTTATCATGAAAATAATCACATATTTTTTTTTTCATAGTGGAGGTCTCATTTTCCTCTCATCTTACCACCTGGTCAGTCCCAAAACATCTCCCTCAGGGAGCCATCTTGGCTAGATGCCCAAGCCACTTCAACTGCCCTTATTCACAATGGGATATTTTTCCAGGCCATTCCTTTTCAACCCAATCACAATGCGACATCCCTTGACAGTGAAAAGGAACCTTGGTGGCAGTATGAAATCAGAAAGTGACCTTGTCACTTTGACATTAGCATAAACGGAACTGTTTTGGAATATGCAAAGTGTTGCAGATGAGTTTTCATTAAAATTGCTGAGAAGACCAAGCTCTTTCTGCACCACCCATTTCCTTTGCTCATTTGTCTCTGTCCGCTATGCTTCTTCTTCCTCTACACCATCATATTCGATTTTGTTCAACTTTGATCAGTTATCCACCCCTGAAGGTCTTCCAACTCTTTCAGGGTTCCTCCAGCTTAATGCAAGTTAAATTCAAGACTTTTCAAGACTTTTTTCTAATGCCTTTTGGAATTATATTTAAGACCAAGATGACAAAAACCCCACGATTGAAACAAAGTCAAGTCATGTTTATTTGTGACGCCCTTAATCACAAAGAGAATCAAAGGGCTTCACAGACCACAGATTATTGCAAACCACAGAGTATTATGACACCATCCCCTGATCTAGAACCTACATGAGGGCAAGGGAAAACTCAAAAACCTCAAGTCAAGTCAAGCCATGTTGTTTGTGATGCCCTTAATCACAAAGAGTCTCAAAAGGCTGCACAGACCACAGATTATTGCAAACCACAGACTATGACACCATCCCTTGATCTAAAACCTACATGAGGGCAAATTATACACAGATATTGTCAACATAAAACATAGGTTATTCATATGCTATAGAATAAAAAGATTTAAACATTTCCACTGAGGTTGCAGATCGAATCTCAGGGGAAGAGCATTCCACAGCACCGGGGCCCAAATGGACAATGCTCTCCAACCTGCGGATCTCTTCTTGGCTCTTGGGATCACTTGCTGTCATTATCACAAAGTTTGTTTTTACAGAAAAATATAAAGGCCACAAGTGATGCAATGCATATTGTATGATGTAAACATAAACAAAACAGGCCTACTCAAAATTTCAGAACATAGGAGTTTTCCCCCAGCGATTTATGATCTAGTATCAGTATTGTCACACATACGCTGCTCCCAATCAATGCCAAGATCCGGCTTATCTTTGAGGAGCGTGGTTATACTTTACACCGAAAAACAATGATGACCAGAGGATAAAGGTGCTGTATCGGAGTCAGATCAGGACGCTCCGCTACTGGTAACCATATAAATCAGTGCCATCCGTTTCAGGTGAGGGAGCAAACCCCTACTCAAAAACTGGCTTGGGGAGGAACGGGACAAACAAAATAAAAAAACTCAAATATTTCCTGTACACAATACATCGTGCCTGGAAAAACGTTCATTAGAAAGCCACTCCTGATGAAATAGACACTGCATTATTGGGTCATGTCAAAGGAAAAAATGTGAAGGAATATAATCTACTAAGACTTAAGACCATCTAAACATGAACAAAAAACTGGTCAAAATATGTCACAGTTTGCCAGCTTCCCAAAACCCTGGAAATATTGGACACTATAAAAGCAAGATACAAAACTTGAAAGTAAATCAAGAATAAGATGGGTGAAACTCTGAAGATCATCTCTCGGTACCTATATAAGTTATTATTATATCGTTGAGCGCTACTGACACCGTCCTCCGATCCCATTACTTTTCTCAATGAACCTTTGGCGGCTCGCTGATTATTTCAGAAAAGAAAATGACATTTTATAGAAATTGGAGCACCAAATGGTCAGGAAAAAAGCCACCTCTCTTGATCTAATGCATCCTGAGGTGCCGTCTCTCTAGGTGCCGGACAGGTAATGCACCGTAATGGATTACATGCGTGGGGGGGCCAAAGGGGAGGGCCCGTCTCGCCGTCTGATTGAAACTGATGAGCCAAGGTAGAAAGGGCCACGGAGTTCTGCCACCCTTTCATATACACGCCCACGTAACTCCCCCACCATGTTATTCAATTTGCTCCTTCTAATGGCGAGCAAATTGTAGAGACGGGAAATATTTACATTCTAGGTAAAATGCTACCCTCCATTTTGGAAGAGATATTTACGACCGTCAGGAAGTCGAATCTCAGATTCAGGAGGAGCATTGAGGTTTTCATCTGGGCCGTGGAACAGAGGACCAGCTCTACACCTTCTGCAGGGTCCTCGAGGGTGCACAGGAGTTTGTGTTTTGTGGACTTGGAGAAGGTATTCGACCTTGTTCCTTGGGGAGGCCTGAGGGGGGTGCTTCAGGAGTATGGGGTACTGGACAGTCTTACCCGGGCTGTATGACTGGTTCTTGATTTTTGTACGCATAGCCGTCGGTAAGTCGAATTTGTCTCAAGTTGGCTTCTGAAGGATTTTATACATTTGACTATAAAGGATTTTATATGATTTACTACAAATTACATTTAATGCAAAAGATATTCACTGACTGGGCTTTAGTTTAATGTCGAGGCAGTCTGTTCCAAATGCAGAATATTTTGTGCAGGGAATTTTGATAACAGGACTCTGACGGAGGACGGCAGGCGTTGTTTTGAGAACAAGGCCCTGTGTCGTGAGAACGGTGGGCGCAAAACAATTCCTTGGCACGCCCATGGGAGGAGCCGAGACGCCATCTTGCGGGGAGACGCGGACCAAGAAGAGAAAGCTAAAGGAATTCAGAAGAAGGCTTCCCAGAGACGCCAACGTCACTAATTTGGTCGTTTTCGATGGAGTACACTTAGTTAAATTTTTAGGGGAAATAAATCTGCCCCCGAGTGGAAATGTCGGCTTCCTGTTCATCTTTTCCCTCAAAAAACGAGCGCGCATAAATTGTTGGGTGAATGTAGGTTCTGTTTGGTTAATGGAGTCAGATAACTAATTTGAACAATTTGGTAAACGGTGCATTTTGATATTTAATTCCAACACTTCCCTCTAGAATCAAGTCACTTCAGCTGGTACAAAATGCCGCAGCGAGGCTTTTAACTAGGACAAAAAAGTACGATCACATAACACCGATTTTGGCTAACCTGCATTGGCTCCCAGTTAGCCATAGATGTGATTTCAAGGTTCTCTTAGTATTGTACAAAATCATCCATGGACTTGCTCCCTCTTATCTTTCAGATCTGATTTGCCCCTACGTCCCGGTCCGAAGCCTACGATCTGAGAGTGCCGGTCTTCTGGTGATCCCAAGAGCAAAGAAGTGTTCTGCTGGTTCGAGAGCGTTCTCCATCCGGGCACCGGTGCTGTGGAATACTCTTCCCCCTGAGATCCGATCTGCAACCTCAGTGGAAATGTTTAAATCTAAACTTAAAACTCACTTCTACTCCATAGCATATGAATAACCTACTCTTCTCGTCGGCTGAAAAAAAAATAAATAAATAAAAAAATAGTCTGTGTAATATAGTGTAATAATCTGTGAAGCCCTTTGAGACTCTTCGTGATTTAGGGCTATACAAATAAAAATGACTTGACTTGACTTGAGGCTACCCCCCTTAGTCACTGATTCTGTTCATATCTTTTATAATAATAGATTTGACTTCAAAGGTCGCTGTACCCAGACTATCGAACAATAAAACGGGAATAAAACGAGCAAGTAATAAATACCAAAAGACAAGTCTAAAGAGGTGGGTTTTGAGTCCTGATTTGAAGGTGGACAGTGTGGCTGAATTCCGGAGGTCAGGTGGTAATGAGTTCCAGAGCTGGGGGGCAGAACGGCTGAAAGCTCTGCTCCCCATAAGGCTGAGAGGGGCAGCGGGTATAGTGAGATAAAGGGAGGAGAAAGATCTGAGGCTGCCGGATGGCGTGGCAATGTGAAGGAGGTCTGAGAGGTAGGCAGGGGAAAGGTTATGGTTGGCCTTGTAGGTGCACAGATGGATTTTGTAGATTTTTCTTTGGTTCATTGGGAGCCAGTGGAGTTGCTAAAGGAGATGGGTGATGTGATGGCGAGACAGGGTTTTAGTGATAATGCAGGCAGGAGAGTTCTGGACCAGCTGAAGTTTGTGAAATGAAAGTGGAATAAGAAAGCTTGATGCGGTTGAGTAAAAGGTTGGATTGCTTTTTTTCGGCCACTTTTTAACCCCAGAGGAGGAAGTCGCCTATCTCTTGAAGCCCATCTTCTAAAAGTAAGTTAAACTTCACTTGATTTAGCTTTATAGAGCATATTATTTCATGAAATGTTTATTTCATAGTTCAAAATAATACAGGTTCTGTATACAAGCCTTAAACATACTTATATAAACCTTAAACAAAATTTAGCACTGAAGCAACTTGCATTTTAACCTAACCAAAAAAATTCAACTCGTTTGTAAGTAGGGAAGCGTCTGTAGTGCTTAAAACAGGGAACACATAGATTACAGTATTTTGCATTAGTCGTTAGCGTTTCAAAACCTATTAAATGAGATTAATCACAGTAAATTTACATGTAAATGACTGCATGTACATTTCTTCATAAATTCAAAAATTGGTGACATTTTTGAAGCCAATGAGGGCCCCCACTCTAAATAGTACCACTAAGAGGAACTACTGTATTTTCCGCACTATAAGGCGCTCCAGGTTATAGGGCGCACCCCCAAAAAAATAGTTTTTGGTCCTATATTTTCCATACATAAGGCGCACCGGATTATAAGGCGCTACAATGGGAACGTCGACAAAACAGTCAGATGATTCAGCCCAACTGATTACCCCCTTAACATTCCGGAGGCTTGCAAAGAAGCAAATACGTGTCTCAGACATGTACGGAAACAGTGTCTGTACCATGTCACTCAAATGCATCGTTGCAAATATCTTTCGGAAGGTTAAAGTCTTGGGATTCAAGAAATGCCAAACATTTCTTAGTTTCCATTTTATTTTTTGCTGGCCACTGTGTGGACAGCAAAGTAAGAATTGTATTGTGCAGGGAAACGGGGTTCTTTACTGTGCATATGACAATAAACACTTTGAATTGAATGTAGTTTAAAAATAGACTCATCACAGAAACATCAAGATTGTTCTAAAACAAGATACTGGGAAAATATAAAGCCGCATAGCTCACCTAAGTTCTCTTGCAGCCATCACGTTCAATAATAATACGCAACCGTGGTCTTCTTACAACCGTGAGTGTAGTAAATCCAGGAGAGTAAAATATTTACAAATACAGAGTAGTAAAAAATGTTTTCTCGATGCCGTAGTGCAACCCAACGTGTGATTCACATTCATCTTTTTCGCCCAATTACAGGCTTTGTTTCGCCCCTTTAGCCTATGCGAGCCTGTAAATGATAAAAAGGATCCGCCCCCTTTACCTCCGAATAACTTTAGCCAATAGTGACTGATTCGAATGATGATTGACACATTGGTTAGTCAATGAAACGCCGGTATATAAATCCCAGCATACACCACGGACGACTTCGCCTTCGGGAGAAAATCTAGTCGGCGGCTGCTTGCCTTAGTTGCAAGACTTTGCGACTTAATATTGATCCATATATAAGGCGCACTGTATTATAAGGCGCATGGTCAGCTTTTGAAAAAAATAAAGGCTTTTAGGTGCGCCTTATAGTCGTGAAAATACGGTAAATACAACACACTGTCCCTTTAAATCATTCAATATTGTTCAAAGAGTCCCAATCGGAGTTGTCCAGTCATCACAAATTACACAGAGGCACTAAATCACATTTTGATGATGTGGCGTCTTTCATAATGAAATGCATAGAGTCCGAAAAAAAAGGCAACAAGATTGTGACCACTGAAGTATATTTTTTTTGGTTCGTTTTTGGTTGCTGAGCGCTTGCCACTTTTCTCTTTACGGTCTAAAATCTACACGACAGTTCTGATTGATGACAAAGCGAAATACAAGGCGCCTCCGGAGATCCGAGTGTAGGGCCGAGCGTGCTCAGTGCTCAAACCTCCTACGGAACGCCGGAGGATCCTGGGAAATCAGACACCTTCGTGTTAACAACTTTTACGATATACTACTGAGGCTGCAACAACAAATCGATAAAATCAATGGATTGTGAATAGTGTTGACGACTTATTAGATCTTCGTTTCGTTGTGTCACAAGATTTAAGACCCACTAAGTTGAAACGCTTCATAAAGGACATGATAGGCTTGAATATAAAAAAAAAAAAAACGCTATCTGAAATTTTAAAAAAGGAAAAAGAAAACAAAACAAATATATGAACACTCGAATGCCTTGAAATGGTTCAGTCCATATGATTCCTAGCTCCTCGCTCGCTTTTGTTTTGCTAGGCAAGAGTCACTTGAGTATGAACTTTACATTACAAAGTTATTAGCATATATATAAACCATATTTGGCATTCGGAATCTATGTAAACCAAGACACACACTATGTACTTTTTCCATATTTTGCTTAAAAATTCCCGTTCCGAAAAAAATATATTTTTTTATCGCTTATGTTATATTTTACTTGCTATTTTGTTGTTAAGGTTGTTGTTGCCCTTTGAGACTTTTTGTAATAAAGGGCGAAACAATAAGTATGACTTGACTAAGTATGTTAAATCGATAATAAGAGTGCATACAATCCGGTTGTGATGCTGAGAGTTGTAGTACCACTTTGGTCCATCAGAGGGCGGCGAGACAGTTTTTGTAAAAAAGTAATCTTACATTTTTTTACCCTAACGAATTTTGCAACATTACAAACAAAATTAGCATGAAAGTCAAATACTACAAAGTTGAACCTATTTCATCATGAATTAAAGTTAAGAATTTTTCAAGGGAACAGAAAGTGCTGCAGAAGTACAGAGAAAAAAAATTAAATACCGTAAATTCCGGACTATAAGCCGCTACTTTTTTCCCAAACTTTCAACCCTGCGGCTTATTCAGTGATGCGGCCAATTTATGTCATTTTTCTAACGGCTGCCAGCGGCGCTCGAGTAGTAAAGGTAAGATTTAGACCGGTGGAATATATGCGCCGAGGAAGACTGCAACTTCACTAAAACTGGCTGCATGCGAAAGGCAACTTTTTTGCAAGTCTGCCAGTGGATCCTGACAGCGAGGAGCAGCATCAAAAAATCCACCATCACCAACGGGTTCCGAAAAGCCGGTCTGCTGCGTGACGGAGAGGAGGGCACAGAATCAGGAGTGGATTAGAGTTCCAGCGACAGTGACAGCGCGAGTGAGGCTGCGGGAGCGTGGGACGACGTCTATATGACAAAGTTTTTTTCTGACACTGAGGAAGACGACTTTGATGGCTTCAGTTCTAATGAGGAAGATGAGGACGGTTTACCGTGATTTTTACAAGTACGGTATGTTTTTTTAACAGACCCGTTTACTGTGTCGCAAGCGTGTTGCTAGCGTGTTGCTACCATTAACTGCCCTGTCATAGGCACCGTTTGGGATGAAAGTTATATTATTATTATTAAAGCTTTGAAAACTCTCTCGGTGTACCGTCTTTCTTTGTAAATATGTGTAACCATGTATAATATGTATTTGTAATGTATTTATTTGTATTTATTTTAGACACTTATTCTGACAGGTTTTGCACGGGCGAATGAAAAAGAAGAGGCGGAACAAACACGTGGTGACGGGAAGTGTGGTAAAGGTGAGACCTGTTTGTGGACGGGGCGGACAATAGTGGATATATTTTTTTCACCCTTACCTTTGGAAATATACACTTTTTTCCTTGGATTACTTTCAACGGGACCCGGACTCTGCAGGTCTGCATCAAACCTTAAGTACCGGCATCATTTTCCGTTCATTTTGCCGGCTGTGATTTTTGGACTGTGTACTTTAATGAAGGACATTTGGTTTCAATCGCGGGACTTAAAGCCGGGTTTGGGTTAATTTTGTGTTTGTGTAATATTTTTTAATGTGGGCGCATGCGGCTTATATACAGGTGGGGCTTGTTTAAGTACAAAATCGGTTTTCCTCTTAAAATGTGGTGGGTGCGGTTTATAATCAGGTGCGTTCTATAGTGCGGAATTTACGGTAACTACGGTAAAATGAAAAATAATAATGGCATGTTTACCTCTTTCAACTTGTGAGAAACGCAATTGGGTCCCGTTTCCGTTCTGGTCCTGACATACTCGATTAAACGCCATATTAGAAAACTGGGTCTTGAGTCTCCTCTTGAAATGATACTTCATCAAGCTTGCATCAGAGGTTGGGCAATGTGACCCCCTCCTTAAAAGCTCGTTTTTGAGATTCTGCTGGCATGACAAAAACTCCGGTTCTCCATAATTCATCTGCGGCCCACCGGAAAGCAACGCCTACTCCGAGAGTAATGGCTGGCCGCGTTTATGAGGGAAGCGCGCAGGAACTTTTCATTGGAGAGATTTGCTGAAGTTGAGTATTCTGGGGGTGGATTCGTTTTGAGGCGGCGTCATCGATCACCGTCACCATAGTCGGTTTATTTTGAAACGTTTCCTGGGATATGCGTGTCCCGCTTATTGTCACTTTCAATGAATATGCATAAAAACTGTAGACCCCCAGGGATACAATTTTAATGGGTTCTGTTTAAGGACCGAATGATATGGATCATTATCAATAACGTCAGGAGGCATAGCATAGCCAGGGTTCCTACACCTATCGGCAAGTTAAATTCAAGTCAAGTCAGGTTTATTTGTTTGGCCCTTAATCACAAAGAGTCTCAAAGGGCTGCACAGACCACAGACAATTCAAACTACTGACTATTATGACACCATCACCTGATCTAAAACCTACATGAGGGCAAGGGAAAAACTCAAAACCTCAGTCAAGTGAAGCCATGTTTATTTGTGACGCCCTTAATCACAAAGAGTCTCAGAGGGCTGCACAGACCACAGATTATTGCAAACTACAGTGCTGTTTTTTGTAAAAATGTCACAAAATACAGCAAACAAAAAGTTCCAGTTGTACAGTAGTTCCCTTAAGCGTAGTGGGCCAAATCAAATCTGACCACTCCTACTGCTTACCTAAATTGCTCCGTGTACTTGGCTGGCATTTGTTGGGGAGTTTACAGTTTATTCAGTGGGTTTTCATCATCATAGATTATTTAAGGAATCCTCAGCGACAACTGTTAACTCTAGTGGAAACTGTGTTCTTTAAATATTACACCGAACTCCTTACAAGGAATACCTTGGCTATGCCAGTGTCTGAAAAAATGCCCGCCCGTACGCCCGGGGCGTGTATCTTTTACGTTGGGCGTACAACTTACAAAACGTCTCTGCCTGGGTGGCCGGCAACTTTTTCAAGAAAAAAAAAAAAAAGAAAGAAAAAGAAAAAATAAAGTTTTTTTTTTTTTTTCAAATCAAACGTTTGCTTTTTTCCGTTTCCGAAATATTCGTTCTGTTTGGAAATTTTGGAATTTCGGTTCGTTTGGCATTCTGCATACTCGGCAGCCAATCAGAAGCCTACATCGAACAACTTTGTGCTTCCGGACTTTCCCGAATGTTATAAAGTCGCGCATTTGCATATACTTTTCCAAAGCAGACGCATAGAGAACACAAGAAAAATGGATAAGGGCTTAGGAATCAAGCCAAAACCTCAGGCCCAGAAGAAAGATTCAAAAGAAGCGAACAAAATTGATGACGCTACATAACGTAAAAATACATTTAGAGCATCGTGGATAGAGGAGTTCACGTGGCTCTAATAAATATCCAGTTTTTTTTTAGAATTTACAGCACAAAATATTTTTATGTGGCGTACACAATTTTAAATGATCAATAAAACGTATAAAACATGGGGAAATCGTATACAATGATAGATATTTAATGTGAAAATATCATACGCTAGCTATGGCCGTAATCTAGGGGTCTACTGTACTCCTTAAACAGGCATATTTAATTCAGTGAAGCAGAGTATTAAATGGATTAAATGTAAATACAGAGCTCATCACCGATCTGACCTCGGTCTCACCGACATCGACGCCTTGAAGGAGCTGCAAAGTACACATTCATCTGGGCTTGATGGAGTATCTGCCGCGGTATCGTGGCACTGACAATGACCTCGATATCCGGGCCATGAAGCAAAGAGATTGTCCTCGCCCGACTTGTGACCTCCCTCACCTATTAACTGCTAGTCCTTGGATAAGGAGACTACGACCCGCGGGCCGCATACGGCCCATCGGGATTTTTAATCTGGCCCACTGGAAAAAAAAGGGAAAAAACAAGGACAAAAACAAGAAGCTTAGATGCTACGTGCTTGTTTAGGGTGGTGATGGCCCTAGTATAAAATACATGTGACTTGAGAAGCATTACAGAAAAAATGGAACCAATTTGATGGAATTGTTCATTCTTCTTTTTTTGCATGAATAGAATGTCAAAAAAAAAAAAAGGCTGGAACAACGAATTGACCAAATCGATTAAAATCCGTGAATAAAAGCGTTGGCAACTAATTAGATCATCGATTTGTTGTATAACGTGATTCATGAGGCACCAAGAAGGTTAAATCAATGCAAATTAGAGTGCACACCATTTCGTTGTAACGCTGGGAATTGTAGTACCGCTTCCAACTGGCAGAGGGCACTAAATCAGCTTTTATGATAAAAGCTATGTTAAAAAAAATGATATACTACATTGTGAACTTTGCATTTATAAACAAAATTGACATGGAAGTTTCAATTTTTTAGTGATTGAAACAAATCTACAGAGAAAAATAAGCAGAACATAAGTATAAAATAAATAAAGTAAAAAAAAAAGAATAATAATGACATGTTAAACCCCACCCAAGGGGCAAATTCTCGAGCATATATAATTTTGCCAATGTTTATCATATTCCAAAATTGGTTGACAACATTTTGAAAAGTGGGTTTGTTTACATTTTGTTTTGTGGATAATAAAAAAAAATTGACACGAATACAAAAGTATTTCTTTTTATTTTTGTTTTGTATGTAAGTCCAAATTTAATATGATCCCTGAATAAGGTGGTAAGAAGAGAGTATCTTATATATTTGCACGTGTATAGCATACATCTCTATGCATTGTTAATTGACAAATACTTATTATTTTTATTGTTATACATCATATAATATTTAGTTTTGAGCACTATCGTCTATCTGTCCAAAACTTCAATATTTGAATAAAAAGGAGGGAAATTAGAAAACCGATTCATTGATTAATCGGGAAAAAACCCGACAGATTCACGGATTATGAAATCAATCGTTTGTTGCATCCCTACAAATATTATTTCCTCCTGGTTCAGACTAGAGGTAAGATCGGGCCCAAAAAAAGCACCCGAGCCCGACGCAGGCCCGAGGGGTATTAAACCCGACCCGGACCGAGCCCGACTAATTAACTGGATTTGCTGGCCCGGCCCGAGGGGGCCCGAAATTACATATTTTATTTATAAGGAGGGGTGATTTATGATAACAAATTAAACTCTGCCTTTTGTTACAACATCTAGGCCTAAGTGAAATAAAACTGTATAAACATTTACATCTTTTATATTTCTGTGTCTGCACTGCAGATGTTACATTAAGCGACAATCTGTCATTGACGGGTTTTTTTTTTTGAGGTAGCGAAAACATTTAAGGGCGTCCGTCATTTTGACGACTTGATCATTGGGCCATAATCCACAGCAGCAGTAGTAGTACGTCCTTAAGATTTTAGCGCGGCACTATCATTGAGGGGGTGTTGACGTGTTGTGCCCTTTTCCGACTCCTATGCAAATCCCCCCCCCCCCTGATCGTATTCTATATAAAACGCTTATTAAAACAATAAAGCGAGCTAATTATAATAATTGGGAGATCCTAGTCTATATAACGCGTTTATTTAAACAATAAAGCGTGATTTTATTCTGCAAATTGCGTTTTTTAACGCGGATGAAAATGTCACCAACGTCAATGTACACTTCCGACAAAAGCGATCGTATTCTATATAAAACGCTTATTAAAACTCTTACCAGAGTGCGTTTTCCTCGTCAGTTCTCCTCTCTTGAGTTTATCCTTAACTTCTTGTTGGTCCGACTCCATATCGGGGATACCAGGCCAAAATCACGCGAATTTGCGGAGGGGAAGATTATTAAGAGGACAGCATTCACGTCACGTCACGTCACGTCACGTGCACAGAGCATGCTCTGGCTCCGTTAAAAGCAATTACAGCTCCTTCTCCGTTTTATCCAAATTATTTATTTTATAACAAGTATTCCTTGGTCTAGTATCCATACATAGTTTAAGTATATATTTTTAATGAACATATATTTATAATTATTAATTAATTTAAAAAAAAAAAAAAAAAAAAAAAAAAAAAAAAAAAAAAGCAGGACCGAACCCGACCCGACCCGACCGTATGACTGACATTTCAGGCCCGACCCGGCCCGAAATTGCCTCGGGTTCGGGTTCGGGTTCGGGCCATGAATCTTAGCTCTAGTTCAGACTTCCCTGCCAGCGCGTTCCCTTTTCGCCATATCTCCTCTCTGCGTATTTTTGGGGGTGACGCCTAACGATGTTCTCTCCGAAATAAGTGGCGCCTAACTCGGAAAATCAAACCCAACAACAGTCCTTCCTTTCACCAAAAGCCTACCTACTTATCATTAGTTATTATTCACATTCCAAAACAATTGTTGCATAAGCCGCAGGGTTGAAAGCTTGGGGAAAATGTGGCGGCTTATAGTCTGAATTTTTCGGTAGGTGTTTTCCCCAAATTGTGCAGCCCTAATACAAACTTTTAACATGTATAAGATGAATAAATGAATGAAAACTATTTCGAAGATCAAAATAAAAACAGAAGAAAAACAATAACTCGACAACAAAATAATGTTACATAATATGTTCGAAAAGGGGTAGTAAGAAGCAGATGCTTATATTCCCTACCACTTGATCTTCCCTATTAAATACACCAATGATAATAACAACAATATTAATAATATTAATAATAACAGAAATGATATAAGAATAGCAACAATAACAACAAAGTTGACCATAGTTGTTGACGCACTATTCCCAATCTCTCGTATCGCGCATACGCCATTTTCTTCATCTCTGTATTCCGCCAGTAATGTTTTTTTGCATTTAAATTTGAAGACGTGAATAGTTGGACATTGTTTGATCTCGTCTTGTAAATTGTTCCAAAGTTTGACTCCACACACAGACACACACATCCTTTTCCTGGTGGTTCTCACCTTTGGGATTATGAATTTACTACAGCCCCTTAATTTATAATTTCCCTCTTTCCGGATGAATCATTTTTGGATGTTTTCTGGCACTATGTTTTTGTTGACCTTAAATAGCAGTTGTGCAGTGAAAATGTTTACTAAATGATCCAATTTTAATCATTTGGACTCCTTCCAGATTTTAAACATCTATATTGACATGACATGGTCGGAATGACATTCAGATGTCTGACGGAGAGAAACAAAAAAACAATACATGCAATTGGCATCTGTACACCACAGTTAAGCAGATCTCACAGAAATGTCCTTAGTTTCATCCCAGAAAGTGTCACTTTCAGTTCATCGGTGATAAAGGAAGCGGAATAGACGCGGCAACACAGCCGTGTAATGCGGATGGATGTCGTCGGTCACACGGCAAGCCGACTTAAAAGGAGGATCGGTTGCAGGGGGGGAGCAAAATGCAACATCAGCACCAGTGGACTTATTTGGCTGAATGGAGCCGCTTTGACAAAGGAAAAGGTGGAGTGGCATCTTTCAATTGGAGTGCTAGCTGACATTTCATCATCTTTATCCTTAAATTGTGCAGGAAGAGCTGACACTTTGGATTCCGTGCAACATACCAAACATACAGAGTCTTTAAAACAGCCTAAAAGATCATCAGCTGCTCCCTACCCAGTCTAGAAAACAGTACTCGATTGTGAAACTGTAGCAGAGCAATTAACACTAGAAAAGGCAATTCCCACCTGGGCCACCACCGATTTGAGACTGTTGCCCTCTGATAAGCGCTCCAGGTCCCTCAAAACAAGGACAAACAGGCTCAGAGACAGCTTCGTCCCCAGGGCTATCACAGTCCTAAACGGAGGCAGACAACTGTGAACTGTGAAAGCATATCTTGTGATAATTTTGGGTTTACAGACGCTACGCGACTTACAAATGAGATAAATTAAATGCCTTTCCAGACTTTTCAAGGATACCCCGGGAACCCTGTTTACATTGATTAAGTGTTTCTGTTACTAATTAGAACTTGAACTTGGTCATGTCGCCTCTCTACCTTTTCATAATGTGCACAATGAACTGGACAGCTCGGCCATAATCAATCAACATTAATGTTCACAAAGACTTTAAGCCAGGGGTGTCAAACTCATTTTGACCTGGGGGCCACACGATAGAAGAAACTTTCTTGGGGGCCGGATTAATAGATTAGAGAGAAAGAAAGAGGAAAAAATAAGAGAAAGAGAGGGAGAGAAAATGAGAGTGTGGGACAAGAGAGAAAGGGAGAAAGAGTGAGAGTGAGAGAAAAGAGAGAGAGAATGTGAGAAACAAAATAAAAAGTGAAACAGTGAGAGGGGGAAAGAAAGAGAAAGAAAGAAATTCAAATAGAAATAAAAACAGAAAGAGAGAAGGGGAGAAAGAAGTAGGAAAGAAAGATAAGGGGAAAGAAAGAGAGAAAGAGAAAAGGAAAAAGGAAAAGGAAGAGAGCAACAGAAGGTAAAAAGACAGAAAGAGAAAGAGGAACAAAGAAAGAGAAAAAGGGAGGAAAAGAGGGGATGAGAGAGTGAGAAAGAGAGAGAGTGAAAAAGAGCGAGAGCGAGCGAGAGAAAGAAATAAAAGTACCGTGTTTGTGAGAGGCACCTGGCTTTGACAACATTAAGTAGACATATTTCAACCTTCAGCCCGTTTTTCTCTTGCGCTTCCCTCAGTGGGCCGGATTCAATCCCTTGGCGGGCCTAATCCAGCCCGCGGGCCGCCTGTTCGACACCGCTGCTTTAAACATTTGTTTTTTTGTAATGATATTGTAATTTTAAACCAATATAAATCCACATATAAAAATAATTGGCTTCTGCATTTTGAAGAAATCAAATTCTCTGAGGAACCAGAATATTCTAGTCCCGAATTGAAGAACAAGTTTATCACGTGATCAAATGAACACTAACAGTGTACCTTACGTCACACTACTGCATACTTAAAAGCCAACTTCGAAAGTAGCTCAAGTAGAGACTGTCTACTAGCACCTAAAAGCACATTGTCCGAAAGAAAGACCAGAAGAACGCTAGCACTCACATACCCGCGGCCTTTCGGAGCTTCTGCAGTTCTGCTCCAATCATTGCGGTGGTCCACATGATTTGATTTTTTCTATTTTGCAGAATTCAAAAACCAAAATTGCTTTCATCGTGACACATCATCGACACCAAAGCCTTGTGACATAATATTTAGACGGACGACAAGGAAACCGAGACCATTATAGTGTTTTAACATCGGAAAGAATAGAAACCATCTATTGGATAGTCATTATTGTCATTGATCACAACATAGTGTACAGTGTTTACAATGAGATTAAGGGTGGTACTCCAGGATAGCTATGTATTAAAAGAAGAAGAAAAAAAACAATAACCACAAAAAAAAGAAAAAAAAAGAAATGAAATATCTTGAATCCTGATGATTTGACCGCTCAGACTGACATTTTCTTGGGGTTTCATCCAAGCTATCGTTTCACTATCAAGATATTACCCAAACTGTACACCAGGGGTCACTACTGTAGTGCCTGCGGTAGCCCCCTGAGATAACTTAAAATCCTTTAAAGCACATGCTAAAAAAACTGATGGGGGCCGGAATAGTAAATTGAAGAGAGAGAAAGAAAGTGAGGAAAAGAGAGAAAGGGAGAAAGACAAAGAGAAAGAAAGATAGAGGGGGAAAACACAAGAAAAAGAGAGGGAAAGTGAGGGACAGAAAGAAGAGAAAGGCAAATGTAAAGAAAAAAATAGAAAGAGTGAAGTGAGAGAGAGAAAGAAAGAGAAACAAAGAGAGACAAAGAATGGAAAGAGAAAAGAAAGGAGAGAGAGAGAGAGAGAGAGAGAGAGCAAGAGAATGAGAGCGAGAGCAAGAGAGAGAGAGAGAGAGAGAGAGAGAGCGTGAGAGAGAGAGAGACAGAAAGAGAGAAAGAAGCACAGCTTTTGTTTTGTCTAGGTTCGCCTTGTTATCAGCCGGCTAGTTGGCTTGCCTGCCGTGCTCATCGTCTTTTCTCCCGGCTGATTCATGTATGTTGCCCTGGTAGTGTTTTGTTGTTGGCTCGCGGTTACCCTGGCTGCTTCCTGCATGATTTCGATCAGCCAGCCTCCAGTTTTTTTCCGACTAGCGGTCCTGGTTCATCCTCTATGGCAGCCTGCCATCTCCCCCGGCTGTTTTAGGCCATGTCACCATGTTATTTTTGCCAGTTGGCCCCATTTTGGCTGCTCGCCATTTGTTGTACTATTGCAGCATCTATCTGCGACACAGCGGCTATCTTTTCTCCACAAAACCCACCAAAACTTGACTTAAAACACTCAAAACCTTTTCGACTAGTTAACATGTAAAGCAATAGGGTGACAGACTGTTTTAAAAATGGATTTTCTCAGAAAATAACTGGAATATATATATAATGAAATATATGTAGATATAATGCAAAAAACATGCACTATTTTCTCTTTTTTTAGAATTTGGGAATCCCTTTAAGCATTTTCAAGCACCCGAAATTCCAGCACTCTACTGACCTTGGAAAACACAACATTAAAATTCAAGCATTTTCCAAGGATTTCGAGCACTCGTACGAACCCTGTTAGTAGTTCCCTAGAAACAACATAGTAACACTATGCTAAGTTATCCAACTGGCTGCTTTTCGAGATACTCAGCAGCTAAACAGTCGCCCTTAGCTTAGCGATTGTAGTTCTCATTGAGAGGGGTTACCTTTTCGCTCGGATCGTTTCTTGCGCCTCCTCTTGAACCTCCGGCGGATCAAGCAATAGTAAGAACCCGGGTTCTGCGGCCCGTCGGCAAGAAGCGTCATGGCTGCTTTGCGGCGTGCGGACCCAAGCGCTTAGATGGCGTTTCCGTTTAGCTGAATGCTTTCGCTCCACATGACATTCAGACAAATGCTCACACCTGAAGCATGCCTTTGGATATACTCGGCGCCCTCCTCCCATATGGCCCTCCCTCACTCACTCACCCGCTCCCTCTCCATCTCTGACTTTTCCACTCTCGGCTCTGCCCGTTCGGAAATGACAGCGGGGAGGTGGTGAGAAGATGCAAATATTGTCTATGGGGTCCTTTTCTCGAAAGACAAATTGAGTTTGAAATAGAGGTCGACCGATTATCAGGCAGGCAGGTATTTGATGGTTATCGTATATTAAGGCTCAGCTACAGCAGAGCCTCTCTCTCCCTCTCTCCTGCCATCCTTCTCACACACTACCTACCCTACAGCTTAAGGAAAGTTAAATTCAAGACTTTATGTCTCTTAATGCCTCTTGGATAAAAACTTAAGACCAAGTCGGAAAAAGTAAAATAAAAACATTTCTTGCACACAATACATCGTGCCTCGTACACATTACCTGGCACAGCTTTTAGCCATTGCGATAAACGTTTGTCGGACAGCCACTTCTTGAATTTAAACTTTCCCATGGTACACGTCTCTGACCGAAGTCGCGATGTGTATTGGGAATACCCCTGAGACGTGTGTCTGCTCTGAAAGGCCCGACTGAAACCACATTAAACCTATTTGATTGTTACATAATTGTGGTCACGCAACATTGCAACAAAACTAAATCGGTGAATATTTAAAAAAGATGATTTATTAACGTTACGAAATCTTAAGTTCAAACAAATCTAAATCTTATTAATGTGTTCACATTTTTAAGACTTTCTAAAATTGGATATAAGACATTACTTTTAGAATAATTAATTAAATGCCTTTAAAAACCTTAAAAGGATCCCCGGGAACCCCTGCACTGAAGCAGGAAGAAAAGCGTTGAGTGGAGTAAACAGCGGCAGCTCTGTGCCAAGGTTCTAATTGCCGAAATGCCTGATAATCAAAACTGCTGCTAAAATCGAGATTTTAAAAAGTCAGTGGTAGAATACCAATTATGTAATTATAAGATAGCATACAAAGTCTTGTTAACTTCTTTTAGGGAAGCATGTTCAGGGGGAGACTGATATATTAGCTCTTATCATAACATTAGTTGGTCAATCAAGCGTGTGTGTTTGTGATTGAAAAGAAGGTGCATAAAAATGACGCTAAAGTGGAAGGCTGAGTAATTAGCTGTTAGCATAACATTTGCCATGTTTAAATGTTGAGGCGAATTTTGTTTTAAATTAATTTTAGTCATATTGGTTATATTCACATTTGTATTTATTTATTGTAAAAATAAATATCAGGGAGTTTTTTTACGTTTTTATCTAACTTTATATGAGTTGTTGATTCGCGTAATTTTATTTCCTGCACTGGTAGTATTTGGTTTAAGTGAATTCCAAAGTATTTATTGTGAAAAGGTTTTAGAGTTTTATCTGAATTTATAAGAACTATTCCTTGTTTCTTTAGTGTGATTAACATTTTCTTTGTGACTCCTTATAATGAAGGGCCTCACAAAAAAATACCACTTTAGTTGACCTGATTAAGAGGTATCGGTCCTGAAAAACCCATATAGATTTTGAAAGAATGCTTGCCCACCAATCACGTGTGAAAATGACACTGAACACAAATCGCAAAACATCTCTTTTAACCTGGGATGCATGCCAACTTTTTTCCTAGCACGACTCATAATACTCCGACGACAATACCCGCAAAATATCCCCCCCTTACTGCAACTTTTATTTAAAAATCAAATGATTTACGGCCAGTCTCCCATGCACGTGATCGAGAGGAGACGCGACTAAATTGTGTGAAACGGGTTTTCCCAATGCACAAAGAATCCAACAAAGAATGTACCCAAGCCGCTGCTTTTCACATATTTTCAACAACAGCGAAAGAAAAACAAACAATAAAAGGGGCTACTATATTTCTGCACCCCCCAGAAATAGTGATTCTGATCTCTAAGCCGCATGGAATTAAAACAACAGCAAGGGCTAAAGTTGCATAAAATAATATCTCAATACAATTACACCAAAAGGATTTGCTTCATAGAACATAAATTAACATTACGATCACTAAAATAAATTTGAGCAACAAACATTTTAAAAATGAACCACAAGAGGGCACTCGAAGACCACCCTATGTGTTTCTCAAAGGCAGAGCAGTTACCGTAAGCAGTACAATTCAATTGTAACAATGCATTTACAATTTTATCCACCATATTTTTCAGTAGAGAGTGCATTGGACTGTAAGGCACACTTTCAAATTTTTAGGTGCCCCCTTATAGTCCAGACAATACAGTACATTGGTCGACAAAATATATGGATAGTGCAATTAATTATTTTTAGGGTAGAGGAACCCAAAGACTGGTGCAATTAAAAATGCATAACTATATATATACGTATATCTATATACACGTATATATATATATATATATATATATATATATATATATATATATATATATAGATATATAATCACACAAACAACGAAAGCTGCAGAAGTTTTGAGAATATTTCTACTAGAAAACGTTCAAGTTCTTGTTTTTTTTTTCTTCAACAGCATCAAAAACATCAAAAAAGTGTGTAAAATAAGGTATTTTTGACAGACTATCAATTAAACCTGTAGTATTTTACAAAATAATTTATTTTGTCCGGGCAGCCCCAAATTGTAATGATGGAAAACTCATTGAGGTGATCCACATTATCAATATGGCTCCTGCAAAGGAAAATAAATGGCAAATATATAAATAAATACAAATAATATGTGAAAGTATTATCTTGCCACAATCTCCATTCATTTCATTTTGAGTTCTTCCTTAATGACATTCTTCTTAGAAAAGGGTAATGCTGTGGCGCTCTCTAGTGGCCGAGCGAAATCATTACACTTCCTTCCAACCAAGAAGAAGTACGAGTACGCACTGCAGACATAAAATAAGTAAAATTCCGTCTTTTCAACAAGTAATTTCTACTTGATTAAATATTTTCCGTGATTAAACAATTTAATTATTTTCATCAAGTGGAAAATAACAAATAATTCTTACATTTGTATTTATTTTTCTCATTTTTAGGGAGAGTGAGAGAGACTGAAAGAGATTAAGAGAGAGAGATGGAGAGATTGAGAGAGAGATTGAGATGGATAGAGATAGATAGATAGATAGATAGATAGATAGATAGATAGATAGATAGATAGATAGAGAGATTGAGACAGATAGATTGAGACAGAGAGATTGAGATAGATAGATATGTAACGGGTGTAGTAATAACTTTTGTTTTATTGAAATTCCTGCTGAAATATGTGTATAGTTTTTGGTAAATGTCCTGCAATGATGAGTCCAACAGTGCCATCTGCTGGTATGGGTTGGGGTTTGGTTTTGGGTTCTGACATGTGACCGGGAGGCGGGGTTTGTTGGCAGTCTTACCAGAGAGAACTGCAATGGTAAGACACATCTTTTGGTGCTCCACAAAAGAAGTTAATTTTAAACATTATAACCCCAGCTGACAAATCTCTCAACATGCACAGTAATGTGATTGATATTGTATTTTCGTTTTGTTTCGGTTTTACTAAATTATGAATTCCCCTTGTAGAGATCAAAGAGATCAAAGCCAGCAGAAAAGCTAATGTTGTGACTCATCCATTTGCAGGTAACTTGTACCCGTTTTTTAATACTCATTATTGTTTTTATTTCTATTTTCTCATATACATTAAAAAAGGATGATGTTGGTTAAAATTCAGGCGAAAGAAAAATATATTGAATCCATTGTAAACGTTAAAAATCCACTATACGATCTCTTGTCAAAAGTATCTTGTTAAAATGTAAAGATGTAAAAATGTATTGAGATATTCTAAAATGTATTTTATGTAAAGTGAAAAGAAAGCTCTTTGATATACTTTGTTGGCAGTCTTACCAGAGAGAACTGCAATGATATCAAAGAGATCAAAGCCAGCAGAAAAGCTAATGTTGTGACTCATCCATTTGCAGAAACTGTAATAATAAAAACCTTATCATCCAGTCCAGCGTGAATGTGGATCTTTGGTGGGACACGTACACCGCGGTTACAGATAGATAGATAGATAGATAGATAGATAGATAGATAGATAGATAGATAGATAGATAGATAGATAGACATAGGCAAGCTTTTTCAACCCTGACTCCCACCTGTTTTTAGAGTATTTAAATAGTGTTACGAAAAATACACACTGTAATAAAAATATGGTAAAGTGCAAAATGTGGGGGTGGGGTTTCATGTGGGCTTTTACTCCCCCGGGTGAAGTTAAAGAGCCTCACGGCATGAGGAAGAAATGATCTCAGTCTGTCCGTGGAACAAGACTGTGACAAAGAAATAAACTAACCTTCAGTAGCGGTCGAGCTTCTTGGGCAGGTATCGGGAGAGCAGCGAATTCTGCAGGACAAAACAAGACAAAAAAAAAAAAGAGTCAATTAAGATAAAAATCTTTAAAGAACATTTTTTTCGAGTTAAATTATAAAGCCAGTTGTTGCAGAGAAGAAGAAACAAAATGGATCAAAGTTAACACCATTAACGCACTAAAAATCCTCCAGCCAAAGTTCAAACAGCTATACAAAATCAAGCAGACAACCGTTACTAAAAGTGATTGAAAAAATATAAAACAAAAACAATATTTTGATAGATAACTTTAAGACAGTGGCTTTCAAATAGTGGGACAGGCCCGTTTGACTTTGGAGAACTTAACTTTCCTAGAATGAAGTGCAATTGCACCCCCACTCCACAAGGGTGCAGTGGCATTCTCATTGTCAGAGCGTTTGTTTACATTAAACCTCCACCCATTGCATTAAGCACACAGTATAAGCAATGTGTATGAGGTGTAGACCCTATGAAAAATATTAAACACAGATGCTGTGACAGGCGAAGAGAAACGGGGTTAAGAGACAAACAAAAGTCTAAGAAGAGCAAATTTGACAAACAGCACGGCGCACTTCACCGCGACCACGGTGGGAGCTGGTGTGCTTGCTATGGACCTGGGCGATAAAACGATGAATGATCGTGATTTAATTTATTTCCACGCTAAATAATAAAACCTTAAACAAAAGTTGATAATCTAAACTGTAGTTACCGCCCGGCCACAAGTCTACATTTTATAATTATAAATTATAGAACGACTGATTATGGCCGAGGTCTCCTGTACTTTGCCCACATTACAAAGAGGTAAATAGGAGACACGACCAAATTGTTTTATTATCCCCCCCAAATATTATAATGAGGGAGGGAAATGTTTCAAATCTTAAGAAGTAGTGTGACCGATTACAGCCGAGTCCTCCAGTGCCTCACAAACAAAATGAAGAGGTAGAAGAGACACAACCAAAATAACTTAAGCGGCGTCGGGAAAGAAAGCAGTAGCGAGGCTGCAGGTCTGGGTTGGTGCTACGGCTAGGCTAACAATTCTCTGAAGACACCCTGGCAGAGGCTGTATTTCACCAAGGCCAGATCCAGTACCCATTCGTGGCTCTTGTATTTTATTTATTGTGGAGACCTTGCTGAAGTCGCGGCTACCCGATGCGAGTGTGCAGCTAGCCAGCCGATCTCTAAATCGCTCTTTCTCTGAAAAGAGAAGCCCTCTAATTTTGTTATACTTTGTATAATGACCATTTATACAACAGAAATTCTGTTTTTATTTGTAGTCCTGTAGTTGTTATTTTGTTAGTCATATACTCTCAGTCGGTAATGACGACTAAGTATCTCTTATTATCGTTATTTTCCCCCCTATTGTGATAATCGTGACATCATATTTGGCCTTTATCGGTTCACCGCCATCTCAATAAGGATCGTGCATCCCAAAGAAAGTTTTTCCTCCATTTTTGATAGCAAAAGTTGAGAACGGACGGACAAATCGGACAGGGAAATTGCCTGCCGACTTAATCGACGGGGCGACAGACAAACAAAGTGTTCAATTATGATCCCCGCCCGCCCTCTCCTATAGCGTTTCTGATAACAGTTCCACCTTGGAGGAGGTCAGTACTGTCTTATTTTTGGTTAAGTGACTTTTGAATTTTGGAGTGGAAGCCGAATAACATCGAGCACAGAGTCTTTTTATAGCGCTGCGCTTTCCTGATGCAGCTGAGAGAATCCCGACAGAAGGGCTCTCCACCATAGCCTTTGGCTTTTTTGCCTAGGAGCTTGTTTTTATCGAGGGACTGTTTTTTTGCCCCCGCCCAAGGAAAAGCTAAGAATAGGATGCCTGGAGATTATATATATAATATATATTGGCAGCAAAGTAGTTAGAGCACAGTTCTGAGGTCATGAGATCGAACCTTCCTGTGAGGAGTTTGCACGTTCTCCCTATTCTTGCGTGAGATTCCCCTGGGCACTCCGGTTCCCTCCCACATTCCAAAAACATGCATGTCAGATTGATTGGCCGGTCAAAATTGTCCCTAGGAGGGAATGAGTGAATTCTCTGACCCTGTGTGCCCTGCGACTGGCTGGCAACCAGTCAAGGGTGTCCCCTGCCCACTGCCCGAAGATAGCTGGGATAGACTCCAGCACCCCCGCGACCCTACTGAGAATAAGCGGTGCAGATAATGGATGGATGGATAGCTAGGTATGAGTATGGCTAAAACAGGGGTCAGGAACCTTTTTGACTCAAAGAGCTATAATCCATCCATCCATTATCTGCACCACTTATCCTCAGTAGGGTCACGGGGGTGCTGGAGCAAATCCCAGTCAGTGGGCATGGGACACCCTCAACTGGTTGCCAGCCAGTTGCAGGGTACACAGAGACAGACATGGAAGGTCGGGACCCATCACTTTTCACAGGTAAAATGAACTCTGCATACTGATGGCAGATGGAAAACATGCAATGAATGTAATAAATAGATTTCTAATAAACTTCATTTTAAATTATTGTTCTGTTATATATTCTGATGATCAATCCTTAATACTTTGCCACAATGGGTTTTTTTTTTGCCATGAGTCGTCTTATTGTGTTTCAAGTTGTGAAAAACGGTGCAGGCAGCTTTATGGCTGGGCAGGCAAATTTTCAGAGTTGTCTGGTGTCCGCTAACTTTTAGTTACGAGTTTCAGACACTGCTTACATTGGCAGGTTATACTGCATATATTGGTATGTATTTTAATTTATTTATCTTTATTTCGATTCCTAGCTTCTCCGAGTTATATGTCGAAGTGTCCTTGGGCAAGACACTGAGTCCCTAATGCCCCCAATAAGCAGGTCGGCGCCTTGCCTGGCTGCATGGCCGCTATTGGTGTGTGAGTGTGTGTGTGAATGGGTAAGTGTGAAGCATATTGTAAAGCGATTTGAGAGGTCTTCATTGACTTGAAAAGCGCTATATAAATGCAGACCGTTTACCATTTATTATCAAGTGAACTGACCAGCACTTTTTTGTCATATATTATCAAATATTCTGTAGTTTGGTGCACTATTTCTCGATCTGTCCAAAACTTCAATATTAGAAGAGGAGGAAGTTAAAAATGTATTTGAGAAATCTGATTCATTATTCGATAGAGAAATAATCAGGGTTAGGTAGGGTTACTTTAACTTGATTACTTTCAATTACTTTTGGATTACTCCAATACCAAATATGCTAATAAAAGACAAAAGAAACTAAATACAGTGGAACCTCGGTTTTCGATCATCTCTCAGTTTGGACAAATCGGTGTTCGACCAAAAATTTAGAGAAATTCTTGCTCTGCTGTTCAGTCAAAAAAAATCGGAGTTCGAACGCCGGTACGCTAGGGTGCGATGCTGAGCGGCGTACGGGTGTTTTAGCCCCTAATTATGCCTCCGAAGAAGGTCGGTGTGAGCAGGACAGGTGAAAAAAGACAAGTTGTTCGTCCAACTATTTCCGTTAAGAAAGACATAATAGCTAAATATGAAAGAGGTGTACGAATTTCCGATCTTGCTAGTGAATACAGCATGGCTAAGTCTACGATCAGTACGATACTAAAGAATAAGGAGGCTGTGAAATCGAGTGATGCGGCTAAGGAAGTTAGCGCTATAAGCAAGACACTGCCGCAAGTTTTGGAAGAGGTTGAAAAACTTTTGATGATTTTTCTCTCCCCACCGTCCACCACAAAGGTAAAAAATCCTATTCATAATCCTTTTTTTTAAATTTTTACACGTTCATGTTAGCGTAATCTTTTGTACGGAAGATTACGCTAACGAGAACGTACGATTAGCCTGGGTTAGCTTCATGTTTACGTTCATGGTAAACATTCAGGGTGTTAGAACGGATTAAAAAGATTTTACGTTACTTTTAAAGGGAAAAACTATTTTGTTGATTGAACAAATCGGTTTTCGAACAGGCTTCTGGAACGGATTATGGTCGAGAACCGAGGTTCCACTGTATGAATAAAATGATGACTCACAAAACGTGGTAAGCTTTCTCTCCTGGCTTTGATCTCCGGCAAAACTAACATAAAATGCGACAGAAACAAAATGAAAATAAATCCAAACAGCTAGCCAACATCATTTTTGCCGTTCCATGTATTCCGTTACTCCCCAAGCCTGCACAAAATTGATTCATTTTATTCCTATTTAGTTTCTTTTGTCTTTTATTAGCATATTTTGTATTAGAGTAATCCAAAAGTAATTGAAAGTAATCAAGTTAAAGTAACCCTACCCAACCCTGGAAATAATCTATCGATTATGAAAATAATCTTTAGTTGCAGCCCTAGAAGCAAGTGCGTTAGTGCATGATGGAGAAGTGGAGAAATCCACGGGACCCCAGCAACAAATTAGGCCAATGGCTGCACACAAAGCGGCTAACAAGGCCCCCGAAACGCCATTAAACAGCTGACCTACATTGGCCAGCAAAGACACAACCCCGGGACGCTCTTTTAATTATCAACATGCTCTATTAAATGTGCCTGTCATGCTTTCCTTATTGATTGCAGGCGCTCAATTCCCAAACAATTGAGATTGAAAGCCCCGGCGGTGTTTTTGTTGTGCTTGCATCTGGCCAGCAGAGGGCGCCGTTGATGCAAGTTTGCATGGGCTTCTGGTTTGACACAAATGCTTTTGGAGGGGACTCGTTAGTCAAAAGTAAATGTAATTTTTCCTAAAATGTGATTTATACATGCATATAAGTCTTGAACGATTGGATTTGAACTTCTGGCTAGTTGGTTTATGAATAGTTTTTTAAAAAAAGCTTCTTGGGCCATATTTTAACATCCAACAAACATTCTTTTGTGAAAGAAAAACTTTTACTTTATTTCTCCTTTATTTGAATAATCAGAAGCAAAACTTTAGTTTATATAAATAAAAAACATTAAAAGGAACTAGAAATGATGAAAGTAAAAACACGTCTCAAAAAGTATAAATAAAATATATACACATATAGTGAACATGAATTGAAAATATCCAAATAAACAAACACTTATCTAATTAACCATATTGAATAAATAAATAAAAAAGATCCACGAATAATATGAATTAAAAATAAGAACTGAAAATCAATTATCAATCATAAAAACAAATATTGAATTAAAAAAGGAGAAAAAAATAAATCAGGTAAATGGATATGTAATAATATGAAATGAAAATGTGAAAATGTCCATCTTAAAAACTAAAAACATTAAAAAAAATAATACTTTTTTAAATTATCAAATAAGATACATACCTAAAAATATGAAAATAAACACTAACAATACAATCACATAAATAATAAAATACATGTTTAAAATAATAAAATAAATACATAACTTATTTGTATGTATATAATTATAAAAAAAACTAACCGAAAACAATAAACATTAAAAAAATAACCAAAACTAAAAAAAGATTAATAGATACATAATAAATTAACTAAACTAGAAATAAAGAAAATAGAAACGTCTCAAACAGAAAAACAATAAAAATAAAACAATGAATAAAAATAAAAAATACATAAAAACAAATATATTGCTTCTATACCAGGTGACCTTTTTTATTATTGCAACCCTTTTTTTTTCTTTTTGCAAGGTTTTCCTTTTACTTTGAAATTGACAGCTTTGCACAAAGCACAAAGAAACCTCAAGACACAAGGGAACTAAGCAAGCAAAAACACAAAACCCCAAGTGCTGATAATGCAAAAAGGTCCGTCACTTCCTGGAGAAAGCACAAGGAAACGCACGCGACCGCGCACACAAAAACAAAAACACGCACGCTCAATGCCAAAATGAATCACTGAAGTACTTTGGATTCAAATACCTACATTCTTCACGCAGTAACATTTTCCTAGAGTTCATCTATTTTAAAAACTGCAATCTTTAGCAACAAACTTGAATTTGTTTAGGTATGGCTCCCAAGATTTGCAGTGATGCTAAATGGAGAAGCAAAAAAAGCTAACCATGGAAATGAAGCTTGCAATTATCAAAAAATATGAAGAAGGAGTACACATTGTTAGCCTTGCAGGGGGTTATTACCACAGGCTTCGATCCCCCACTATGCAGCAGTATTACCTCGTGATCCCCACCTTAGAACGGATTAATGTTGTATCCTGGGGGTCTACAATATTCTCTTGAAAGGTGACATTTTGAAAAGCATTTTTGGACTAGTTTGTATGAGTTGGGTGCTACTACTGTTACTGTACAATGTGTTTTTCCAGACATTCAAAAATTAGGTTTTTTTTATGGACTTTCAAAGCCAGTTTTGCCAGTACCGTTGAAAAAAGAAATTGGTGAGAATTAAAAGAACAGGAGCCTAAACCTTAGTTTCAAACCCTAACTCAATCCCCAATTTTAATTTGGAACCCTAAAATTGTTTTGAAACCCAAACCCTAGAAGTACACCTAACCCTATCTGTAACCCTAGCCCTAACCCCTGTTTCAAACAGTACCATATTTTGGAACCCTACATTCAGTTTAGAACCCTAATATGGAGCTAAATTCTAGCTCCTAACCCTAAAGCTACAGCTAACCCTATTTGTAACACTCGCCCCAACCATATTCAGTTTAATAATCTAATAAGAAGCTTAAACCTTAATTTCTAACTCTCGCCCCGACCCCCTTTTTAGGAACCATAAAATAAGTTTGAAACCCTTATTTGAACACCTAAAATAAGAAACATGGCAACAACTTCAAGCATTTACAAGAACTTAATCTAAAATTCAAGCGCTTTTCAAACATTGAAAACACAACATTAAAATGGAAGCATTTTCGAGGATTTCAGGCACCCGTACGAACCCTGAAAAATGCATCAAAATACAAACACAGCGCATTCATGTTGAATTAAAGGGAGAGTGTACCTTATTTAGCACATTAACATTAAAAAACAATAGTGATTTAAATCATATCCAAAATTACATGAAATAGTATATTAATTCATATTTTCAAAAATACTGGTAGATCGAGATAATACATTTTTGGAGGCATAATTCATTCGCTCCATTTTCTGCAGGCCATATTTGTGAATAACACATGCAACTGTTGTGAAAAAAATATGTAACATGCTTCAAAAGTGCACAGAACCAGACTGAAACAGAAGCCCGGTTCTATTCTCATTGAGAGTCAGAATAGGAACGACGTCATTCTTCCTTTGGGAGTTTCCACTGCTGGGTGCGGTTCCCCGCCTCGCCATCGTTTCTGAGGTTTTGCTTGGCCATTAAGCCGCTGTATCTTGATTCTGTGTACTGGCAAAATGCGTGAGAACAATGAGCGACTGTTTGAAATCGCATACCTGAAGTCTCAAGGCTCTTTAAGTATAAACCTGGATAAGAGCAATCACATGCCAATGTGCTAGGCGTCGCAGTTTTTAGGATGTGCTAGACTTGAATTTCTGTAATGTAAGTCGCAGTTTTTTCTTAGATTGACCGGGAGTGCGACTTATACTCTGGTGAGACTTATGTGTGAAATTATAAAAATATCGGCCCAGATATTTATAATATATTAAAAACTAGGTTATTTAGGTTCAGATGCAGCCAAGCTTCTCTCCCTTTCTTCTGGCTTCTGTCTTGACAGTACTCACCCTTCACCTTCTTTTTGGATAAGCGACCAGGGCGGAGCCACTGAGATAGAGAGAAAAACGTTAGAGCAGCGGCAGCTCTGCTAACTCCAGAGTCCCGACATGCCTCTGAATCAAGGCCGCTGCTAATATTGAGATTTCAAAAAGTCTACGGTAGAAAACCGTGTGTGTGAGATTAAGAGATAGCGTAAAAAGTCTAGTTAACTTGTTTTAGGGAAGCACATTCAGGCGGAGAGTGATATGTTAGATCTTATCATGACATTAGTTTGTCAATCAAGTGTGTCTGTTTGTGATTGAGAGAGCAAAAAAAATGCACTAAAGTGGATCGCTGAATGATTAGCTGTTACCATAACAATAGTTTTTCAATCTGGCTCTATAACAGGACTGCCCACAATTGCCAATTTACAAGCTCTGTTAAAATTTCAATGCATTTTTTGTTTTAAGTTAAAGTAATTCGTGCTGGTTGTATTGACAACTAGTTCATGGTGCCCACTGCCCTAAGATGATGCTCTTTCCACTTATTCTATCTCTCGCCACAAGTAATGACTATAAAATAACATTTTTCAACCCTTATTTTCATGCTATTTTGTGGAATATTTGAATTTGTGATATACAGTAATCGTTAGATTATCTGTGATTGTTTTGCTGGTAAAATTTAATCTATCAGTTGTGTTTGAGGTATTTAATGTTTACAATTCAATAAGTCACTACTTCATGGCATGATATTTGCCATACCATATATTTTAAAAGAAAAACGCAAGAAGTGCACACAATAGAAGTATCTCCGGCCCTGACAACTTGGAGCTTCAGTTGACATATGCAATAGTTATAATTTTATCGCCGAGCCATTTGTACTCATGGAAAGAGCTGCAAACGGCTCGCGAGCCATTCGTACTCAGTGAAAGAGCCATATGTGGCTCGCGAGCTATACGTACTCATGGAAGGAGCCTTATCTGGCTCGCGAGCCATACGTCCTCATGTAAAGAGCCGTATATGGTTCGCGAGCCCTTCGTCCTCATGTAAAGAGCCGTATATGGCTCGCGAACCAGAGGTACTCATGGAAAGAGCCGTATATGGCTCGCGAGCCATATGTACTCATGAAAAGAGCCGTATATGGCTCGCGAGCCATATGTGCTCCTGGAAAGAGTCGTATATGGTTCGCGAGACATAAGTACTCATGGAAAGAGCCGAATATGGCTTGCTAGCCATAGGTACTCATGGAAAGAGCCGTATATGGCTTGCAAGCCATATGTGCTCATGGAAAGAGCCGTATATGGCTCGCGAGCCATATGTACTCATGGAAAGAGCCATAGGTTCCCGACCCCTGTGCTAAAGTTAGCTGCTTCCACCAGCTCTGACCAACTTCAGCTATTGACTGCTCCGAGTGTACCCAGCTCCCTTTTTCTTGTAGATGCTGTTGATTAACACCAGCTTTCATGTCTTGTCACCGACTGAAATTGATCCTTCATCTCGCAAGAGAATATTGACGCACGCTTAGGAATTTTAACAATCTGAGCTACAACGAGTAGTTGTAGAAGAGTTGTGAAATGACTACAGACTGTTACCCTAAGGTAGTCCTTGTTGCCATGGCGACACAGGAAAAGGGGTTGACCTTGCACTTGAAACAGAAGTTTTGCTAGAAAACTCGGCAACACTAATAGCCAGAGTGAAATAATAAAGAGGATAGCTTTAATAAGATCTGCATTATGAAAGATTCGATAAACCACGGTGCAGAATTCAGCATCTAATAAACGGAGCAAAAACGGCAACCATTGCATCAGGTTTAATTAACGTCTTCGGACCCCCCCCCTGCGTTCCTTCCCACAGATGCTTCATCTTGCTAGCCTGCTGCTGCGTGACCTTGTCGGTGCCGACACAACCTTCCCCTTAAACCGCTAACTTCAAGACACATTTCCTGGAATAATGAATCAGGATAATAAAGGGAAAAAATGCGGCGTTATAAAAATCAACAGGATAGAAATTCCGCTTGACGAAATAAGGTTTAGTGCAAAGCAGCTCTGGAATTGTGGGTGACGTGTCAGAGGAACTGCAGTTTTTTAACTGCACTGCAATGCAGTGTGACGTTTTGGTCTGATATTGACCTTCCGTCCCCGCTGTTACTGTTCTTGTTTTGGTAGCACGTTTTGTCACGTTTTACTTGAGTGAGAGTGACTTTTGATTTGTTTCTATACAAGTGCATGTGCCAATTGAGTGTTCTTTGAGTCCAAAATTCAACAACCCTAGATTGGATGTAAAAAAAAAACCAACATTTTTGACACAGAGAATGTTCATTTACCCTTCATTGCAAATAAAACCAGAAAAAAAGCATCCGAAAGAACAATGTTATAAAGGCGTCACCTTTAAAGTGAAGCGAGCTGTGTGAAGCTGGCTTTCACTCGGGGGTGAATCACATTGTGTATGCATATTTTTCATTTTGTAGAGAGAAAGAAGGAGATGAGGGCCGAAACAGTAGTCTCGGCAAGCTTTGACCCAAAAGATATTGTATCCCTACGTTTCCATGTTTTTGTTAGCTGCCAGCTCAACTGTGGCTAATTTTTACACACTAACATCACGATGCTAACTTACTACATTTGAACCATACTTTACTCTGAGCAGTTGGAGTTTAATTTACTACTATTTTAGCTTATTATGCAAGTGCAACTCGTCTGTTGCATTCAATTGCGCTCACTATCAAACAACTATCCCTCCTACTCCAGATTTGATTTCACTAGCCATTCTCCGTTCCATATTTTATTATTTGTTTTTTCACTGGTTTACCCCTGCCGCATCATACGGGTGCCCAGCCCATCCTTAAGATTTTTTTTTCTCCCGAGTGACATTGCCGCTTTCTGGTGTCACATTTCATCTGGAGGGACGAAAGGATGACAAAATTAGGTGCCGAGGTGCCTTACTTGTTTGGGTGTTTGGGCCATTGGGTTGGCCATGGTCCCAAAATTTTCTGTGTGTTTTTTTTTCTGCTATTTTTTCCCCCCTTTAATTTTTCTTGTTATTGTATGTGTTTGTCTTGCTGTCGGTCACCCCTCTTGAGGGATATGACCAAGGTAGATAGATAGATAGATTATTTGTTTTTTACATTATTGTGCGTTAAGCTAATTTCAACATGTCTTTGTCTTGGGTTCTGATGCTTTTTGATGATTCGATGATATCAATAAAAATAATACTTTAGCAGGGCTTGGAACAGATTAGCACATTTACATTCAAAAGGTGTCTCTACTTACAGATGTTTCAGGTAACAAAACTACTCCCGGAACGAATTAAATTCGTAAGTAAAGGTACCACTGTAGGCAGCACGGCGGCGCAGTGGTTAGCGCGTGTGCGGCACAGTTCTAAGGTCTTGGGAACCTCCTGTGTGGGTTCAAATCTACCAGAATGCCTGTGCTTGCGTGGGTTTCCTCCGGGTACTCCGGTTTCCTCCCGCATTCCAAAGACATGCATTTCAGATGGACTGGCCGGTCCAAATTGTCCCTAGGTGTGAATAAGCGCGCGAGTTGTCTGTCCCTGTGTGCCCTGCGATTGGCTGGCAACCAGTTCAGGGTGTCCCCTGCCCACTGCCCGATGATTGCTGGGATGGGCTCCGGCACCCCCGCGACCCTACTGAGGATAAGGGGTGCAGCTAATGAGATGAGAGGTACCACTGTATTTAATCAATTACCGTATTTTCCGCACTATAAGGCGCACCTAAAAGCCTTTATTTTTTTCAAAAGCTGACCATGCGCCTTATAATACAGTGCGCCTTATTTATGGATCAATATTACCGGTAAGTCGCAAAGTCTTGCAACTAATACTGCAGCCGCTGACTAGATTTTCCTCCGAACGCCAAGTAGTCCGCGGTGTATGCTGGGATTTATTTACCGGCGTTTCATTGGCTAACCAATGTGTCAATCATCATTTGAATCGATCACTATTGGCTAAAGTTATTCGGAGGTAAAGGGGGCGGGATCCTTTTTATCATTTACAGGCAAAACAAAGCATGCAATTGGCCGAAAAAGATGAATGTGAATCACACGTTGGGTTGCCGGCATAGAGAAAGCATTTTTTTACTATTCTGTATTTGTAAATATTTTATTCTCCTGGATTTACTACCCTCAAGGATATAAGAGGACCATGGTTGCACATTATTATTGAACACAACGACTTCGGTGAGCTACTCCGGCTATATATTTTCCCTGTATCTTGATTCAGACTGAACTTGATGTTTCTGTGATAAGCGGTGCAGATAATGGATGGAATGGAGTGTCTATTTTTAAATTAAACTCAATTCCAAGTGTTTATTGTCATATGCACAGTAAAGTTGCGAGCGAAAAAGAAAATAGAAACTAAGGAATGGTTGGCATTTCTTGAATCCCAAGACTTTAACCTTCCGAATGATATTTGGAACGATGCATTTGAGTGACATCTTACGGACACCGCATCCGCACGTGTTCTCGACACGAATTTGCTTCTTTGCAAGCTTTCAAAATGTTAAGGGGGTAATAAGTTGGACTGAACTATCTGACTGTTTTGGCCACGTTCCCATTGTAGCGCCTTATAATCCGGTGCGTCTTATGTATGTCAAATATAGGACCAAAAACTATTTTTTCGGGGTGCGCCCTATAACCCGGTGCGCCTTATAGTGCGGAAAATACGGTACTTCTTCATTATAATTTTTGGGTGAGTTTCACTTTTGGTCTTCAACTAAGAGTTTTACTTTTTCATTTAGTACATGCCTAAAAATGAACCTTTCCTAAACAAAACGGAACGAACCAAGTACTGTACATTCAGAATCAAGTTCAATGAGACTTATCAAGTGTGCATGAGTGAAACTTCAAGATAAGGAATGCAAGTAAGCATATTTCGGCTAATTGTGATAAGAAAGGTGAGTAGCATTAGCCAATCGCCTCTGTCGTCATGGCAATGAAAGCCACACTCATCGTTAAAAAAAGAACCGAGTGCATGACAGGTGGACGATGAATACGCCGTAAAACTTTAGTTTGTGTTTTTTGACTAAATAACGCTTGCACAATCGCCTCGAGACACCCGCGGACAATACTTCCCTTTTAAGTAATAGCTCCAACTGTGCTCATGTTTAAACATTCCATCTCAAAAGTAGCTTTAGCTGTCAGCATGCTCACCGTCCGACTGCGTCTGTTTGTTTTGGGTTATCATAGTGACGACGTTACAATATATTCCGGCTGAGAAATTTGCCAAGCCTGTTTTCTTTTGCACATAAAAACAGAGGCCATTGTTTGGGAGGCTATAATTACGTTGTTTTTCTCCAGTGAGTCGCACGAGGATGCTTCTTGAAGACGTCAACTTGTGTCGACTTGTGGCTTAGCCGCTAACAAAGCGGTGTGGTCGGTTATTTTTACAACAGCAACTAAATGACAATTTCATTTGAAGGAGTCATGAAAGTACTTCCATTAACCCTTTAACGATCCTGTACAATTTGCTTAGAATCCCAAGACGTATCCAAAGTAAATTGAATGCCGTTATTGAACTGTTTGGAGAATATGTACGGTTTTAGTCTCACACTGAAATCATCACTGTAAGTGATACTAACATTGTGTCATTTGAGTTAGAACATGAAGATAGAGAGATAGAGATAGATGGATAGAGATAGATAGAGATAGAGA
The DNA here is from genome assembly GCF_059441175.1 of Urocampus carinirostris. Lineage (NCBI taxonomy): Eukaryota > Metazoa > Chordata > Actinopteri > Syngnathiformes > Syngnathidae > Urocampus > Urocampus carinirostris. The sequence goes on from NC_142362.1 coordinate 5,171,819, forward strand.
TGGATTGATAGAGATAGATAGAGATATGGGTGGATAGAGATAGGATAGATAAATAGAGATAGATGAATAGAGATAGAGATAGATGGATAGAGATAGATAGAGATGGATTGATAGAGATAGATAGAGATATGGGTGGATAGAGATAGGATAGATAAATAGAGATAGATGAATAGAGATAGAGATAGATGGATAGAGATATAGATAGATGGATAGAGACAGATAGAGATAGATTTCTAGATGGATAGATAGAGAGATAGACAGATGTCTAGATAGATGGAGATCGAGATAGAGAGAGAGATAGATAGATGTCTAGAGAGATCGAGATCGAGAGAGAGATAGACAGATGTCTAGATAGATAGAGATCGAGAGAGAGATAGAGAGATGCCTAGATAGAGATCGAGAGAGAGATAGACAGATGTCTAGATAGATGGAGATCGAGATAGAGAGAGAGATAGACAGATGTCTAGAGAGATCGAGAGAGAGATGTCTAGATAGAGAGATCGAGAGAGAGATAGACAGATGTCTAGATAGATAGAGATCGAGATCGAGAGAGAGATAGAGAGATGCCTAGATAGAGATCGAGAGAGAGACAGATGTCTAGATAGATAGAGATCGAGAGAGAGATAGACAGATGTCTAGATAGAGATCGAGAGAGAGATCGAGATAGATAGAGATCGAGATAGATAGAGATCGAGATAGATAGAGATCGAGATAGATAGAGAATGAGAGAGATCGAGAGAGATAGAGAGAGATACTTTATTCATCCCCATAGGGAAATTCAGACTTCCAGCAGTATCCTTGTGTTGAAAAATAAAATAATAAAATAAAAGATATAGAATACAAAAATACCCAATATAACGTTTTGCTATAGAGTATTTAAATAGCGCTACGGAAAACACGAAAAACATACAAAAAAGGATTTTATTCTCGCTTGATTTTATTTTTCTCAGCAATTAAATGCCGGCAGATGTGTGAAGCATGGACATCTTAGCTAGAGAACAGGTAAGACTATAACTTAAAGCCTTACCAGGTAATTGTAATCTGAAAAAATACACATTGTATTTTACAATATTTTTCGAAGGGGAGGTTTAAGCGTTTCCAAAAGTGCCCATTTGGAGACGACTACTTTACTACACTAAAACGTTTGTAAAATGTATTTAACTTTGGCCATATTTTCAGTCATTGTGAAATATTTGTAAATGATTAACTTCTCTTTCCAGAAGTCAGTTAAATGATTCTGCACATTTCCGCCTAAATACTAATGTGTATAAAAAGGAATCACTGACTGTTTTGCGTTTGTTTTATATCTTTATGTTTGAAGTCTGAAATGTGGCAAAAGGTCACAAAGTTCAAGTGGGCCAAATAGTTTTGCAAGCCACTGTATCTATCTCTATATCTCTATCTGTATGTGTGCCTCTGTATGTGTATTTGTATCTGTGTGTGTATCTGTATGTGTATCCGTATGTGTATCCGTATGTGTATCTTTATGTGTATCTGTACGTGTATCTGTACGTGTATCTGTACGTGTATCTGTACGTGTATCTGTACGTGTATCCGTATGTGTATCAGTATGAGTATCTGTATCCGTAGCTCTATCTTGTGTGTATCTGTGTCTCTATCTGTATGTGTATCTTTATCTGTATGTGTATGTGTATCTTTATCTGTATCTCTATCTTATGTGTATCTTTATCTGTATGTCTATCTGCATGTGTATCCGTATGTATATCCGTAGCTCTATCTTATGTGTATCTGTATCACCATCTGTATGTGTGTCTTGATCTGTATCTCTATCTGCATGTGTATCACTATCTGTATGCAGGGATCAGAATGGAGATTTTCATTTTCAGCTGAAATAGCCAGGGTCCAGGGCGGAGCCCGGTGGGGGGCTCAGGGGGGCGAAGCATTTATCTTATTTGCTATGTGAAAATTGCACTATAATGAATTAAATCCAACAAAACAGAAACCATGTATTTTTTTCAGTTTTAAGATGTTTAAAACAATTGGGGGATTACAATGTTACAACCATCACCATTGTTGTTGTGTTTTGATGATGAAGATGGACCTTGTATTTAGCTACTAATCAACACTATATATGAAAATATATACATTAATAACCATTCATCATTAATTTGAAAATAGAATGCACAAACTGAACTTGGTTAAAGAAAATACATGTCAGTCTGTGACAGTCTTCTCTAGCCATGACCACTTAAATTTATTGTCGATTCCTTTATCAATCTCGGAGACAAAAACCTCGTCTTCTTTTCTTAGTATTTTCATATTTACTTTTTCAAACACTCATTTCACCGTTTGAAAAGACCGGAAAAAGCGCCATGTTTGAGAAAGCCAATGCTCTGAACAAAAGCTCCGCTGATTGGTTATCAGCGAACCTATCGACCAATGGTAGGAATCGATCTATTTGTTGTGTGTTATAGATCTAATGCGCTGCGCTTCTTTTTGCCGATTTTTCTCGCAATCTCTAACTGCTAACTTGGGGTGATGAAACAGTCACGTATCATACCTCACCCCCCCAAAATATTTTCTCATCGAATTTAGACGATTTACGGGAATGACCTTTGGGGTTCAAAAAGAGCGGAAATCCGCGGATCCGCGGAAAATTCTGATCCCTGTGTATGTGTCTTGATCTGTATCTCTATCTGCATGTGCATCTCTATCTGTATGTGTATGTGTATCTTTATCTGTATGAGTATTTTTATCTGTATGTGTATGTGTATGTGTAGCTGTATTTGTATGTGTATCCGTATGTGCATCTGTATCGCTATCTGTATGTGCATCTTTATCTCCATCTGTATCTGTATATGTATCTCTATCTGTATCTCTATCTGTATGTGTAATAAATCTATATTTCCCCAGCAGCAATGACAGGGTAAATCGGCAAAACTATTTACAAAGTAGTGCTTGGTGACTTGCCCAAGTTGTAAGTGCATCCAAAGAATTGTGCTATGAAAAAAATTAAGTCTCTTATTGGTTTTAATATTGCAGATTACGGTAAAAATATCCCATTTAATAATATTACAATATCATTTAAATGTAAACCAGTAGGCCGTGAGCCATTATCAGCAACATTATAACAATAATGGCTAGCGATATTGTAGTTAATTTGGAATGCATCCAACTATATGACCTTTTTGTTTCTATAATTACATTTTTTTAATCACGTATTTGATCACAATATTCAAACTTTCCAAGTCACTCCTGTATAATGTACGTTACTCAGATGGACGGTTGCGCTAACAGATTTCAACACGTCTGACATTATTGAGCGATTGAATGCTTTCCATCATACTCATCAGCGTTTTCACAGATCGCATCATCAACTTGTCACCACGTTGCTTTTCATGCCGTCCACAATCTACTCTTGGTTTTGTTGGAACTGCTGCAAGTAAAAGCGTTTTTTTTTTTTAACTTTGTTCCCTGGGTGAGTAGCGTTCATGATCCGGAGTGATGTTTTCTCCCTACGGCAGCGGGAACTTTCAACATGACTGCATCATGGCATAAGTTTAGTGTCACGTTTTTCTGAAACCATGCCGACTCTGCGGAGTTCTGCCGAACAGAAATTCATTCATTCGTTTATTTATTCATTTCAGGCTGTTACATTCTTTGTGAACACAGGTAATTAAAGCTTCGATGCATCACACATACTTATATTATACCCTCTCATCTCATTAGAAAACAACAAATAATGACAAGCTTTGATGATGAGAAAAATACATCATGCACACCAGTGCAAGCAGCTGTCATCACTGAGAGCATCCTCAACATGATCATCATTGACAAGCTCACATTTTTGCATTGCAATGCAAAGTTCTCAAAGAAGAGAGAGTCAGCGAGTTAGTGAGCTTAGTGGTTACTTTTTTCTCATGTCCCATAAACAATAAAAGTACTTATTACTTTTGCACTTCATTAAAAGTATCTTATGCATTTGCAGGTGTATAGCATAGATTTGTAATGAATTTTGGTTTATTGTTAAGTTATTCGATAACCACAAGGAATTTTACTGTTGATACGCATCACTGGTTTTTAAGATTTATATTTTTTTCTTGTTACAACACAACCAGTTCAGGGTGTCCCCTGCCCACTGCCTAAAGATAGCTGGGATGGGCTCCAGCACCCCCGCGACCCTACTGAGGATAAGCGGTGCAGATAATGGATGGATGGATGGATGTTCCAACAAAGCAGCATCATTTTTTTGTACGTGTATATATTTGCAAGAGTATAGCATATTTTGTGTATTTGTTTATTGTTATTTGACAAACACTTTGCTTTGTTATTGATTCATATCGTATAATATTTTTTCTTGTGCACGAATTCCTTATACAGTTGTACCTCTACTTATGAGTGTCTACATACAAAAGTTTCCGATTACGAAATACCGGAACGTGAAAATTATGCCTCTAGTTACGAATATTGCCTCTAAGTTACAAGCTCAACAATACATTCGCCGCTCCCAGGCTTTTCCGAACAATAGACTGTGAAAGCAAACCCTCTCGTGTTGCTTTTCACCAACAGCCCTACATTAACAAACTGGCTGGCAACCAGTGCGCATGCGTGATCCCAGCATGCTATTCGTGTCACCGTCACAATTCACAGACAAGGAGGAGGAGGGTTTCCGGCAAGACGCAGTCGTTATTCAATCAAAGACATTCAATTTAATGAAATACATTTTTTGCAAAATTCCATGAAGTCTTGGATTTTGAGGAAAGGAATCACCTTGAAAAAGTGTCAAGTTGGGCAATCGGTATTCTGCAATCGCACATTTCTGCCGGATTCTCAAAAGCTGGCAAAAGCAGATGTCATTGGATCAGTTTTTCAAGAAATAGTAAAGATAAATTAATGATTTCCTTCATTCTTCGTTTTTTTACATTATGTGCCTCTCGTTTTATGATTATTGTTCGGTAATCTGTGTATGTATATGTATGTATTTGTTTCATGTTCTGATGCTCTTTTATGATTTACTAAAAAAATATCATTCTGTACTTTTGCGGGGCTTGGAAGGGATCAGCGCATTGACATACAAAATGCATCTCTTCTTAAGTTTTTGGGTTACAAAGCTACTTCCAGAACGGATTCAATTCTTATATAGAGGTACCACTGGTTCTCCAAAACCTCAATATTGAAAAAAAGAAGAGGAAATTAATAATGTGTTGTTTTTAAAAAAAAAAATGTAATATTTATTAATTGTAATTGTAAGCTAAAGCAACCACTAGTGGTAAATTCTCACATACTGTCACTTTAAGTGTGAGCATCAGGTTCATTTCACCCATGTGTTTTTTGACATTGTAGGTGCGATTAATTACATTCTTATATCTTACAGTTATGCCATATACAGTGGCTTGCATAAGTATTTGGCACCCTTGAAATTTGTGACCTTTTGCCAAATTTCAGACATCAAGATAGAAAATTAATTTCTTGTGAAGAATCAACAATAAGTGGGACACAATCATGAAGTGGAACACACTTAATTGGATGGATTTGAAACTTTTTTAACACATAAAAAAACAAAAAGTGGGTGTTCAGTGAGGATCTCTGAATGAGTCAATGTTGATCTAAATGACTAGCAATGATAAATCGAATACACCTGTGTGTAATCAAGTCTCTGTATGAATACACCTGCACAGTGATCGTCTCAGAGGTCCGTTTAAAGCGCAGAGAGCATCGTGAAGAACGAGGAACACACCAGGCAGGTCCGTGATACCGTTGTGGAGAAGTCTAAAGCAGGATTTGGATACAAAAAGATTTCCCAAGCCCAAACATCCCAAGGAGCACTGTGCAAGCAATAATATTGAAATGGAAGGCATATCAGACCACTGCAAATCTACCAAGATCGGGCTGTCCCCCTAAACTTTCAGCTCATACAAGGAGAAAACTGATCAGGGATGCAGCCAAGAGGTTCACTTTTTCGTTTTTTATTTGTTAAAAAGGTTGAAAATATCCAATAAAGTGTGTTCCACTTCACGATTGTCTCCCACTTATTGTTGATTCTTCACAAGAAATTACAGTTTTATATCTTTATGTTTGAAGTCTGAAATGTGGCAAAAAGTCACAAAGTTCAAGGGGGCCAAATAATGTCGCAAGCCACTGTATTTAGCACCGATCCTCACCCTATTTGCCATACTCCTTTTGTAGGGTTTCCTCCAACTCTCACCGATAAAATTAGCAATACAAATTAGCACTGATGACTCATTCATTACCAGCTTTGTATGAGTTGGCAGGCAGCGGGCCATTGAGGACTGATTTGCCTATTCAGTTTGGCAAAGTGAGGATAAATATGTCTTGGGGGAATTGAAGGCACTACAAAAAGAGCTAGCAAATTGAAATCATGAAGAAACGACCACACTTTCTCAACAAGAAGGAACTCTATCTGAAGCAAGGTTGAAAATCTGAAAAGATTTTTCTCTACCTTCGCAGATTTTCACTTCACTGAGTATTCTCAAAGACGCAACCGATGTTGTAATTCTCATAACGGGCAGAAGGTTCAAGGTCTTTTTTTTTTCCTCGTTCAATTATTTCCTGAACTATGCTCATGAATTATTCATGAGGCATCATCAACACAGCCTGTCACCTCATGACCTTTGCATAAATACACATTTTAGATACTGTCATGTCCTTTGTCTGTTGTCACTATACTTTTTTTGTTTTAATTTGTCCTTTCCAGAAATTAACCTGGGGGTTAAACTTGATTATATACAGTATCCCCTTGATTTTTGCGGGTAATTGCTTGAAAAACCACCCATATTTAGTAAATTGCAAGGCAAGAACCATTTATATGAAATATATCTTAAATACAGTGGAACCTCGGTTCTCGAGCATAATCCGTTCCAGAACCCTGTTCGAAAACCGATTTGTTCGATCACCGAAATCATTTTTCCCATTAAAAATAATGTAAATCGTTTTAATCCGTTCCAACACCCTGAATGTTTAACTTGAATGTTTAAAGTAAACAAAGCTAAGCCAGTCTAATCGTACGTTCGCGTTATCGTAATCTTCCGTACGAAAGATTACGCTAACATGAACGTGTAAAAGTAAAAAAATCAGGTCGTTTACAACAAGTGGTGAGCGGTTCATTGGAGGCATAATTAGGGGGTAAAACACTTCGTACACCTATATTAAAAGCGAAAGCAAAACGAAGCACGTCCGCACACGATAACAGATGGTCACGAAAAGAGCAATCTACACCCGTACGCCGCTCAGCATGGCACCCTAGCGTACACACTCACGCATTACCGGCGTTCCAACTCCGATTTTTTGACCGAACAGCGAAGCAAGAATTTCTCGAAATTTTGGGTCGGACTCCAATTTGTTCGAACTGAGAGGCGTTCAAAAACCGAGATTCCACTGAACAGCGCTACCATGTACTCAACCGTAACCTGATAGGGATTGGTGTTTGAACACCAAATTGTATTGAAACATGATTATCCATAGACAAGCAATTGTATTTATTAATGGTCCTAAACTTTGCAAAATAGCCTATCTATCTACCCTGGTCATATCCCTCGAGAGGGGTGACCGACAGCAAGACAAACACATACAATAACAAAGAAAATTAAAAAAGGGAAAAAGTAGCAAAAAGCACACACAAACATTTTTCGACCATGGCCAACCCAAACGCCCAAACAAGTTAAGCACCTTGGCACCCAAGTTTGTTATGCTTTCGTCCCTCCAGATGAAACGGGACACAAGAAAGCGGCCATGTCACTCGGGTCAGGGTGACAACACGTTTTTCTGTTCGACAGCAGGACCCCTCAGCTTTCGCTGGTTTACCCCTGCCGCATAATAGGACCCGTCCAAACATCCCACTATCCTTTCACAACACCTCTCCACTCATTCCTATCACCAAACAAGAGCTCTAGCTTCCATTATATTTAGACCTTTCTTGCAGTGCACTCATAACATCCATCCATCCACGTCAATTGCGGCCTTCCTCTTGGTCTCCTTCCATTGACTTCTGCTTTGTAGATCCTCTCCAACATTCGCTCCTCATCCATCCTCTCCATGTGTCCAAACCAACCGAGTACTCTCTTACCCACACGCTTGTGGGAGGAAACCGGAGTGCCCGGAGGAAACCCACGCAAGCACGGGGAGAACATGCAAACCCACACAGAAGGTTCGATCTCATGACCTCAAAACTGTGCCGCACACGCGCTAACCACTGCGCCGCCATGCTGCCCTACTGAAGAGTTTCTAATTTTTATTTTATCGTTTTGCATTTTCAGGGATTTTGTGTTGTTGTTCGACTGTAAATCTGTTCAGTGTATAAAAAGCTAAAATTGTTTTAAATTATATGTTTTTTGTAGATCGGTGAATATTTTGATGTATTTCATGTATTTTTCAGGGATCCCCAGCACGACATATGAGATAACCAATTACTAAATAATTTGGTGCAAAATATTTTCTTTCTTTTGATTTATAATATATCATTTTAAAAAAAAACTAAAATCTGAGAAGCCGTGAGCTGAGCCAAAAGAGCCAGTTTTCTAAATAGAGCTGTCCTCTTGAGTGTGACCAGGAGGGCGCGGTAACGGCTCACATGACAATGCCATTTTTTTCATTTATTACGTGGTCTATAGTCAAACTGCCAAGAAACATGGCAATGGCAACCATTTCAAGCATTTTCAAGTATTTCAACCAGAATTCAGCACAGAAGGTATCGCGCTCGTCTTGGGATCAAGAAGTCTCAGGTTCAATTCCCTGCTCCTCCGTGTTATACGTCGAAGTGTCCTTGGGCAAGACACTGAATCCCTAATGCCCCCAATAAGCAGGTCGGCGCCTTGCATGGCTGACCACCTACTGGTGTGTGAGTGTGTGTGTGAATGGGTAAGTGTGAAACACATTGTAAAGAGCTTTGGGGGGCCTTCTTTGACTTGAAAAGCGCTATAGAAATGCAGACCATTTACATTTTCCTGACCTTGAAAACACTACTTTAGATTCAAGAATTTTGAAAGATTTCAGGCACTTGTACAAACCCTGTAAAACACAACTTCCTGATCCCCCAAAAACATATGCAAACAGTAATTGAGTATAGAAATACAGTCATAAGAAAAATATGATAAAATGTGTTGCTTGGAAAAAGTTCAACCTCAATATTGGGAGTAAGATATACCGTAAATTCCGGACTATAAGCCGCTACTTTTTCCCCAAACCTTCAACCCTGCGGCTTATTCAGTGATGCGGCCGATTTATGTCATTTTTCTAACAGCCGCAAGCGGCGCTCGAGTACAAAAGGTAAGATTTAGACCGGTGGAATATATGCGCCGAGGAAGACTACAACTTCTTAGCATGTGCACAAATTAAATTCGCGTAGACATATCCACATCATGCAAATTGCAAAAAGAAAGGCACATGACGTAGCTTTCAAGCTAGAAGCAAATGAGCAGTCCGATAAAGAAGGAAACAGAGCTACTGCACGTAAACTTCACTTTGCGAGCGTGATGCTAGCGTGTTTTTGAATAAGGGAGCGTGGGACGACGTCTATATGACATAGTCTCTTTCCCATACTGGGGAAGACGACTTTGATGACGTCAAATATAAGGAGGAAGATCAGAACGGTTTACCGTGGTTTCTACAAGTGCGGTATATTTTTTTTAACAGACCCGTTTACTGTGTTGCGACCGTGTTGCTAGTAGCGTTTTGCTACCCTTCACAGACATGGTTTGGGATGAAAGTTATAATATTATAATTAAAGCTTTGAAAACTCTCGGTGTACCGTCTTTCTTTGTAAATATGTGTAACCGATGTATAATATGTATTTGCACCTGTATATTTTTGTAATGTATTTATTTGAGACACTTATTCTGATGTGTTGCGAATTCAAAAAGAGGGGCGGAGCAAACGCGGGTTGACGGGAAGTGGGGCAAAGGTGAGCGAGTCCTGTTGTTGCGGCGGACAATAGTGGATATATATTTTTCCCACCCTTACATTTGGAAATATAGACTTTTTTCCCTTGGATTAGTTTCAACGGGTACCCGGACTCTGCAGGTCTGCATCAAACCTTAAGTACCGGTATCATTTTCTATTCATTTTGCCGGCTGTGATTTTTGGACTGTGTACTTTATATTCAGTTACAATCGCGGGACTCAAAGCCGGGTTTGAGCTAATTTTGTGATTGTGTTACATGTTTTAATGTGGGCGCATGCGGCTTATATACAGGTGCGGCTTGTGTAAGTACAAAATCGGTTTTCCTCTTAAACTGTGGTGGGTGCGGCTTATAATCAGGTGCGCTCTATAGTCCGGAATTTCATAGAGGGATGAAATATTTTACATTATCAAGCCATACCTGATATTTATGCTACCGTTCACAGCAAAATACGACTATGCACAACTGCCGGTTTACCATTTTAAAGGAAACATCTAAAATATTGAAAGGTACGTTCCCAAGAGCCTAACCTCCTCCCTCTGCTTTTGAAAACATATGTACGGCGCAGAGTCCATTTATACCGACGAAGTCAATATCTGAAAAATTGATGGGCTACAACCACAAATGGCCTCTTTTGAAGTCCCGCATGCAAAAAAATGACATCAATTTGATGCACCTTTTAGCGCACTCTTGTGCCGTCACATGGCATTACGGTCTGTTGCTTGACCGGTGACATGATTATACATATAGAATTTGTGATGGATTTTTCTTGTTTTGTACGCAACAAACGTCCATTTTACCCCCACTGGATATTTTCTCAGTGGTTCAAACATCTAGTGTTCGTATACTGAGATCCCTCACGATGCTACAGACTCAAAGAATCACAGATTTAACAATATTCCGTGAACTATTATCCCCGGTCACATTTTTTGTGAGCTAAGCGCAATTTTCATGGGCGTGGCAGCTCTTTCTTTTGCCGTTCTGTCTATCAAAAAGTGAATTGCAGTCGTGTGGTCGTGATCCAATATCATCAATCATATTTTGCTAAGAGCGGGGGCAGGCAGAGCGTACCTTTGTCAGGCCTGGTGGCTTTTTTTCCCCCATTACTGTATTTCCACCTGAAATGAACTTCATTTGTACGGCCGCAAACCAATATCCCTAATACCGCGGCCCGTTTAAAATGAAGTGCCCTGTTTTAGGGCGATTCGTTATCCCCAGGCGACTACTGCCGAAAGCAGTGGACGAGAAAGCAAATGTGTGTCATGTGTGAAGGTTCTTCATTTTGCTGCTGCTGTTTCCACGTTAAGTGGAGCGCTTCAGTGCAGCTATGATCCATTATCCCTGGTTACACTATTGCTTCAAGCAGGACCCAGAAGATCAACATTTTTATGCTGGTTCGGGTTGCTCAAGTGTGCCATTGTGAGGCGCCTAATATGAACTGTTTTGGCAGGGATCTTTCATCTTCAATAAATTGCACCCGTGCGGTCACTTTCCATTATCCCAAATCCCATATTTTCGTATCTGGAGACCAGTAAAAAGCATTTTGTCTGGAGATTTGCTCTTTTGGCTCACCTAAAATGAGATGCACTCTTTTGGCCGTGATACATTATCTCCGGTCATCTATTGCTGACAGCAAAGAGTAAATTCGTCTCATGCGTGGCAGCACTTTTTTACGTTCCAAAAAGAGCAGCACCCGTGCGGCTGCGATCCATTATCCCCAGTCGTCTAAAGGCGGGGGCCAAGATAGCAAATTTGTGTTGTATGTGGCGGCTCTTTATTTTCTGTTCGTTCCATCTGAAACAAACAGGACCCTTGCAGCCGCGATCCACTATCCCTGGCCTACTTTTGCTATAAGTGGTGGCGGCAGAGCGCATGTTAAAAATGGAGGAGCTAATTTACAAATTTTCGCGTACTGAGGGCGGTTCTGGTCCCCATGAATCGCGATAAACAAGGGATAACGGTATTCCTTGTGCATTTCTACGTGTTTATCTCAACAGGGCTGTAAAAGAATTAGCTGTCGGAGAAAGGAAGGAAGGAAAGGAAATAGATTGTTAGTTGACCGGAGAAGCAACAAACATCCCGCAGGAAGCTTTTTAGCGATCCAGCCGGGGCTGCATTGTATTATTTCCTTGTTACTGCAATGTGTTTGCAGTAACGAGAACCGTAAGAGCAGAATCGACACTGGCAGCTCGTGACCTCACTGTCTGCTCACGTCAAACATTTATCTTGCTTCTTTCTGCTGCTCGTCTTTTTACGGACTAGTTTGTCCCGTTCGATAGTCTTGCATATCATCTTCCTGATATTCATTTGTTCCAACGACACTTTATGAATACATTTTTTAATATTCATTTTGAGTCAATTTTGTTTCTTGTTTACGCTTCAGTATTGTATTCTCTCTGTCTCTTTTGCTCTTATGTCATCATTAGTGCGAGTGTGACCTAGTCCCATGTTAGGAAAGCGGTTATATAAACATGCCTCCAGCTATTTCTAACACACCAGTGTCATAGAGCACAGTAGTTTATGCACAATACAAGCAGTGTACTGCTTTGCATTATATTTTAATGTTTCTGTTATAACTTTGACTGTAATTTAATAAAACACAAAATGAGCCTCTGAGTTTTACTAATATTCTATGCATTTTAATAAGGAGACTCTTAAGGGTGCTGCCGAAAAATGTACAGTAGACTCAGTACAGTAGCAATTGTCATATGGCGAGGTGTAGTAACCTATGGTTATCTGATGACACGTTCCGAACCCTCGGTACATCATGTAAAAACATTGACATTGTACAGGGAGTGCAGAATTATTAGGCAAGTTGTATTTTTGAGGATTAATTTTATTATTGAACAACAACCATGTTCTTAATGAACCCAAAAGTCTCATTAATATCAAAGCTGAATATTTTGGAAGTTGGAGTGGGGCTTTTTTAGTTTTAGCTATTTTAGGAGGATATCTGTGTGTGCAGGTGACTATTACTGTGCATAATTATTAGGCAACTTAACAAAAAACAAATGTATACCCATTTCAATTATTTATTTTCATCAGGGAAACCAATATAACAGCTCAACATTCACAAATATACATTTCTGACATTCAAAAACAAAACAAAAACAAATCAGTGACCAATATAGCCACCTTTCTTTGCAAGGACACTCAAAAGCCTGCCATCCATGGATTCTGTCAGTGCTTTGATCTGTTCACGATCAACATTGCGTGCAGCAGCAACCACAGCCTCCCAGACACTGTTCAGAGAGGTGTACTGTTTTCCCTCCTTGTAAATCTCACATTTGATGAGGGACCACAGGTTCTCTATGGGGTTCAGATCAGGTGAACAAGGAGCCCATGTCATTAGTTTTTCTTCTTTTAGACCCTTTCTTGCCAGCCACGCTGTGGAGTACTTGGATGCGTGTGATGGAGCGTTGTCCTGCATGAAAATCATGTTTTTCTTGAAGGATGCGGACTTCTTCCTGTACCACTGCTTGAAGAAGGTGTCTTCCAGAAACTGGCAGTAGGACTGGGAGTTGAGCTTGAGTCCATCCTCAACCCGAAAAGGCCCCACAAGCTCATCTTTGATGATACCAGCCCATACCAGTACCCCACCTCCACCTTGCTGGCGTCTGAGGCGGACTGGAGCTCTCTGCCCTTTACCGATCCAGCCACGGGCCCATCCATCTGGCCCATCAAGACTCACTCTCATTTCATCAGTCCATAAAACCTTAGAAAAATCCGTCTTGAGATTTTTCTTGGCCCAGTCTTGACGTTTCAGCTTGTGTGTCTTGTTCAGTGGTGGTCGTTTTTCAGCCTTTCTTACCTTGGCCATGTCTCTGAGTATTGCACACCTTGTGCTTTTGGGCACTCCAGTGATGTTGCAGCTCTGAAATATGGCAAAACTGGTGGCAAGTGGCATCTTGGCAGTTGTACGCTTGACTTTTCTCAGTTCACGGGCAGTTATTTTGCGCCTTGGTTTTTCTACACGCTTCTTGCGACCCTGTTGACTATTTTGAATGTAACGCTTGATTGTTCGATGATCACGCTTCAGAAGCTTGGCAATTTTAAGAGTGCTGCATCCCTCTGCAAGATATCTCACTATTTTTGACTTTTCAGAGCCTGTCAAGTCCCTCTTATGACCCATTTTGCCAAAGGAAAGGAAGTTGCCTAATAATTATGCACACCTGATATAGGGTGTTGATGTTATTAGACCACACCCCTTCTCATTACAGAGATGCACATCACCTGATATGCTTAATTGGTAGTAGGCTTTCGAGCCTATACAGCTTGGAGTAAGACAACATGCATAAAGAGGATGATGTGGTCAAAATACTCATTTGCCTAATAATTCTGCACTCCCTGTATATACATATTAGTCATTAGTACCAAAAGTGTCCAAACTTTTCAGAAAGCGGGACGGTAAGCTGAGAATGTGTTAGGGCCACCTATTCAGTCTGGTACTCTTCGAACAGTCTTAAAAAATTCACCCTCCGTGAAAGGTTTACTTGGCAATCAGCGTAATGGCCCCGTAGCCCGCCTTTGTAACATTTTCATTCGAAGGGTCTCGTGAAAAAGCGCCGAAGTGGTGTTGAAACAGCTTCCGGTTGCTTCACCTTTTCACAGCGTTTGTATTTCCAGTTAGTTTCGTAGTCGGTGTGTTTTGTTTGGCAGTGGCTCTTGATATTATATTCTTTGAAAATAGCAACAGTCTCTTGGTAAAATTAGGCAGATGCCGTTGATTCGGATTTTGGGGAAACAATACTCCACTTGTCCTGGAAGCGGCAGCCCTCACAGTCCACTTTTTTTTCTTTCTTATTTTTACAGTAGTCATGGCAGAAATGGGGTGGGTTAGAATTCTCACAGGAAGCCAAGGACAAGGTGGCCGAAGGGCTACCGTCATCATCTAATGGAATAGAGAATTTTATTTTTTGTACAAATTCACTTTATACTGCAGTCACCATTATTGGCAGGCCACATGTTATTAATTTTATGACAGAGGCTGCGGGCCGTAACTGGCCTGAATGATACATAGTAAGTACTACTTTTAGATTATATACATCTAGATGATGGGTCACCAGGGACCTCCGTCAGGACCGCTAAGGTGCCCTTGGACTTGTTCTGAAAAAAGCTCACCAGTGCTAGGTAATTGTAATATCTAGTCAAATTATTGTTTATGTGGTTGAGTTAGTCTATGTAACTCTACTTCCAACAATTAAACTGGCATGATACATATTTTGAGAAATGCAAAACAAACTCGGTGCCCTTTGCACGAATTCTGAACAAAAAGGAGCTCTCGGCTTGAAAAAGTTAGGAGACCCCTGACCTACATGAATAAACAACGTAAATAAATATAAATGTGAAGGAAAATAAACATTGTATTTACATTTGGTCTGACAACACTTAAAAGCTGGTACAGTGAAGTTAATGGGAGGATGCTAGAAGGGTGAGGAGACAACATATATGAAAACGTATCAATGCGGATTGGTGCCGATTTGATGCTTTTATTGCCACCTTGTTCCTAATAATCATCCAGCTCATTGATTGGTTGCGGCTATTCCTTAGTTTGAGCAACGATGCTTGTGCCTCCTTCATATTCCTTTGTCATCTCAAACTCTGTTGCCATGGTTATTATGTTACATCTCCTTTTGAGACCCTTGGCTAAACAAATTTAAGTGTGTTACATGAAATTCTGAATGGAAGGAAGTATGAGAAATGCAGCATTGTGGGAGGGAGTTCAGGCAATAGAATGCTGACAACTTCATGAAGCCTTGATGCAAACCAATCGGAGACCAGCATCTTAAATGATATCGACCAATAGCAGACAGGAATTGTGGAGAGGCGTAGTCATTTGTTGTTGGTGTCGAATGGTGGGGAAAATGCCATAATGAGAGAGTCGAAAAACATTGTATTTCAGATGGTAACATGATAGATAGAGAAAGATAGATAGATAGATACTTTATTCATCCCCGTAGGAAAATTCACTTTCCAGCAGTATCCTTGTGTTGAAAAATAAAATAATAAAATGAAGATATAGAATACGAAAATCCCGTTTTGCTATAGAGTATTTAAATAGTGCTACGGAAAATACACACCGTAATGAAAATAGGATAATATGCAAATGTGGGGGTTGGGGTTTTATGTGGGCTTTTACTCCCCCAGGTGGAGTTAAAGAGCCTCATGACATGAGGAAGAAATGATCTCCTCAGTCTGTCCGTGGAACAAGACTGTCACAGCAGTTCAGTAGTAAGATGACAATATCAGAAGCTAGGTACGCCGTAACTCAACTGGATTCTAGTGGTCTACCTCTATTTTGCTTTAGTTGAAAGTCATCACCATCAGCAATAATCTATGAATCTGCATAGTGTTGGGATTTATGAAGAACTAAGAAACAAACCAAATATGAATAGCTCTTCTCGTGCAAATGTTAGGGTTAGGGATAACATTTTTAACTATGAAGACTGCTAATTGTAAACCCTGATCACATATATTTCTTAGGAACTAAAAAAAAACCCGCTATTTCCAATATTTAGCTCATGTCTCCAACTCATCGTGATAAAGTCTATATGTCATAATTTAAGGAAACAACAAAACACACTTCTTAACCCCAATTCATTTATGCTCCTTTCAGAATTAGAACTGTGCTATATTTTTAATGATACCCAGCTCAATGAGGATTGCCCACTACATTCAAACACATTTAACACTCGCCTCCCCAGCTCCATCGCTGCGATTCAGTGCTTCGCTAGTCCCCAAACGAGCCTCTCTTTAGCATTCCCCACTGTTCCCGCTAAACTCGGTGACATCACATTCACTGACAGTTGGCCACACTTGAGCACCGCAGGCTAACGCGGGCCTTTTCCGATTGATCGGGCTGTCATAAATGAAGCGATGATGCACTTAAAGAGCCGTGATGGAGAAGGTCTTGATAATTGATTGTTCCGTCACTCTGGAAAATGTGCTTGGAATCCACGATCGCTAAAACCGTGAGTCTTTTCTGTTCAGATCAGAGATTTCAATTAGCAATATGTGCAAAAAACAAGTTATATTCTACAACCTTCCGAGGGCTGAGTGTAAAAGAAGCAGCATGGGCCCGAATCTGTTTGGCATTTGATGCATGTTTTCTTGTTAACTAAAATAGGAACTCTTACATAACCGCAGCCGGGTGAAGAAAGAGTCAAATACAGCAGTGTAGCATAATGGCTGATATTCACAATCGAGCCTCATCGAACATATAAACAATGCATTATATAAGCAGACTTTTACACTAGAAGTCTTTTGGTTTTATTTTTGTAATGTAATACTTTCAGATTTTTTATGGAGGTGTACTAACACCAGGCAAACACCGATCTCTAATTTTAGCAAATACCTTTTTTGTAACATTCACTGCAAACCTTATTTCCACTCCCAATATTTTTAGAATGATTTAATACTGAATAATAGCTGACAATTACAGGTGATCAAATGTTTATTTTTTGATAGATGAAGTAGTTCTCTTCAATAAAAATGATTTCCAAGACTAATTTCTGAAAAAGGAATCGGTGGAAAAGATCGGTTCAATTTTGGAATGAAACGGTGGATAACTGATCCGGAAATCTTTAGCAATAAATCGATGCACCACTGTTTTATTTTATTTTCCGATTGCCTGCTATGAGCCGGACTTGGAATAGCAACGTGATCCTTATGAAAATTTGAATACGAAAATGGAAAGCTCAGGCAAAACTGAGTGCATTATTAACCATAGATGTTTGAGCATAATTTAATCATGTATGTTTATTTTAAATATGTGGTCTGCTGGCCACAGGCTTGCAGCAATAGTTGACTGGGGATAACGGATTGTGGCCAAAACAGAGCAGTTTATTTCAGGCATGCCAGAAGGGCACGCCTCCAAACAAAAGCAACTTCTGCAGGTCCCCGCTAGTGGTAATATGGGATTGGGAATAATGGATCACAGCCACAAGGGTGCAGTTAATTTTAGGCAGAAATAATGGCAAAATTAAAAAAAAATAAAAAATCATCTCGGCCCAACTATAGTACACTCTGCTGGTCTCCGCTTGTAGCAATAAGCGATTGGGTGATGTTCACTTAAGGCGGAAAGATCAGAAAAAGAGAGCTGCCAACCATGACACAAATTTTCTTTCTAAATGCCAACTCTGACCAATAGCCGACAAGGGATAATGGATCCCGGATACTACTGTACATTTCCTTTTATGCGGGACAGAACAAAACACTTCCTAAAAAAAGTCCCTTTAGCTTAGCGCAATATGGAATTTGGGTAGAATGAATCGCGGCTGCGGAGTCCAGTTCAAGAAGCCTAACTAATGCTGCAGAAAACATGCCCCAAACCATGACACTTCCTCCTCCACCTTTCACTGGCTTTTTTGCACACTTTGAGTTTAGTCGTTCTCAAATGTGTCACCCAACATAATGCTTCCCATCAGACCCCAAATAATTACATTTGCTTTCATCTCTGACATTAACTCTGGACCGGTTCTCCTCTGTCCACACAACATGCTCCTCAGCAAAGCTTAGTCTAGCTTTTGGATTTACTTTTTTTGTTAATAAGAGTTTTGGTCACTGCAGTGTGGGCCTTTAGTCCAAATGCTCCTCAACGGTGAGACAGTCTATGGCGAGACACATTATGGCGAGACAGATCCCTTACCATGTTCAGTACTGTACTGGTAAGCAATTCCAGCTGCAGTTTGGAAACAATTAGCCATTGACATCCTCCGCAGTGACCTGTCCTCTCTTGCATGAGTCTCCCGTGGACCACCAGCCTTCTTGGGCGACTTGAATGAGGTTGAAGTTTTGTAAAGATTCAATATATATACAGTATATACACATACAATTATTTTTTCTTCATAAAACTCAGCCGCTCGCTTCAGTTCACTGACAGATTCATAGCTTTTTTTCCCACTAGTCTCCAAGAAAAGACTACGGTACGCCAGTGTGCTCGTCTCTTTTCTCCGTTTGATTTCTATCGCGCTGTGGTTTTTCGATAAGGGAGTAACCGCATGATTGAAGTGCTTGTGTGATGTGTTGGTGATCCCTCGTCTTCCCGGTTTGTCCTTGTGCGCGAGTTGTGATCCCGACCGTGGCGGCATCTGATAACTCCCGGCTTGTGTAACAAAGGGAATATTGATCTGTATGCCGAGTCTTCATTGCTGATTCTCCTATCATCTTTAACGGACGCCGCAAAGTCCAAAAAAGGTCAAAGCAATTCTTTAGGGATGCACGATATTGGTTTACCTACCGATACCGATAGCAGATAAAATTATGATTCTGGAGACTGATACCATTAAAAACATTGTAAAACCCTATGGAATACTTTAAAAGAAAATCAAGTTAGAAAGCCGTGCAACTGATTAAGGCCTAGCTTGTCGGTATCTCGTGCAGTCCTAGAAAAACTAGAAAATTCCAATATACTGTAATAAAAAACAAATCTTTACGAGATTTTCGTTGCCTCGTGACTATTAGGACGAGGAAGGGAGGAGACATGAAGTTGCGCCACTACTTAAATAGATAAAAATCTCAATCTATTCTAACGAGAAACATAATTTATAGAATCTAACAAGTAGTGCCAGCTGATTATAGCCTACCTGCCTCACACACATTAGGAAAAGGTCGAGGAGACACAACCAAGCTGGGCTACTTCTTCTAAAGAAAATTCAAATTGTGTGTAATGAGGAATACAAAAACTTAGAATCTTTCTAACAAATACCATTAACCCATTAAAGGAGAGCTCTTTGATGCCTCATGACTATTGCAAAGAGGAAGGGAGGAGACGCGAACAAGTTGTGCTACTACTAAAATAGAATCACAATCTATTCTAACGACGGACATAAATGCTTAGAACATTTTTTAAGGAGTATTGTTGGCTGACCATGACTGAGCTCTCCAGAGCCTTGCACACATTATGAAGAGGTAGAGAGTAGACAAGACCAAATTGTGCTACTATTATTCTGTGTAGTACCCGCAAAAACTCAAGACCAGTCCAATCAAGGAATCCTGAACCATGCAACTCATTACAGCCAAGCTCTCCAGTGCCTCACATGCATTATGAAGGGGACACGACCAAGCTGGGCTACCGTTCTTGTGAAAATCCAGATATATTATAATGAACACAAATGCAAGTAGTGTTGTCTCATTATGGGCAAGCTCTCTGACGTCTCATGGCTATTATGAAGAGGTCGAGAGGAGACATGACCAAATGAGTGAAGGATTTTGTACATTTGACTATAAAGTCAAGTCATTTTTATTTGTATAGCCCTTAATCACAAAGAATCTCAAAGGGCTGCACAGGTCATTACACAGACTATTTTTCAGACTATAATATCATCATCCCCTGATCTGGAACCAACATGAGGGCAAGGAAAACCTCAAAAAACCACGACATGAGGAAAATGAAGAACATGAGGAAAATGAAAATGAAAATGAAGAAAAATAAAGGATTTTATACGATTGACTCATAATGCAATGAAGATTTTCACTGAGTAGGCTTTAGTTCAATGACAGGTCAGGCTGTTCCAAATGCAAAATATTTTGTGTAGTTCTGTTGATAACAGGACTCTGACGGAGGACAGCAGGCGTTGTTTTGAGAAACGCTTGGCGTTGTTTTGAGAAGCCCCACGTTGGGCTTCCTTGGCACGCCCATGGGAGGAGTTGGCACGCCATTGTGCGGGGAGAAGATGGCCAAAAAGAGAAGGCTAAAGGACTTCAGAGGAGGGCTTCCCAAAGACTCCAACGACACTAATTCGGCCGTTTTAGATGGAGTTCACTTGGTTGAATTGTTAATAAGATTAAATCTGCCCCCGTGTGGAAATATCAGCTTTCCTGTTCATCTTTTCCGTCAAGAAACGAGCGCGCATAAATTGTTGGGTGAATGTAGGTTGTGTTTGGTTAATGGAGTCAGATAACTAATTCGATCAATTTGGTAAATGGTACATTTTGATATTAAGAGCCACTACTTCAATAGAAACTTAAAATATATTCTATTGAGCAACATAAATCCTTATAACAACTAGTGCCGGTTAATGGAATACTATAGTGTGGCCCGGAGAGTAATTATCAAGTCTTTTGTTCGGTCAGGTCGATAATTATCATACATATCTATAATTCCTCTGAAATCCTGATGTCTTGCATTCAAGAAAATCTTTACATCTCGGACTTTTTTTGACATTCAAGTAAATCCACATAGCATGATCAATGACTGGCAACTGTCACAAGCCATAGAATCACAAACCTGCATTCTTCAACTAGCTTCTATGTTAGCGCTTCACAGTTTGTGCAAAAGCTAGCACAACTGAACAAGATTTTGTTCCAGAAAAGGCAATACCGTCCACTTAAATATGGTTGGGCATTTTGTCTCCACTTCCTTGAAGATGTTGGTTTTTAAAGGCTCAGATGAGAATGTATTTTTTGATCCCCATAAATCAAACACAGGCCCAACTTGGAACCTTAAGGGTATAATTACACACACGTAATCAAACTCAAAAGTCAAGCGCTACTGCTCGTAACCGCAAACTTCTCCTGTGGGCTACCGAGCCCAACATATTTAGCCATTCATGGTTCCGCACCAAAAGGAAACCTGGAAAAGGGAAGCGTTGAAAAAGAGAAAGTGGGGAGATGAGAGTGCAGATGGAGGCCAGAACGCCACGGGCGCATCTGCATCTTGCACGCCTCACTTCCCCGTCTGTGCTTTCTGGCCCGGCACGCTGAAACCAACACCAGCTAACAGCGAACATGTCACTTCTTGTTTACACGGCCACTCCGACTTGGGTTAAGGCTTTTTTTCCCCCCAAACCAGCTAATTGCTGTTTTCCATTCTCATACCAGTTTCAAAAAACAAGTGGGTATCAAGCTAAACCAGAGGTGGTAAAACTACGGCACGCAGGTTGGGAACCTTTTTGACCCAAAGAGCCTCAACATAGATTTTAAAACAAAATTCTACAAAACCACCAAACCGGCTGTCCAGACCAAAGCTATTTCTTCAGCACCTTTGATTTCACTGTGTCATGTTTAATCAAATCTAAGACATAATCAGTGTTCATTTTACCTGTGAAAAGTGATGGGTCCCAGGGACTTGTATGTTAAAAAATCTATGGGTCCCAACAGAGATCTATGGGTCCCCAAAATTTAGTGTTATATTGAAATTGTAAATCGGCGACAAATATATAATATAAATCTATATATTCATTCAGTTTTAATCATCACAGTTTATTGATAATACAAATTAGTTATCACTTCAAGAGTTTTCAGTTCACAACAATATCGTACAATATACAAAATAATATTGCTGAAATATTAATCTATATTTTCATTCAGTTTTAATCGTCACAGTTAATTTGTAATACAAGGCAGTTATCACTTATAAATATCACATATATTCTTCGTGGTTTGCTGTCTCGCCACAGTTGTAATGCCTTCTCAAGGTTCAATTGCAGCAACAGAATTTCCATAGCTAATTTGTGGTTTTCATTCTCGTGGTGCCGATCCAATGTGTTCTTCTGAAAGTTCGTATTACGAAATGATTCATGCAATCCAGTTTTTTTGTCACGCTGGGTACACGCATCACAGAACATGTAGCCTCTATTATCATCCTCCTCATAGCGTAACCAGGAATATAATTTAGTCAATTTTCGCAGAAAAGTCCTTTTCTTGCTAGGAGTATTCTTTTGTTTATTTTCATTCGTCGAATCGTTCGCTTCAACACACGTGCTTTCCTTGCCGGAATTATTGCCCTTGTTATCACTCTCTGCATTATGTTTCGACTTATTACTGACACTGAAGAAATGACCAATTTTGTGTTGATTTTTACCCAATACAGTTTTTTTCGAAGGCATACTTAACCTTCACCTTCCCTCGACGACAAGCACCACAACAATGACTCGAAGCAACGAGATCTCGTTTGCCAAGATCGGCGTGCGGACGAAATCTCGAACCGCGAGACCAAAACAACAATGGCGGATCTGCCTGACGAAAAGTTTGGAGTGCAATAAATCTTTGTTAAAAAAAAAGTATCCGGGTAATAATGTCAATTTTGTGTCAAAAATCTTGTGTCCCGGGGACGCACGTTGATTTGACACTATGCGTCCCCAGCAAAAACGATGCGTCTAAGACGCAGGGACGCAGGCAAACGAGAACACTGCGTAATAATGCCAGAGCCCGTGTCCCAGCCATTCATTATCTTCACCGCTTATCCTCAGTAGGGTCGCGGGGTTCAGGAGCCCATCACAGCTATCTTCAGGCAGTGGGCAGGGGACACCTTGAACTGGTTGCCAGCCAGTCGCAGGGCATACAAAAACAGACAACTCTCATGCTCATTCACACCTAGGGACAATTTGGACCGGCCAATGAACATGACATGTATGTTTTTGGAACGTGGGAGGACACCCACGCAGGCATGGAGAGAACATGCAAACTCCGCACAGGGAGACTGCAGAAGCTGGATTTAAACCCTGGACCTCCGCACCACCCGGTCACCAACTACGCACCCCACCTTAACAAATATGATAGTATAAAAAAAAGGTATAAGACGTGACAAAATCATAAAAATGATTGATTTGGTGGAACTCTTGTCCCCCCTTGTCTATTTTCTTTTTAAATCCACCCCAACGTCTGATCCAAACCATTGACTTTTTTCCATGTAAAAATAAGGTCACCCAAGCAAGCATCCAACTTTCTCTAACAATCATCCTTCATTCCACAAGCCTTCAGATTTTCCTCAAACTTTTGCCCAAGACGGCAGAACTTTCTATACTTGTGACAGTCAGTGAGTTGTTCTTATATGATTGGATGAATGACTAGAAGGCACTGGCCTGTGCAGCCGTATACAGTGGCCACTCAGTGAGGACGCTTGGACTATGTCCTTCGGGAGTCAACTTTCATATTATCACCTCAACGTTGATTATAAACAATCTGAAGGATTCATATATACATACATACATATTCATATATACATACATACCAGACCACATTTTCCAATTGTAATGGTTGGGAAACAAAGGGAAACCAGGAACTGAAGAAGCATCAAAACAACATTTTTTTTTTAACTTGTAGTACTTTTTTTCTTAAACGTTTGTTCAGCAGAACAGTTCGAAAAGCCTGGCGAACCGTAGTTTGCCCACCCCAAAACTAATCCCTAAAATAGTTCCGGGTGTAAAAGTGAAAGAATACTTGTGGACCCCACTATTCAAATGACCTTGACTGCAAGGTTTTCCTATCCAAAACAGCTATTATTTAACTTACAGATGCCTTCAAAGAAGGACTTTCGGGCTCTAAGGCCGTTTATTTCCCTAGGGCCATCACCATCCTAAACAAGCACATAAAGCTGACAAAGTAACAGTACACCAATCTTACCGATGCATCGGAAAATGTATTTTCATATTTTATTTCTGTACTTCTGTACTGTATTTTGGAAATGTGTTGCTGCTAATACCATTACACTATTTTCAATGCACCATTTTCTGATGCACTTACAATTTGGGCCAGACTACAAACACCACCTTGCAAATATTTATCCAATATGCATTTGATCTTATTTTCTCATTTTGCGTATTGTATTACGTATTTATCCTGGAGTGCATCCCATCTTGTTGTTAACAGTGTTCACTACATTGTTATCAATGACAATAAAGACAACTGTAATTTTATTTTGAAGGTGATTGCGGCACAAAAGAATAACCCCAAAATCCTTTTTGACACTGTAGCATCGCTAACGAGGCAACAGATAATTCCAGATAGTTGTACCCATTCAGCCCAAGACTTTATGGTCTTCTTTAATAAGAAGATTCAATGCGTACGGGATGGGATGGCGTAATAATTAGTCTGTGGTTTGCAATAATCTGTGGTCTGTGCATCCCTTTGAGACTCTTTGTGATTAAGGGCTATACAAATAAACATGACTTGACTTGACTATTTTTTTCTACGAATACAATTTATTTTCTATTTTTCAGAGCCTGTAGGGTAGTAAAAACGGTGGCCAAGGATTGCAACGTTCGAGTACTATAAAGTAAAAGAATTGTTGAAAAATCAATTACGACAATTGAAAGGCACATCTTCTGAGATAAACGACCAGTTCCCAAAAGAATGGTGAAAATGCCTTTTCCCAATGATGAGCGATAATAGACAAAAAGCCAAACGAGCTACAATTGCGGTTGATATACTTCTAAATGCGGCAAAGCTGCTCTTGCAAAAAAACTGAGATCCCCCATGACCTTAATCTGTTTTGTATCGGGTTTACTTATACAAATTCTCCAACAAATTGCCAAAGAGCGCCTGACTTGGGCAAAATCTCCTCGGTGAAATTTGGTAGGATTTGAATAATAAGCCTCCTCCTTTTCAAGCTGGTTTTAGCTCGGAATAATAATGATGGCGGCGGTTACGTCTGCACGTTTCTCTGAGAAACGACGGTGAGTCACGGCAGCGTGACTATGCCGTGTTTGTCCTGCAGTCTTCTCTCAGATGTCTGACAAGCAGTCAGGAAAACCTTCCTCGGAGATTGTATACGCTCAGTCATTTCATCCTTCCTTCCTCTGAAAAAGAAGTCTGGCATTGTCACTCAAAAGATTTCTCAGGTGTGCGTCTCATGGCCTACTTTTCACGCTTTTCCATTGCACAGAGCACAACAGACCCAAACGGGGAAATGTGAACACAGTTTGTCGTGGCCTACTTCCGAGTACCTCTGTTGTATTCCTTTCTTTGGTGTCTGTGAATAGAAACGCTGTGGGAAAGCCTGAACTACTATTATGACAGCGATAGGGAAAGTTAGGAACGTCTGGGTTTCGTCTGTGTCAGGGTTGATTAACATAACAGTCCCGGTAAGACAATCCGCGAGTACCTTTTGAAACATTGTCCCCGAATACAAACAACTTTAAATCCGCGATAACGATTTGTCCTCTATTTGATGAAACCAGCTACTGGACAGAAATAAGGCAGCAAAGTGTAGAATTAAACATCATGCATGGACTTGCTGTACCAGCTCGGTAGCCTAGATGGTAGGGCGCCCGCTCCGAGACTGGGAGGTCGCTGGTTCAAGCCTCGGCCGAGTCATTCCTAAGACTTACAACATTGGTACTCATTGCCTCCCTGCTTGGCGCTCGGCATTAAGGGTTGGAATTGGGGGGTTTGGTCACCTAAAGACTAAAATGGCTGCGCCCTGTTTGGCTGCGGCTGCATTGGCTCGCTACAGTTTAACTGTACGGGTCAGGTGTATCGACATTTCGTTCATTGTGCATGGTTACAAAGAATGACAATAAAAGTAAATTCTATTCTATTTCTAT
Source organism: Urocampus carinirostris (assembly GCF_059441175.1). Taxonomy (NCBI): domain Eukaryota; kingdom Metazoa; phylum Chordata; class Actinopteri; order Syngnathiformes; family Syngnathidae; genus Urocampus; species Urocampus carinirostris. The sequence goes on from NC_142362.1 coordinate 5,197,958, forward strand.
TCATATCTTTCAGATTTAAGTTCCCCCTATGTTCCGGTCCGGAGCCTTCTACTCGTGATCCCAAGAGCCAAGAAGAAATCCACAGGTTGGAGAGCATTCTCCATTCGGGCCCAGGTGCTGTGGAATTCTCTTCACCCTGAGATTTGATCTGCAACCTCAGTGGAAATGTTTAAATCTAAGCTTAAAACACACTTTTACACTATAGCATATGAATAATCTATATTTTATGCTGATAATATGTGTATTATTTGCCCTCATGTAGATTTTAGATAAGGGGGTGGTGTCATAATAGTCTGTAGTTTGCAATAGTCTTTAATCTGTGCAGCCCTTTGAGACTCTTTGTAAATAAACATGATTTGACTTGACTTCAAAGAACTGCTCAAGTTTATTTAGGGGAAAAATTTAGTCACTGTCACTTTATACAGGATGACTTATCACCGATCACAAATAAAATGCTACCTCTGGACACCAATTCCTGATTGAAAACAGTTTTTGGGTGGCTAGCACAACAAAATGACACATTCTGTCACGATTTAGACTCGTTTGCAGGCATGGTCAGGAAGCTGTCCATAATCATTAATAATAGTAATAATTACAACCATACACAGGGTAGAATATCGAGATCCTACTAATATTTTATTCTTGCAGTCCAAATTATTAAAATTGGATGATTTAGAAAAGTTTTTTACCGCGCAACTGCTATTTAAGGTCGACAAAAACATAGTGCTAGAAAACATCCAAAAATAATTCATTCGGAAAGAGGGAAATTATAATTTAAGGGGCTGTCATAAATTCATAATCCCAAAGGTGAGAACCACCAGGATAAGTATGTGTGTGTCTGTGTGTGGAATCAAACTTTGGAACAATTTACAAGACCAGATCAAACAATGTCAAACTATTCACTTGTTTGAATTTAAATACAAAAAAACATTACTGGCGGAATACAGAGACGAAGAAAATGGGGTATGAGTGACACGAGAGATTGGGAATAGTGCGTTTAGAACTATGGTTTACTTTGTTGTTACTGTTGCTATTGTTATGTCATAACTGTTATTATTAATATTATTACTATTGTTGTTATCATCATTCGTGTAATTAATAGGGAAGATGAAGGGGTGGAGAAAATAAGCATCTGCTTCTTACTACCCCTTTTCGAACATGTTATGTCACATTTTTTTGTTGTTGAGTAATTGCTTTTGTTCCGTTTTTATTTTAATGTTCGAAATGAAGTTTTCATTCATTCATTCATTCAATACCCATATACACGCAAGAATACAAAAAAAAAAATAACATTTCAAAAACAAAATAAAACTCAATATAAACACTCAAGTTCAGAAGCCCGTACAATGAACCATGCAACAGATTATGACCAAGATCCTAAGCGTCTCGCGCACTTTACTACGAGGTAGCAAGGGGACAAGACATAATTGGGCTACGACTTTAATAGATAATCAAAAACTATGCTAATGAGGAATATAAAAACTTAGACTGTTTCTAACGAGTAGTGTCGACTGATTATGGGCGAAGTATCCAGTGCCTCTCGCACATTATAAAAAAAGTAGAGAGGAGACACGACCAAGTTGTGCTACTACTTCTATAGAAGATCAAAAGTTATTCTAAATAGAAACATAAATGGTTTAAAATTTTCAAACAAGTAGTGTCAACTGATTATGGCCGAGCTCTCCAGTGCCTCGCTCACACTATGAAGTAGAGGGGAGAGACAACCAAATTGTGGTACTACTTCTGTAGAAAATAAGAATACTTTCTAATGAGGAACATATAAGAAGATCTGGCTGAATATGGTCCAGATCTCCAGTGCCTCGCGCACATTATGAAGAGGCAGCAAGGGGTCATGATTAAATTGTGCTACTATTTCAATAGACAATAGAAAACTATTCTAACGAGCAACCTAAAAGCTTCAAATCTTCGACTGATTATGGCCGAGGTCTCCGGTGCCTTGTTCACATTATGAAAAGGTACGGAAGAGACATGACCAAGAGTGCTACTACTTCAATAGAAAATCATAATATATTCTAATGAGGAACGACATTTTTTTTTCTGACAAGTATGCCGACTAATAATGCTCTCCAAAGCCAAGCACTCTTAAGAGGTAGAGAGGAAATTTTGCTACTACTTTTATAAAAATCCAAATATATGCTGAGGAGGAACATAAATGTTTTGAATCTTTCACAAAGAGTGTCGACTGATTATGCCAGAGATATCTGGAGTCTCGCTCACGTTATGAGAAGGTAGAGAGGAGACACAACTATACGGGTAATTATAGTTTGAATATACGATAGTTTGAATGTGCCTTTGTATGATTTTATCCTCAAAAGTACCTTAGTGAAGCCAAAGATGATATCCAGGTGCTGTTTGTATTCTTACAAGAATTGTAACATCTTCAATATTAAATCAAGATGTCCTTCACTTTAGTACCGGGAAGTCTGGTCACACGCCAGCCTCCCCTATATACTCCCTTGATTTTAGAGTAACTCAGCGTTCTTTTGAGTTACAAATGTTTCACTTTTCTTACTGTTCAGTTATTGTGCTGGCATGCAATCAAGCGCCCAGCATCATAACGCTCCATTTAATCATGTGATTTTGTTTATGCCAATCATAATTGTTTTATGTATTTATGTGATGTTGTTTAAGCCAATCAGATGTGTTCCTGTACGCCTCTGTTTTATATAAATGGGCTAGTAGATATCGAATTGGGGAATTTTCTCTGAGCCGATCTTGGAAGCAGAACTAGGGGAAAGCTCAGGTGGAATGCGCCTTTGATGAAAGGGCTACCCAAAATCAGACTCCAACTCAGAGTGTGTTTCCTTCTGTAATTCAATAAAATCTCAAGTTTTTACTTTGAAAACGACCAAGTTGTGCAACTATTTGTATAGAAAAATCCAAATACATTCTAATGAGGAACATAAATGCTTTGAATCTTTCTACAAGTAGTGTCGGCTGATTGATTATAGCATGGCGTCAAGAGAACAGTTTTTTTTCCCGATCAAGCCGATAACTGCAGCGTCAAATTTTGCAGTTATTGTTTCAAAAACTCTTGCCTCGATAATGATTGTGCATCTCTACAAACGGGTGTTCTTTTCACGATGCCAGCTTGGATGAAGCTCCAGGGAGCGAAATGAGAGCTCAGATGTCAGCCTGGATCGGCATCCGAGGCGGTGGCAGTGTTACCTGGTGTCGCAGTGTTTCTTTGCGAACGCTCATCTGCTCATCGGAGCGATGCTTTTTGCAGCGTGGCAGATGGTTTGCACTCATGTCCATATGCAAACATGCACATACGTGGACACACGTGATGCTGATGCGCATATACGATATAGATTATTAGTATTGAGAGGGGGCTGATAACTGATATTTGGATCATATATTCGTTTTCTGTGAAAGCTTAAAAATTGGTGTAAGAATAAAGCAAAAGAAACAATGAATATTTCTTATAAATTCAATTAAATAGCTCTCTGAAATCTTTTACTATAAATCAATTAGAATTTCAACACAATTAGCGCGACTAATCTTTAATTTAAACCTAAAACTAACAGTGCGGAAAATAAAATCAGGCCTAGCAACAACTTACATATGAACTTAAATAGCTCCCTGATTTTTCCTCCCAAAAAATAAATAAAATGTCTATACAACCAATATGCAAAAATAACACATTGCGCACAAAAAACTCATCACATTGCAATGTTATAACAGTGTCTGAAACTCATGAGAAAAAGTTATCGGCCAGCAGGGCAGACAACTCTGAAAAGTTGCCTGCCCAGCCATAAAGTTGCCTGCCCAATTTTTCACAACTTGAAACGCAACAAGACGACTCATCGCAAAAAAACCCGTTGTTGCAAAGTATTAGGGATTGATAATCAGAATATGTAACAGAACAACACTTTAAAATTACGTTTATTATAAATCTACTTATAAAATTAATTGCATGGATATGACATCGCTGTTTTCCATCTACCATCATTATGTACCTGTATTTACTCATTTTCATTCATGCATTGTTTGCGTTGCGTCGTCTGCTACAAGCCACGTGATCTCCTCTTTCCACCATGCTTTTAATGTACGTTTACGTTTTGTAGCGTCATAATTTTTGTTAGCTTCTTTTGAATATTTCTTCTGGGGCTGAGGTTTTGGCGTGATTCCTGGTAAGGATATGTCAGAGTGTGCAGTTTCCTCATGCGTGAGAAAATAAGCAGGGCATTATGGTTCAGACTTTAAGCATATTTATTCCTCAACAGCAAGCAAACAAGAACACGGCTCCATTCAATACAACATGGCAATCAACAATTGGCAGAATGAAAAATGGTGCGTGCGTAATGATGTCACACAATGGAAAACGTCTTACCGCAATACCACGAGTAAAAGCGCTATTAAATTGACAAATCTTAATTCCTGACCACTTATCCATTTTCTTGTGTTCTCTGTGCGTCTACTTTTGAAAATGATATGGAAATGAAGGACTTTACAACACTCGGGAAAGTCCGGAAGCAGTTATTCGATGCAGGCTTCCGATTGGCTGCCGATGATGCAAATTGCCAAACGAACTGAAATTTCCGAAACGAACCAAGACTTTGATATCGGAATAAAGCAAAAGTTTGATTTGAAAAAAAAAATCAATAAATTAAAAGGAAAGATTTTTTTTTTCTTGAAAAAGTTATCAGCCACCCGGGCAGAGACGTTTTGCAAATTGTACGCCCGACGTAAAAGGGACAGACGTTATTACAGACACTGGTTATACATCTGTGCAAAACAGGGGAAAAAAAGGACAAGAAACTCAAGTGGCCACATCTTGAAAAAACAGCAAGATTATACCTCAAGAGGAGATTATCCCAGTTTAAACATTACACTTGCGCTTGTGGTCAGAGGATGCTTCGTCTTAATTGTGTCATTCAAATGCTCTCTTCTGCTCAACTACGCTTGCGGAAAAAAAGAACACGCTTATGCATGCAAAATGACTGCTATTAATATTTGAAAACATGCAGTTTAAGGTGCTTTTTATCACCCTGTTCCTCTGGGTATCTACAGGAGTACAATATTTGAATGTAATATCATGCTGCTTTACAGGAGCGAACGAGTGGCGCATTACGATTATTATTAGCCTGGTTTCATTCAACAGTTTTGATGAGGGGACGGAATGTCGCATAAAACAAGAGCAGTTTACAGTTAAAGATGGCGCAACTATTATATGCAAGCTAGATCTAGCAACAGGATTTTAAAACTGCTTTTATCCCCATCAAACTCATTTTAACTCAGGGGGCCACACGATAGAACAAACATTCTGTCGGGGGCCGGACTAATAGATTATAGAGAAAGAAAAAGAGTGATAAATGAAATGAAATGATCTGCATTTCTATAGCGCTTTTCAAGTCAATGACTTCCCAAAGCGCTTTACAATGTGCTCCACATTTCGCAATAGCGGCCTTGCACCCATGTAAGGCGCTAACCTGCTTATTGGGGGTATTAGGGGTTCAGTGTCTTACCCAAGGACACTTCGACATGTAACACGGGCGAGCCGGGATCCCTTGATCCCAAGACGAGCGCTCTACCTCCTGAGCTACTGCTGCCCCTAAAATAAAGAAATAAGAGAAAGAGGGAGGGAAAATGAGAGAGGGCGGGACAAAGAAAGAGAGAGGGAGAGAGTGTGAGAAACAACAGAGATAAAAAGAGAAGTTGTGAGAGAGGGGGAAAGCAATGGAGCAGAAGAAAGAAATCCAAAGAGAAATAGAAAGACAGAAGGAGAGAAAAGAGAAAAAGGGCGAAGGGTAGGAAGAGAGAAAGAGAGAAAAAAAGAAAAAAGGAAGTTAGAGCTAAAGAAGTTAAAAAGACACAGAGAGAAAAAGACAAAGAGCAACAAAGGAAGAGAAAAAGAGAGTGAAAGAGACAGAGACAGAGAGTGGGAGGAAAGGGGTGGAAAAGAGGGAGAGAGAGAGAAAGTACAATGTCTTTGTTCGAGGCACCTTTCTTTGGCAACATCAAGTTGACATATTTCAACCTGCAGCTTGTGTTGTCTCGCGGGCCGGATTCAATCCCTTAGCGTGCCTGACCTGGACCACGGGCCGCCTGTTTGACACCCGTGATCTATAGCATCGATGACAGCAAGTCCAAAAGTGGCCGTGCCTGAATGACACCATTGTTTTTGCATCTGGCCGCCACTCCCACAGCCAGGTTTCCCAAAACAAACGCCGGCTTTGATTCTGGATCCGTCTGCGTCCTGTCTGGTCGCAGGGACCAATGGATGCAACGGAGGAACTCGCGGTGTAGATAGCGCAGATAAGAAGGCAGCTGGGGGGAAACGGAGCGTGGGCGCAGGGTGAGGAACAACATACCGCTCTTGTAAATATAAACACTGAATGGCTGTGACGTTGCGAAGGAAGGAGCGAATGGTGACGAAAAACAGAAGAGACGCAGAAATGAAGCAGGGGTTCCGAGCAACAATATTCGAATCCCTTGCTACTTCGTGCTTTATACTTAACGGCCTCGTGGGTTAGAAATATTCTGCGATCCGTTATCTCAGATCGCATACTGCTGTGAGCGGGGACAGACACGGCAGACTGTCGGCTGTTCTTTTCGCCTAAAATGAACTGCACTGGTTCACCCGGATTCCATTATTCCCAAACCCATATTGCTGCAAATGGGGATTGACGGAGCACATTTTCTGTCCAGCCCTGTGCCTCTTCTTTCCATTCTCTCATCAAACGGAATCATACTCTTATCCATTACCCCTGACCTGACCAACAGCACGTATTTCTGTCAAGCCTGGCGGCTCTTTTTTTCTCCATCGAAAAATGAACTGCACCTGTGCGACCGTAATGCATTATCCCAGATTGCGTATTGCTGTAAAATGGGACACTTATTGAGTCCGGCAGTTTTTTTTTTTTATGCCGGTCTGTCCATCCAGATGTGAACTGACATGTGCAGCCGCGATCTATTACCCTCAATCCCATGTTGCTGTAAATTGTCAGAAGGCACTTTTGTAGCCATGCGAGCCGTTCCAGCCTGCCTAAAATAAAATGCAGGCTTGTGGACTTGATCCATTATCCCTGTTACACTTTTGCTGAGAGCAGGGGCCGAAAGAGCAAGTTTGTGTCTGTTTTTGACACTTAAAATTTGTGTCCATTATCCCCCCGTATTTTCTCAAGTTTTCAAAATGCATTTGGATAAAAAAATATTTTTAGAGATGTCTAAATCAGGGGTCACCGATGCGATACCTTTCTAGGAAAATGGATTTAGAACTGGTATCAAAAATTGTTGCCCTAATGAATGCCATTAAATTCGATTATCATTTCTTAAAAATATATATTGAATTTAACTGAAATTTAAATATGGAAATCACCCAGTGTCCTGAGTGACTGAGCCCATTTTAAGCCCACTTCCTATAATTACAACCCCGGTAGAAACATAGATGCAACACAGTAACAACATAGTAATAACATCAGTAATTTACATAAGTACATATCAAACTGGTAGCCCTTCCTGCTTATAAGTAACAAAAGAGTTGGTAACCATTACTCTAAATCACAGGTGTCAAACAGGCAGCCCGCGGGCCATATCTTGCCCGCTAAGGGATTGAATCCGGCCCGTGAGACAATACTCAAGAGAAGCGCAAGAGAAAAACAAGCTGCAGGTTGAAATCTGTCAACTTGATGCTGCCAAAGAAAGGTGCCTCGAACAAAGACGCTGTACTTTCTCTCTCCCTCTTTTGCACCCCTTTTCTCCCACTCTCTGTCTCTCTCTTTCACTCTATGTGTCTCTCTTTTTCTCTTCCTTTGTTGCTCTTTGTCTCTTTCTCTCTCTGTCTTTTTAACTTCTTTTGCTATAACTTCCTTTTTCTCTCTTTTCTCTTTCTCTCTTCCTACCCTTTGCGCTTTCTTTGCTCTCCTTCTGTCTTTCTATTTCTCTTTGGATTTCTTTCTTCCTCTCCCTTTCTTTTCCCCTTCTCTCACGACTTTTCATCTTTGATTCTCACGCGCTCTCCCTCTCTCTCTTTTTCTTTCTTTGTCCCGCCCTCTCTCTCCTTTTCCCTCCCTCTTTCTCTTACATCTTTATCTCTCTTATTCTTTCTCTTTAATCTACTAGTCCGGCCCCCGACAGAATGTTTGTTCTATCGTGTGGCCCCCGAGTTAAAATGTGTTTGACAACCCTGCTCTAAATAAATGCTGCGTACGAGGAAATCGAGATTAGATTTTTAGGGAGACTTATCCTAAAATGCTTCTTTGAACCCAAAGCGAAGAACTTTGAGGTACACTGCAATGGTGACGCGTCTTGTATACCACGACTGACTTCTCTGTGGCAGGCCAGTAATCTGACGGCTGAGTGGCATGCCACGCGTTCATGAGAATAATAAAAGCAGGAGTGCCAAAGGCCCTGGGAGTTTTCATCAACGAGGGTTATATGAAGGTTAGAGCGGGAAAAAAAGGAATAAATTCAAGACGGGGTGTTTTTCAAGGAGGCACCAGGTTTTTGTAAATGAATACGTAAAAAAAAAACAGAAAAAACCTGTGACATATAGGCTAAGGCGAGCCATGCGAAGCCAGGTTTCACTGGGAGAAGTTTGCTCCAGGCGCAGCTACTTATTTTTCCATTGGCATTTAAAAAGGTAGGAAGTAAACCTCTTTCCTTCAGCGCACTCCGAACACCATCCATCCACGTCAATCGGGGCCTTCCTCTTGGTCTCCTTCTATTAACTTCTGCTGTGTAGATCCTCTTCAACATTCGCTCCTCATCCATCCTCTCCATGTGTCCAAACCAATAGAGTACTCTCTTATCCACACGTTTGCTGAGTTCCGCTACTACTCCAGTTCTGTCTCTCACAATTTCATTTCTCAATCTATCCAATCTTGTCACGACTAACATACTCCTCAAACACTTCATCTAGAAAACATTTCATTTCCTTCTCAAATCTGCATTCAGGCTCCAAGTCTCTGCACCATACAACACAGTCGGCACAATCACACTCTCATACAGTCCCCTCTTAACATCCATACTCATACTCTTGTTGCTCACTCTCCTCAGATCACCCAAAACCTTGCTTCCTTGATTCACTCAGTGCAAAACCTCGCACTACATTCCACCAACTGCAGCCACATCACAACCCAAGTACCTAAAGCTTTCAACTTCTTCCAGCACCTGAACATGCAACTATTGTGTAACCTATGAGATTTCATTTCAGGGAACGAATTTTTGCATCTGGAAGCTTTTTCGTATACATCTCTCTATTTTCTTGCAAAATCAAAATCCATTGGTGTCTTCTCTCCTTATTATGAGTGCCCAGTGTTCATTTTATTTCTAAAAAGTGATGGGTCCTGGGGACTCGTATGCTCAAAAATCTATGGGTCCCAACAGAGATCTATGGATCCCCAAAATTTAGTGTGCTCCATGCCCTTACAAACTGTCGTATTTTCCCTTACAAAATACAACAAAAATCTTTTTTTTTCAAACATGTTTATTTATGTAGTTTAGCATGTTATATTGTATATGTGTTTCATTATATCATATATATTGTTAATGAACATTTTGTTGTGAGACACTGAGTTGCTCGACATGAATGAGGTTTATTATTAAAAAAAAGTTAAAAAATGAAGTCGCTTGGACGTTCACTGTAGAAGGAAAAAATACATGCAAATATAATTAAGTAGAATAATATATTTTCTTATTCAAATTATTAATTCATTTTCTGCATTAAATTATTGTTGGTAATATACTGATTAAAAGGGATCACCACAAACCTGTCTTTTTTCATGTTCTCCTTTTAGACTTTTTTTCTTAACTTCTTTATACAACATCATCATTCGTAATATAATGCATCAAAGCAAGTGAGCCATTTGAGAGCCGGCTACCTTTAATGAATTGAGCCGAAAAAGCCGGTTCTCTAAAAAGAAACGGACTTTCACGACACAACTCGAACTGGAGATCGGCGTGCGGACGAAAACTCGAACCGCGAAACCAAAACAACAATGGCGGATCTGCCTCCCGAAAAGTTTGGAGTGCGGTAAATCTTTGTTAAAAAATGATAATGACAATTTCGTGTAAAAAAAAGTTGCGTCCCGGGGACGCGCGTTGATTTGACACGATGCGTCCCCAGCAAAAATAATGCGTCTAGGACGCAGGGACGCGGGCAAACGAGAACAGTGAGTGCCTACTGAAGTCTAAATTTATCAGGTTTGCAAAAGCTTTTGCAAGATTTACCGCGTCCGGGTTGTTGAAGCACAACCTAAAAAAAATACACTAAAAAATAATAAACACGGCTTTCCTTGAGGGTCTTAAGACTGCCAGGGCGTGTTCTGAACTCTAAGCTGGTTTGTATTACCTCTCATCCAAAATGTATGACGCAGATGGCAATGCAGTAGCAGCTGGGCACCAAAACCTCGCCATGCATTACTGCCACAGCTAGCGTCGCAGGTAATCAAAGTAGTCAGACTATGACATAATTCATCTCGTGCTTTAACAAGCTACTCAGAGCTATTCTGATTTATGCTTTTTGGCGATCGAAAGCCTCCCGATGACGCTCTCACGACATCGGGATTATTTCATCCGCACTTGTGAAAGCCGTTGCCGAGCAGCACGCGGTAAAAGTGTTTCTTTTCCGCTCTGCGACTCTCTCGGCGGTGAATGAACCGTCCTCGTGTGAAAAGCATATGTGGTGGGTGGGCACTTAAATAGTACTTGCTTGGCTTTCTCAAATAATTAAGTAAATGAGTCGCAAGGGTGAGGAAAGACTGGCGACACGTTCTTAAGTGGATAAACGGATTCCCACGGTGCGTAATTATCCGTGAGTGACGGGTTTGGGAGTTTGGGGAGAAACAAAGCAAAGAGAGAAAAGAAGGGATGGTATTCCCTTGATTTTCGCAATTAATCCGTTCCATAATCGCTTGCGATTTGTGATTTTTTACAACGTAAACACATGTAGGTATTAATACTACAGTACAGGGTTCAGGAACCTTTTTGGCCCAATGATGTTAGCGAAATATTTAGATTTTTTGGGGGGGAGGGAGAGAGAGAGAGAGAAGGCACACCTTAACACATTTTAAGACACAGACGCCATACCCGTTTTGCAGACCAAAGCTCGATTTCAGGGCATTTTATTTCACTGTGGGACTGGTAACTAGTGCTGCAACAACTAATCGACAAAATCGATTCAAATCGATGATTAAAAGCGTTGGCAACTCGTTAGATCATCGATTTGTTGTATCACACGATTTATGAGCCACCAAGAACGTGATAGATATCTAGAAAGATAGATGGATAGATATACCACAGCCATATCCCCCTAGTGGGAGGTAGCTAGAGTCATTTCTGACTCTTTTTGGGAGATTGATTTAGAGGAGGGGATTCCCAGCCCCCTCGCTCAACCCAACTGAGGTGTTGGGAGTCATTAGGTGACCAAACCCCCCCCAATTCCAACCCCTAATGCTGAACGCCAAGCAGGGACTCGGCCGAGGCTTGAACCACAACCTCGGGCGCCATACCACCAAGGCCACCAAGCTGGTTAAATCAATGCAAATTATAGAGCACAACATTTTGTTGTGACGCTGAGAATTGTTGTACCGCATTGGTCCGGCAGAGAGCGCCAAGACAGTTTTTATTTTAAAAAGCTATGTTAATTTTTTTATATACTACATTTTTAACATTGGATCATTTACAAGCAAAATTAACGGGAAAAATAACTTTATAGTGTTTGACTGTTTCATCATGAAAAAAGTTAACAATTTTCAAGGGAACAGACAGAAATTCAGCAGAAAATAAATATAAAATCAATAAAGTAAAAATAATAATACATGTTCAACTCTCCGTGGATAAGGTGGTAGGAAAAGAGTGTCTTACATATTTGCAGGTGTATAGCATACATTTCTATGCATTTTGTTTCATTACCTGTCAGAAACAGAGCAGGAGAAGGACCCAGATGCGTAACGTTTACGCAAGGTTTATTTTACGGGAATGGGGCAGTCATGCGTGTGAACACAAATGCCAGTGATTCAGCGATCGCTGGGCAGAAGTAGTAAGACAGAAGTCCGGCGTGGAAAAACAGGAAGCCAGATGCCGACGAGATCGGTAACAGATACAAGGCAGATACCGGACAGACGGGGTCAATATCAGACAGGACGGGAAAGACAGTCTCTATACCAGATACACGAGCAGATACCGGACAGACGGGGTCGATACCGGACAGGACGCGACAGCCAGGATCGATACCAGATACACAGGCAGATACCGGACAGACGGGATCGATACCGGACAGGACGGGACAGACAGGATCGATACCAGATACTGGAGACTGGAGTCAGATATCAGACAGGACGAGACAGACGGGATTGATGCCGGAGGCAGGAGACTGGAGTCAGATATCAGACAAGACGAGACAGACGGGATCGATACCGGATACTGGAGACTGGCGCAGGATATCGGACAGGATGAGACAGGCTGAATCGATACCGGATAATATGCCTATAGCAAGATATTAGACAGGACGAGAGAGATAGGATCGATACCAGACATTGGAGACTGGAGTTAGATATCAAACAGGACGAGATAGACGGGATCGATGCCAGATACTGGAGACTGGAGTCAGATATCAGACAGGACGGGACAGACGGGATCGATACCGGACAGGATTCACAAGCAGGATACCGGACAGAGTCAAAACACGCGGCTTGCGGGTGCAGAGGTTCATTGACGGACTGACAATGGGTGAGTGAGAGCACTGAGCTTAATTAGGAGGGAAGCCAATCAGGCAACGAGCCGCAGCTGGCGCCAAAAGGGCGGGGCAAAGTGAGGGCAATGGGCACCCGTAACAATTATCAGGTTAATTGGCAAACACTTCAAATTTTTTATATCACAGGATATTTTGTTCATCTATCTGTACAAAAATGAATAGGGATATTAGAAATTCGAGTCATCGATGAATCGAAAAAATTATGAAATTAATCGTTAGTTGCAGCCCTACTGGTAACATTGCGACCGGTAACACATGTATACAAAACAAAATGTCACTAATGTGGATTTGGATAATATCATTAAAATGAGGGATCGATTTTAGTTAAGTTTCCAGAGATTCAGCTATGAAGTGTTCTCTCTCCACAGGGAGACAAAGATGGATAATAGATCTGCAAAAATAAAAAAAAATAAAAGAACTACAAACCCTGCTGCGTGCTCCAGTTTTGCAGATTACTCATTAGTCATTTCTGTCCTCTCATACACGGCCACCGTCGCAAAGATAACTCCAGTCATCGTGGAAATGATTCCGACGACTCATTATCCCTCGCGCTTCGTTTGGAAGTCACATTGTTCAAAAACGAAAACACACTCACCCTTTTAATTGAGAGGTCTGGGAGATGGAGATGGGGTTTTGCAATCCCTTGAAGTAATTCTGCAAAAGAAGATCAAATACTTATTCATTTACTGAATTCATTCACTTCAAAAAGCTCCAGTCTTTCAGGTTATTCTCAGCCAAACTGATGCTTAAGGAATACCTTACCATACTGCAAAATATGACTACATAACGGTTTCCCCCGGAACTTTATAGGCCCGGTGGGCCGCCCAGTTATTCTTGCCTAAACAAGTTAAGCATAAGCAATCTTAATAAACGTGAATGTAGATGAATTTATAGTCCCCGTGTGAGGCTATAATGAATTGCATTAGACATAGCGCAACCCCAGGTTATGGCTAGCAAAACACTAGGGGTGAATGGACGTTTTAGAGCTACATGCGTTTAGCACTTCATAAAACCGGTTTTATGACATCAAATATAATTTTGACAGATGTTTATTAGTCGGACGAAAGGTATTAAAGTCGATGGCAAAGTACCGATAGAGAGTCTCAATCCGATAAAGACATATACACACACATACTATTTCATTTCAGAGGCGTTTCTAAATAGACTATTTCATCAAATGTGTTTTAAAATGCTCAGAATTAGCGCAAACTAATATATAATTGCCCCTTAAAAGGCAATACTGACAATATTGATAATATACTGTACATTAAAAACATATAACGTTTGATCTGTAATCCAAACTTTTATATAAATCCTGATTTGTTTGCATGCGTGTTCGTATGTAGCTTACGAACTCTGAAACAGCTGAATAGATATTGGTGGAAATACACACAATTGTACTGAAGGACTCTGGGAGTGTTTTTAGCTAGGTTTGGTGTCAAGGCACCTCCAATAAATACCAACAAAATCAGGAAAAGTCTACGGACTACGGAGCTCGCATGCGGCCATGCGGTACTTTGGCACCCTGGAGTGGCTCCCTGGTGCTTTTTCAAATAACCACGGCCCCAAAAACCCTGCCCAAGTAGGATGCCTGGCGATGCCAAGCCCGTGCTACTACGCTTGAGTAGCTTAATAAAATGCATTTTAAAAAATCTCCAATTACAGGAAGTTGCACCTTCAAACAAATTACATTAAAAATGACATTAACATTATTTTAATGTACACGATGCAGTTCACAGAATGGCGCCAAAACAACTTTTTTTTCAACTTTTTTTAAATCAGCGAGCCGGATTAACAAGCAAAAGTGTAATTTCCGCACCCCAGACTTAAACCCCGAAATACTTCTGGTTGTAAAATTGAATGAACACTTGTGATCACCATTGTTTGAATGATCCGAAGTGCTACGTTTACAAATCCAAAACGGGCTATTTTATTGGGACATAGATCTTTTAAATAAGTACTAAAAGGTTTCTTCCCCGGGCAGCACGGCGGGGTAGTGGTTAGCGTGTGTGCAGCACAGTTCTAAGGTCTTGGGAACCTCCTGTGTGGGTTCAAATCCAGCTACCGGAATTACAGTGCGGAGTTTGTATGTTCTCCCCGTGCTTGCGTCGGTTTCCTCCGGGCACTCCGGTATCCTCCCACATTCCAAAGACATGCATTTCAGGTGGATTGGCCGGTCCAAATTGTCCCTAGTTGTGAATGAGCGAGCAAGTTGTCTGTCCCCGTGTGCCCTGCGATTGGCTGGCAACCAGTTCAGAGTGTCCCCTGCCCACTGCCCCATGATTGCTGGGATGGGCTCCAGCACCCCGCGACCCTTCTGAGGATAAGCGGTGCAGGAGATGAGATGAGGTTTCTTCCCCAGGGCTATCACAACCCTAGACAAGCACACAAGTCTTTGATTTGTACTACCCTTTAGTCTTTTGTTTTTAAAATTGGGGGATGGCAGGTCTACCTCAGGTTATGTGCAATGTTCTGCGTTTTGATGACCTCTTTTTGTTAACTTTTTAATTGTTTATTGCGCGATCGTCTTGGGATCAAGAGGTCGCAGGTTCGATTTCCAGCTCCTCCGTGTTATATGTCGAAGTGTCCTTGGGCAAGACACTGAATCCGTAATGCCCCCAATAAGCACTCTTGCATGGCTGACTCCCTATTGGTGCGTGTGTGTGTGTGTGTGTGTGTGTGTGAATGGGTAAGTGTGAAGCACATTGTAAAGCGCTTTGGGAGGTCTTCATTTACTTGAAAAGCGCTATATAAATACAGATCATTTACCATTTAAATAGTTTTTGTTCAGCGGACCAAATTAAAAACCCAAGCAGGTTGCATGTGGCCCGCGAACCGTATTTAGCCCATTGCCGGCTGGCCTAGCCATATGGACATGAAAGACTAAAAAAAAAAACAGATTCTTTTGCATATTCTTCTCGACATGTCACCGATGTCTTAATTTATATTCATGGCAATGGAAGTGTCCGCCATATGGAGACTCTCTTAAAGTTCGTCTTCATTTCCATATTTTGCTCATGCTGCGCAATAACGAGTTACTTTGATGACTTGGAGGGCATTTTGCCAAAGTCGAACCCCGTTTCGTCACGCAATTACAATTTCTACTTTGCTAAATGAGAAATATGTAATTGGCTATCATATTGCTTGAGAAGTATAAAAGGACATATTTGATCCATTTGCTAAAGTTTGAAGCCTTAAAGTTGTAAATTAAGCCCCTGTCCTTGACAAAATAAGCATGTTCTTTGTTAGTGTTACTTTAGACGACTGTGTAACCTTTTTGCCATTAGTGAAGGACATAGGAAATGCTGCTCTGCAATAGGTTTGCGTCACATCATCAAAAAAAAGTGGCTATGCTATTGGCATAAATACTTCCCACAATGC
Organism: Urocampus carinirostris; assembly: GCF_059441175.1. NCBI lineage: Eukaryota > Metazoa > Chordata > Actinopteri > Syngnathiformes > Syngnathidae > Urocampus > Urocampus carinirostris. The sequence continues at coordinate 5,214,060 of NC_142362.1, forward strand.
CTATCTCTTGTGCAATTTCTAAATGAGGCAAGTTGGGAATACAATACTGTATAGCCTTAAAGTTGTAAATTGAGCCCCTGTCCTTGACACAATAAGCATGTTCTTTG